>NC_052066.1:151390323-151737823 GCF_015852505.1 Tachyglossus aculeatus | reverse complement strand
TAAAAGAACTATTTTATTTTGATTTGCAAAGTCTGAATATAAACCTCAGGTTTCCCCCATCTCCCGTCTTTTTTTAATAGAAAAGAAACCCAATACAGCTGCTGTCATCCTAGTTCTCCGCTTGTCCTCATCCCAAACCACCATGCAGCTTGGCGTGACATTGAGAAGACAAAGAGGTTGGACTCTGGATAGAGGGTGGTTGGCAGGAACAAGGAAGTTTATACAGGGCCGGCCTGAAACCGTTTGGCTCAAACCTCCCCTATCCATCCTGAGTACACAAATCTACCCAGGGATTGGAGTGAGAAGAAAAAAGGAAAAGCCAGCAAGAGCAAAGCAAGTCATCCTGGGCTTCCCATATACTTTTTCATGTTACACTACCCCACCAACAGCTATCATTAATCACAGTTTTCAAGTAGAGATACATGCTAAATGGTCTATGGGTTTGACTTTGATATTGAGACTAACTCCTGGGATGAATTTGTATTTTGTTTCCTTTCATTTTTCTTTTGGCCTTGGCGATCTTTAGAAAAAATAAAGAACAGAAAAATCCATGGCCCCTCATTTCACAGACCACTAATTAAATTAGAGCTAGGGCAGGTAATATGGCTCTAAAAGTGCTCTCAGCTGGATTTTAAACCCTGTTTAAAACGGGGATTGCTGAGTCAGCTGAAGGGAAAGCAAAGAGAAATTCAAGAAACTTTAAAATGACAAAACTGTTCCAGAACCCTAAAACAGTGTAGTAAATGGAACTTTTTAAATGGCTTCTATAATCCTCTCTCTAATTTCATCCCTACAAGTCCATATCTGAGCAATGTAAAGACTAGGCAGTAATAGGTAATCAGGTGAAAAGGCCCACATGCAGTAGGTTTAATAAGGTACCCTCTCAATTCTCTATTTCTGAAGCCAACCTCAGTGCATTAACAATGTAACCTTTTACGAGTCATCTTTTTTTTACTACCTGTTTGCATAATGCCCTCATCGTTCATCTAAACTAGCTTTTTGTTATTCATTCATTCAATCAATCGTATTTGAGCGCTTACTGTGTGCAGAGCACTGTACTAAGCACTTGGGAAAATACAAAGCAAATTGTCACATTCCCTGCCCACAGTGGGCTTCAGTCTAGAATGGGGGAGACAGACATCAAGAAAATAAAATTCCAGATATGTACATAAGTGCTGTGGGGCTGGAGGGTTTGTGGGGCGGAGAGCAAAGGAAGCAAATCAGGGTGATGCAGAAGGTAGTGGGAGATGAGAAAAAGTGGGGCTTAGTCTGGGAAGGCCTCTTGAATAAGATGTGCCTTTAATGTGTTTTGTTTTGTTGTCTGTCTCCCCCTTCTAGACTGTGAGCCCGTTGTTGGGTAGGGACCATCTCTATATGTTGCCAACTTGGACTTCCCAAGCATTTAGTACAGTGCTCTGCTCACAGTAAGCACTCAATAAATACGATTGAATGAATGAATATGATATATGCTTATTACACACTATCAAATGTTGAAATGTAGGCAATGTGATATAGACTGAGGTCTCTCTTTCCTTGTCCCATTTTCAAAAGTTAAGATTCTAAGTGTTGAAATTCAGACTACCCTCAGGGGACAAATAAACACAACTTTTCCGGTGTCCTCTTAAAAGAATGTCCCAGAATTAAAAGAATGTTTAATGATATCAAAGGTGACCTGAGCTAATTGAACAGTCCTTTTCCATCTGAGATAGTGGAGATTTTGCCAAAAGCCCATTAGGTGAGAGAATAATAATGTGAAATTCTCAAAAATGTAAGCAGCATGGCTAAGGGATAGAGCCCGGGCCTAGGCGTTAGAAGGACCTGGGTTCTAATCCCACCTCCCACCACTTGTCCGCTGTGTGAGCTTGGGCAAGTCACTTCACTTCTTTGGGCCTCAGTTACCTCATCTTTAAAATGGGGATTCAGACTGTGGGTCCAGTATGGCACAGGGACTGTGTCCAACCTGATTAGACTCTATCTACCCCAGTGCTTAGAACAGTGCTGGATACATAGTAAGTGCTTAAATACCATCATCATCATTTGGGGTGCTTGGTTAATCCTTAAAGGCTGGCGTCAGACAGGGGAAACAGCTCCATTTCAGAGATGTAGTTCCAACTACAACAGATCACCCTCGATACTGCATGTGCCTCAGAATCAGCTCTCCTACATCCTAATTTTAATTTCTTTCATGCTGCATAAGCATCTAAGTATCAAGATAGGCTCCACATCTACTCCTGAATAACTCTTCCTTGAACTAGAGAAGCAGCATGGCCCAGAAGAAACAGCCCGGGACTTGAAGTCAAAGGACCAGAGGAGTCTGATCCCGGATTCATTCATTCGTTCAATTGTATTTATTGAGCGCTTACTGTGTGCAGAGCACTGTACTAAGCACTTGGGAGGTACAAGTTGGCAACATATAGAGATGGTCCCTACCCAACAGCGGGCTCACAGTCTACAAGGGGGAGACAGACAGCAAAACAAAACATGTGGACAGGTGTCAAGTCATCAGAATAAATAGAAGTAAAGCTAGATGCATGGCAAATGGATCTGCCATTTGCCTGCTGTGTGAGACCTTGGGCGAGTCACTTAACTTCTCTGTGCCTCAGTTTCCTCATCTGTAAACTGAGGAATCAATACCTGTTCTCCCTCCTACTTAGACAGCGAGTAACATGTGGAACAGGGACCTCATCCTATCTGATTAATTTGTTCCTACACCAGCACTTAGAACAGTAACTGACAAATAGTGAGCCCTTAAATACCTTTACAGAAAGAAAACAAAACAAAAAAGTCACTGTGAATGGAGACACCAGTCACAGATTGACCCCATCTTCCATTTTGTTTCAAGTCTTCTGGAGGCGCTATGAGGTCATTTATAACTTTACACACACAGCCCTGATGAGTGCTAGGGTACAGGAACTTAATCACTTGAAGCCTCTTGCAGGAACTTAAAACTCAAAGAGAAATGTAATGATTTCATTTCTCCAGAATCAGATTAGAACTGCACTGTCTGTAACAGGCCTGCGACGTTGCAGTTTCCTCCAAGTTCCTTCTTACTATGATACTACGGAGTCTCGACCACGGAGAATACCAAACGCACAAAAGGGCAAGAAGACTGTTACGGTGGCTTCACTGAACCTCTTACTCAACCCTTTTCTTTAGCTTTTAAAGGCCCTTTTTATTGTATATGAATCAAGGCCTCCCTTCAACTTTGCATATTTTCCCCAACTTTGATCATATCCACGTTTAGCAGCAGGCCAGGACGGCTGTTGGCTTTCTGGTTACTGGGTTTCAGAGGCTGGCAAGACAGCTCTTACTTGTGCTGGTTTCTCGTTCTAACAGATTGTGTAATAGACAATAAGTACCTCATAATAAGACTCTCGCAGTTTGTCCTACTTTTGAGGTTAACGACCAGCGCGATGGTAGGAAATGATAACAGCACTGGTGTGTAAGCTGCAGCGTTGAATATCCTTCCCCTCAGAGGCCTGCTACCCTCCCATCTCTAACTCACAGAGTTATGCAAACCCTAGCAATGTGGTTCTCACGGTAAAGGACAGAGACAGTTGAACTGGGAGTACAGCTCCTTTTCAGTTAGTTACCAGATTTGAGGCAAACTCCTTTTTCATGCTGTGCCATAGATAACAAGGGGAGATTAAAGAGAGAGCAAAGGAGAGGAAAAAAAAATAAAAGAAACAGGAGCCATTGTAGGAGTGAAGGAGATGACTTACTGTGATTGGAGTTTAACTTTCAAAATTATGGTATTTCAAATTATGGTATTGGCTAAGTGCTTACTATGTGCCTCACATATAACCAACTCCTGGGGTAGATACACAAAATCAGGTCAGGTGCAGTTGCTCTCTCACATGGGGCTCGTAGTCTAAGGGTGTGAGAGAACAGGTAATGTAATTTCCATTTTACAAATGTGGAAATTGAGGCACAGGGAAGTTGTGACTTGTCCAAGGTCACACACAACAATCAAGTGGCAGAGTCAGGATTGCAGCTTAAGCTCCTCTGCCTCTTAGGACTGAGCTCTTTTCATTAGGGCTCAGCTGTTTTTCAAGACTCAAATGTTAGATCAAATCAAAATTAACATCTTCAGGACCCAGCTACTCAAATTTTCCCTTATTAAAATCGCATCTTCTCCAAGAGGCCTTCCCCAACCAGGACCTCATTTCCCCTATTCCCTCTCCCTTCTGAATCACTCATTCACTTGGATCTGGACCCTAGACCTCAGACTCTAGACTGTAAGTTTGTTGTTGGCAGGGAAAGTGTCTTCCAACCCTGTTGAACTGTACTCTCCTGAGCACATAGTGCAATGCTCTGTATACAGTATACAAGAGAAGCAGCGTGGCTCAATGGAAAGAGCACGGGCTTGGGAGTCAGAGGTCATGGGTTCAAATCCGACTCCGGCAATTGTCAGCTGTGTTACTTTGGGCAAGACACTTCACTTCTCTGGGCCTCAGTTACCTCATCTGTAAAATGGGGATTAAGACTGTGAGCCCCACATGGGACAACCTAATCACCTTGTATCCTCCCCAGAGCTTAGAACAGTGCTTTGCACCTAGTAAGTGCTTAACAAATGCCATCGTTATTATACAGTAAATACTCAAATATTATTGATGTTCCCATAATGTGAAACGGACTTCAAATGTTTAGACCAAATTGCTTCAGAGTACGCTGGTAATCATCCCCTTTTCTGGCAACAGCATCATCATCTCTAAACCACTCTCTTTTTCTGACCTTCCTGGAAGGAAAGTGCCATCCCAAAGATTCATGAAGTAGTCTGTTCCTAGGGGAACCAGCATGGCTCTAGGAATCTGAGGACCTGAGTTCTAATCTCTGCTCTGCTACTCACCTGCTGGGTGACTTTAGGAAAGTCCATTAATTTCTCTGTGCCTTACTTTCCCCATCTGTAAAATGGGGATTCAATACCATTCCTCCCTCCTACTTAGACTTTGAGCCCCACGTGGGACATGCCCTTTGTCTGACCTGTTTATCTTGTAACTACCACAGTGCTTAGTCCAGTGAGGGGTACACAGTAAACCACCTAATACAATTATTAAATATCATAATTGAAGCCAACAATGTCCTGTTAGCACATCTTTGCCACCAGAAAACTAAACTGTCTCTCAAGGATTGGGTGATTGTTCTCAAGTTCTAAGATACAAAGCAGTCATCTGGTTGCTCCAGACCTGATGAAATTATTCTTTCAGATGCCAATCATAATCAGAAATTCCATTTCCTCTGGCTAAGTGTTGGATCAGATTTTACCAGTCACACTCTCAGGTGAAACTATTTTGTAATGGTTATGCCAGTGATTAGATAACTAAGGCCTGGATTTATGATACTTTAAAGCATTTCTTTAATCTTCCTTTTTTAATATTCACCACATAACTTATCCTCCACTCCAGTCCTTGAGGGTAAGTGAAAAAAAGAGGAAATATAAGCCTTAAAACGTGCTCCATGCATAATTAAGTCATTTATATGTAGTCACATAAGAAATCCATATACAATTTTCCAGAGTGCAGTGCCCAGTATAAAGCACGGAACAAATGAAGTTGAATTAGTGAAAGTAACTGTGTCCACCTAAATCTAATGAGATTTGAAGTAAACTAATATGACATTACGTAGTAGCTTGGTCATAGATTGCAATACATGTAGCAACCCAATAGTATCATAATAAAGGAAAGCAGAATCAATCATATTTACCAAGTGCTAACTGTGTGCAGAGCACTGTGTTAAGCACTTGAGAAAATACAGTATAACAGAGTTGGTAGGTAGGTTCCTAGGCCACAAGGAGCTTACAGTCTAGAGCAAAACTCTAGAAACAGATTCTAGTTCTTAAATTCTAGCTCATTGTGGGAAGGGAATGTGTCTACCAACTCCATTGAATTTTACTCTCCCAAGCAATTAGTAATAATAATAATAATAAGAATGTTGGTATTTGTTAAGCGCTATGTGCAAAGCACTGTTCTAAGCGCTGGGGAGGTTACAAGGTGATCAGGTTGTCCCACAGGGGGCTCACAATTTTAATCCCCATTTTCCAGATGAGGTAACTGAGGCTCAGAGAAGTTAAGTGACTTGCCCAAAGTCACACAGCTGACAGTTGGCAGAGCTGGAATTTGAACCCATGACCTCTGACTCCAAAGCCCAGGCTCTTTCCACTGAGCCACAGCAGCTTCTCATAGTACAGGGCTCTGCACACAGTAAGGGCTCAATAAATACTATTGATTGATTAGGATCCTAGAAATCATCATAAAAACAATTCCAGACATAGAATTACTCTCCTCCATCTGCCTTCTATTTCTCTTTGTTGGTCACCTCAACCCAGAAGCCTTATTCCAAATTTGTGCTATAAGAGCAGCCTTCTTGCATCTTTCTGCTTGGGCTACTATTTTAGAAACTCTATTGAAATGTTCTTTTTTTCCCCTCTAGTCCCAAACCTTCGAAATTATCTTTCAGCTATTTACAGGAACTCACCAATACATGCTGTTTCATGAGTGTGATTGCAGTTAGTATCTAAAACACTAGAAATTCTTCCTCATATGCTAATTTCCATAAATGCCTCGGAAAGCACAACACTCATTTTCAATTACGAAATCAAATCAAAACCATGAATTTTATAGCCATAAATATTTACCTATTGCCTCTGAGGCTGGCTCTGGAAACCATGGGCATCCAGTGCCAAAATAATAAGTTGATTATAGAATTTAAAAATCCCCAAACTTGAAGGTACATTGAAAGGTCATCTCATACAGTCCCTTGCCTGCAGACAAAGGAATACGCAAGCATCCAAGCAGATTTAAAGATCATGTATTGTGTGCTTGGCAGTTTGTGTCTCTTTGCTTCCCCATTAAATTTTAAGCTCCTCAAATAATAATAGTAATAATGATGCTCGTTGAGCACTTACTATGTGTAAAGCACTGTTTGAAACGCTTCAGTAGGTCCAAGGTAATCAAGTCAGACAAGGTCCCTGCCTCATATGGGGCTCGCAGTCTAAGTAGGAGGAAGAACAGAGATTCAGACCCCATTTTTCAGATTGGGAAACTGAGGTATAGAGAATTTAAATGACTTATCCAAGGTCACATAACATGCTGGTGGTAGAGCCTGTGTCAGAACCCAGATCATCTGACTCTCAGGCCCATGGTCTTTCCAATAGGCCACTCTGCTCCTCTACAAAGGGCCTGAGTGTTTTGCTTCTACTGTATGTTTTTCAAGCCACAGTATCATGCTCTGCAAACAGCAGCTACTCAAATGCTGCTACTGTTGGTATTAAAAGCAAATAATTAGTACAAGGGGATTTATCTCCCAATCTTTATCACCATTTGGCCAATTCCCAAAAGCCTAGCCTCCATATCATTCTGTGCTTTGAAAGGAATGCTGGTTTCTCCAAACTTCCAGCTTCTCTGACTGCTCCATCTTTTAGCTTGTGTCCTGTTCCCATTACTAACAGCTAGAAGATTGGTAATGAGGGTGATGGTATGGAGAGGCAGTAGCCCTTAAAGATCTCACACTACTTACCCTGGACTCAACACCTATTTTCCTAGTGCCCAAGACCACTCAGAATTGTCTCCAGCCAAGTTCTTAGACTGTAAGTTCCTTGTGGGCAGGGGACGTGTCTATCATATATTGTACTCTCTCAAACCTTTAGAACGGTACCATGCACACAGCAAGTGCTCAATAAATGCACATGATTGATCACCTGGTTCAGTCAAAATCAAATCGGTGGTATTTACTGAGAATTTACTGTGTCCAGAGTGTTGTTCTAAGCCTTGGGAGAGTAAGATGGAGTAGGTAGACATGATCTTGCCATCAAGGAGCTTACAAAATGGATGCCTGTAGAGTTCCTTAATAATAATAATAATAATGATGATGGTATTTGTTAAGCTCTTACTATGTGCCAAGCACTGTTCTAAGCACTGGGGTAGATACAAGATAATCAGGTTGTCACACATAGGGCTCACACACTAAATCCCCATTTTACAAATGAGGTAACAGGCATAGAGAAGTTAAGTGACTTTCCCAATGACGCACAGCAGACAAGTGGCAGAGTTGGGGTCAGGACCCAGGTCCTTTCTCTTTCCACTAGACCACACTTTTTCCTCTTGTTCCCATAATTTGTTAAATAAATTCTATCCATCTTAACCATTAGATTACAAGTTTACAATCAAAGCTGTCCATCACCTTGTCCCCTCCTACCTCAGCTCCCTTCTCACCTTCTACATCCTAGTCCGCACACTCCGCTCCTATGGTGCTAACCTTCTCATTGTGCCTCGTTCTCGCCTGTCCTGCCGTCAACCCTTGTCCAATGTCCTATCTCTGGCTTGGAATGCCCTCCGTCCTCAAATCCACCAAACTAGCACACGTCCCCCCTTCAAAACCCTATTGAAAGCTCACCTCCTCCAGGAGGCCTTCCCAGACTAAGCCGCACTTTTCCTCTGCTCCTCCTCCCCTCCCCATTGCCCCAACTCACTCCCTCTACTCTACAGCACTTGTGTGTATATGTACATATATATTATTCAATTTATTTTATTAACAATATGCATATATATAGAATTCTATTTATTTATATTGATGCTACTGATGGCTGTTTACTTATTTTGATGTCTGTCTCCCCCCTTCCAGACTGGGAGCCCACTTTTGGGCAGTGATTGTCTCTGTTGCTGAATTGTACTTTCCAAGCACTCAGTGCAGTGCTCTGCCCACAGTAAGTGCTCAATAAATATGATTGAATGAATGAAAGCTTCTTGAGGGAAGGTGATGTATATGTTGCTTCCATTATATCAACTGTTTAATTCAGCATTCATTAGACATAAAAATCAGTACAATTGAGTGGCTGAGTGAAACTTCTTGACTAGGAATTTTGAGACTAGGGGAGGGGATTGAGAAACAGATTCTCTTATTTCTCACTTTGCTATTTACACAGGTCCCAGCCACAGACAAGGTGAATGTGGCATCCCTAGGTCATAGGCTTTCTGCAAATAGGTTCCAGGGCAGTGGCATAACACTCTCCGGCTTCTGGGTTTGAAAATCCTGCATCTACTTTGCTCCTAAGGGTGATGCTGCCTGTTCCAGCAAATTCACAGCTGCTTTGTTAAAAATATCATGGCAACCATCTGCTAGACCAGACTGGGGACTGAACATCTTGGACCTATGGCTTCAGAAACCAGGCTCCAACTACACTGAACTAAAGGAATGAACTCACATACCAGAAAAACATTCATAACAGGAGACTTCAGTACATCTACGACTCCTTTCGAGAAGGAACTTAAAAATGCATGTCCAGTATGACCACGTTGTAGCTAAGACTCGTGGGAAGGGAAGATTAAGCACTTAGTATGTACCAGGCACTGTACTAAGCATTGTGGTGGATACTAGCAAATTGGGTTGGACGTGGTCCATGTCCCACATGGGGCTCACAGTCTTAATCCCCATTTTACAGATGAGGGTACTGAGGCACAGAGAAGTAACTTGTCCAAGGTCACGCAGCAGAGAAGTGGCAGAGCAGAGATTAGAACCCAGGTCCTTCTGATTCCTAGTTCCATGCTCTATCCACTAGGCCACACTGGCTTGATTGCCCATTGACTTAGACAATAGGGCATTTCATGTGATGATGGCCTACTTTTGCTAAGTTTTCATTACATCATAATAAAGCTCCTTGAGGATGACTGGGCATTATACTTCTATTATAGCTCTCCAAATGCTTAGTTTAATTTTTGCCCATAGTAGGCACTCAATATTAATGCATAAAGCAACTTCTTGAAATGGCCTTATGCTTAGCAGAGATTATCTTTAAATATATAAAAGTCGATATCAACCCCCCACATCCCTCTCCTCAGCACAATTGTCTTTCTCCCTTCACTTCTCTTCTTTAGTCATGCTTTCCACTCCCACAGTGACATGTCACATTCTGCATCAGTCATAGCGCTCACCATTCCTGACGTGACTGATGAACTCAAAATTCATAGTACAACACAAGGCTTCACCCAAGAAAAATTTCAAGAAGGATTTCCAGGTTTCACTCAAATCTCTCCTTTAGCATTTTGGAGCAATTGCTCCCTTTGGAACTCCTTCCCGATTTCTTGTGAGGTGTTTGTAAACAGAAGGGCAAGTTTCCAGAGCAACATTGACCTTTGCTTGTTGCAGGCCTGGGTGATAGACTCAGGAGGAGGCCTCTGTCGTCTTCCTGGACTATGGCAATAGAACGCACACTGTTCGGCATGTCATAGATTAAGAGCAAATGCTGATGAACTTTAGACTGTAAACTCCTGCTCTAGACTGAACTGCTTGTGGGCAGTGATCATGTCTACCAATTCTGTTGTATTCTCCCAAGCACTTAGTAGATTGCTCTGCACATAACTAGCACTCAAGTACAACTGGTTGATTGTAAAAGACAGGTTTATGGGCCATTTCATTAAGCTATTTGCTGATCTCCTCTTCCCCCTCAGAAATGCTTACCCACTGGTTTAGCGATTTTCCAGGGCTTTATTAGATTTGTCCATATGAAAATGATTTGGGATATCCCACCATGGGACCCCAGATTAATTTGCTATCTGCAGTTGTGTATCTTTCAGCTGGAACCCCTGTGTTACCCACTCTTCTCCCACTACACTTCAGCTTGCCCATTTCTTTCCTCTCAGGATAACATGCTCACTGTGCTTTGTTCTCATCTCACCCATTACCATCTTCTTTCTCAAGCCCTTCTTACTGCCTATAATTCCTTCAAATGGAGCAGGCCACAGCTCTCCCTATCTTCAAAATCTTTCTGAAATCACATCTCTTCCAGGAGGCCTTCCCCAGTTAATTTCTAATGTCCCCAGATTAACTCCAGCACTACTGCCCCACCTATGCACTAAACTCCCATAGTCATTACATATCTTTCTCCATTTCTTATCACCAACTCAGATGCATACTGCCTTTTCCTTCTTTCTCATTTAAACTTTAGCGCCTGTCTTTCCCGTTAAACTATAAACTCCGTGCGATCAGGTATTATGTCTAGAGAAGCAGCATGGCTCAGTGGAAAGAGCACGGGCTTTGGAATCAGAGGTCAGGGGTTCAAATCCTGGCTCCACCAATTGTCAGCTGTCTGACTTTGGCCAAGTCACTTAACTTCTCTGTGCCTCAATTACCTCATCTGTAAAATGGGGAATAAGACTGCGAGCCCCTTGTGGAACAACCTGATCACTTTGTAACCTCCCCAGTGCATAGAACAGTGCTTTGCACATAGTAAGTGCTTAATAAATGCCATCTTTATTATTATTATTACTATTATTATTATTATATAGTCCCAAGGTTTAAAACAGTCCTCTCCACATAGTAAGCACTGCTTGGTATTTGAGCTCTTACTGCATACCACTGTAGTAGGTAGGCACTTGAGAGAACAATGAAGTAAACACTCAGAAAATACTATTGATTGGAATTAAAATTGAACCACCCTTGGAACTCTGTTTTTTCCTACATTACCAACACCTCCTTGGGGTAGATATTTCCTTCCCATCACTGTGTACTAATAAAATCCAATAGCAATGCTGAGCACAGGGCCAAACAACCATCTGCTATCACTGAGCTAATATCCATATACGATCTCGTATCCACTGTGCTCATCTGAATATCAGAATAACAGATCTGAATATCAGAAATCTGAATATCCCAGATGATAGCTTACCTTCACAGACCATTCATGAAACTCTTCCAGTTGGTTTCAGAAGTCCCTGGACCTCAGCTCCAGCTTTAGATCCATTTCTTTTCTCTGACCAATTAAAAAGAGGCAGGAGGTGCATGCCTGGATGCAAAGGGGAAAACCATTTTAACAGCAGCTCCGTCTCTTGACTGCTGTGTTCCCTTGGCCAAGTCACAACTTCTCTGTGCTTCACTTTCCTCATCTGTAAAATGGGGATTAAGGTACCTGTTCTTCCCCCTATTTATACTGTGAGCCTAATGATAGATGGGATAATTCATCCATTCCTTCATTCGTATTAAGCACTTACTGTGTGCAGAGCACTGTACTAAGTGCTTGGGAAAGTACAATATAACAATAAGAAGTGACAATTCCTGCCCACAATAAGTTCACAGTCTAGAGGTGGGGAGATGAAACTAAGAACAAATTAACAGACATCAATACAAATAAATAAAATTACAGATATATGCATAAGTGCTGTGGGGCTGGGAGAAGAGGGAACAGAGAAAAGGTAGTAAATCAGGGTGACACATAAGGGAGTGGAAGAGGAGGTAATCTGATCTCATTGTCTTGTATTTACCCCAGCCCTTAATGCAGTCCTTGAAACCAACTAGGTAGGTGCTTAGTAAATACCATCATTGTTATTAATATTACCATTGGTTGCCCCATTAGGTAAGAAATCATTAGCACTTTTCCTGACAACCCCTTGGAGCTAGATGAGGATGACCCAGAAATGTCTGTCTCCCCCTTTTAGACTGTGAGCCCACTGTTGGGTAGGGACTGTCTCTATATGTTGCCAACTTGTACTTCCCAAGCGCTTAGTACAGTGCTCTGCACACAGTAAGTGCTCAATAAATACGATTAATTGATTGATTGATGAAGTTGCAAGATGTTGGTTCACTGAAGGGCTAAACTCTCTTGCGGAGACAGGCTAGGATCTTGATTCTCCAGACCCCGTGGTGAGGACCCTGTTTCCTTCCCTAGGTTCTTACCTAGCCCTAAGTGTGCCTCAACTCGAGTCCAGACATAGACCGGTATTTCCTCACCCCCTCCAGTTTCCAGTGGGAGGCTTTTAAAGTCTCCAGCCTGGGCCAGGGTGAGAACTTCTACCCCTAGAAAGATCATGAGGAGGAGCGTGGCCTAGTAGAAAGAATCTGGGTATCAGAGGACCTGGGCTCTAATCCTGGCTCCACCACATACCTGCAGTGTGACCTTGGGCAAGTCATTTAAACTTCTGTTCCTCAATTTCCTCATCTATAAAATGGGGATTCAATACCTTTTCTCCTTCCAACTTGAAATATGAGCCTGGGAGTGTGTCCTTTGTGATAATCTTTATTCCAGCATGTTGAACAGTGCTTGACCCAAAGTACTTAAACATCACAATTACAATTGCCATCTAGCCAACAAAAGTCACACCTCAAGTCTTGTCCTGTATCGGCACCTACAGAAGAAGTGACAGAGGCTTGAATATGGACTTAGTCCTTTTTTTTAATTGCTCTGAATGGAGGGGGAGTAGAAAGGAAGTCCGAAATTCTCTCAGGGGCCAGGGGAATTTGCCCCTCTGCACCTGACAAGAACTAAAGATTCAGACACCTGGGGCAGTGGTTTAGAAACATGTGGTCCCAGAGCACCAAATGGGTATGAGGGGATTTGTGTCCCTGGAGCTGAACAAAAATGGTAAGACTGAACTGGACAACAGGATAGGTATAACAGGTTACTCTGTATTAGGATGTTTCTATCTTGGGTAGTGGGAGAAACATTTCCTTCAAAATCCCATCTCCTAAATTCTAACATTTGGCTCTTCCTTTCTTAATTGTTCAGGCAGCATTTCAGGGCCAAATGACAGAATGAAATACAATTTAAGAACTAGTCGAGAACTTGAGAACTCAGAAACAGCGTGACTTAGTGAAAAGAGCACCAGAGTGCAAGCCAGGAGACTGAAGTTCTAATTCTAGCCCCATCATTTGCCTGCAGAGTGCACTTGGGCAAGTCACTTAACTTCTCTGTGGTGCCTAGAAGTTTCCTCATCTATAAAATTGGGATTAAATACCTGTTCTGTAGCCCTTAGACCATGCGTCCCATATGGATGATCATCATCATCATCAGTGATATTTACTGAGCATTTCCTGTACACAGAGCACTGTACTAAGCACTTGGGAGAATACAACAGAGGTGGTAAACACATTCCCTACCCACAATAGGCTTACAGTCTGGAGGGAGAATCTAGTCAGGGAGTGAGTCTGATATGATTATATTGTATCTATCACAGGGCCGGGCACATATTAAGTGCTTAAGCACCATAATTATCATTACTAAAATTCATTCATTCAATTGCCATTATTGAGCTCTTACTGTGTGCAAAGCACTGTACTAAGTGCTTGGAAAGTACAAATTAGTAACATGTATAGACAGTCCCTACTCAACAATGGGCTCACAGTCTAGAAGGGGGAGACAGACAACAAAACAAGCAGAGAGATGTTGATACCATCAGAATAGATAAATAGAATTATAGCTATACATACATCATTAAGAAAATAGAGTAACAAATATGTACAAATTTACACAAGGGCTGTGGGGAGGGGAAGGGACTGAGGCAGAGGGAGGGAGTGTGGGCTATGAGGAGGGGAGGAGGAGCAGAGGAAAAGGGAGGGCTCAGTCTGGGAAGGCCTCCTTGAGTAAAATCCAGTCTGGAAACATTATCCTGTGCAAACCCAAAGTCAGCGGTCATGGGTTCTAATCCAGGCTCTGCTACTTGTCAGCTGTGTGACTTTGGATAAGTCACTTAAATTATCTGTGCCTCAGTTACCTCATCTGTAAAATGAGGATTAAGACTGTGATCCCCAGGTGGGACAACCTGATTACCTTACATTTATCCCAGTGCTTAGAACAGTGCTTGGCACATAGTAAGCACTTGCTCGCTCCTTCCTCACCTCCCTTCTGTCCTTCTACATCCTAGCCTGCACACTCCACTCCTCTGGTGCTGACCTTCTCTGTGCCTCATTCTTGCCTGTCCCGCCATCAACCTCTGGCCTGGAATGCCCTCCCTCTTCATATCTGCCAAACAATAATATTTCCCCCCTTCAAAGCTCTACTGAAGGCTCACCTCCTCCAAGAGGCCTTCTCAGACCAAGCCACCTTTTTCCTCAGCTCCTCCTCCCCTCCTCATCACCATGACTAGCTTCCTTTGCCCTACCCCCTCCCCACCCCACAGCACTTGTGTATATATGTACATATCTGTAATTCTATTTACTTATATTAATGCCCGTTTACTTGTTTTGACGTGCATTTATCTATAATTCTATTTATTTATATTGATGCTATTGATGCCTGTTTACTTGTTTTGATGTCTGTCTCCCCAATTCTAGACTGTGAGCCCATTATGGGCAGGGATTGTCTCTATTGCTGAATTGTACTTTCCAAATGCTTGTACAGTGCTCTGCACACAGTAAGAGCTCAATAAATATGATTGAATGAATGAACAAATACCATCATTCAAATTACCACCACCTTCCTGGAAGAGAGGTTGACAATTCCACATCCTTACAGTAGTTTGCAACAATGCTAGGCCATGAGACAATTAACAACAATTCTATCTATGGGAGATTACTGTTCCTTCTTCAGAAACTACTTCTCATCACAGGACCCTCTCCCAGTGTCTACTTATTTGTTAAGCCCCCCTTACTATATGCCGAACACTGGACTAAGCTCTGGGAAAGATAGAAGATAATTCCCTGCCCACATTAGTGTCTCAATTTAAGGGCTAAAAGGGACAGAGTACAAATATTGAATCCCCATTTTTACAGATGGGCTATAAACAAAGAGAAGTTAAGTGACTTGGCCACCATCACCTAGCAGGACAGTGGCAGAGCCAGAATTAGAACCCAAGTCTCTCGACTCCCAGACCTGTGCTCTTTCTACTAAGCCACGCTGCTTCTGGACACAGCTACGTAAAATATGGATAGAAAGATGGCCTATTTGGGAAAGTCCAACCCCATGAACCAGCCTTAATAGTGGCACACATGCCACCATTCATTCATTCAATCATATTTATTGAGCACTTACTGTGTGCAGAGCACTGTACTAAGCGCTTGGGAAGTAGAAGTTGGCAACATATAGAGACGGTCCCTACCAAACAATGGGCTCACAGTCTAGAAGGGGGAGACAGACAACAAAACATGTGGACAGGTGTCAAATCATCAGAATAAATAGAAATAAAGCTAGATGCACATCATTAACAAAATAAATAGAATAGTAAATACGTACAAGTAAACTAGAGTAGTAAAGCTATACAACAAATATACAGGTGCTGTGGGGAGGGGAAGGAGGTAGGGCAGGGGGGATGGGGAGGATGAGAGGAAAAAAGGGGCTCAGTCTGGGAAGGTCTCCTGGAGGGGGTGAGCTCTCAGTAGGGCTTTGAATTCCACTAACTTCTTACAGTGGGTTCATTCATTAAATTGTATTTGAGTGCTTACTGTGTTCAGAGCACAGTACTAAGTGCTTGGGAAGCACAAGTTGGCACTGAGAGAGTCAGGGTGATTTAATGATGATGGCATTTGTTAAGCACTTACTATGTGCCAGGCACTGTTCTAAGTGCTGGACTAGATACAGGAAAATCGGGGTGGACACAATCCCTGTCCCACATGGGGCACACAGTCTTAATCCCCGTTTTACAGATGAAGACACTGAAGCACAGAGAAGGTGTTACTTGTCCAAGGTGTCACAGCAGACAAGTGGCAATTCTGGGATTGGAACCAGGTGAAGCACAGAGAAGTTGTTACTTGTCCAAGGTGTCACAGCAGACAAGTGGCAATTCTGGGATTGGAACCAGGTCCTTCTGGCTCCCAGGCCTGTGCTCTATCCACTATAACATGCTGCTTCCAGAAGCCCAGTGAGGTAGCACAGGGGCCCTTCAGAAGATTGTGGAGCATTTCAACCAACTCTGTTATATTGTACTCTCTCATCTGCTTAGTACAGTGCTCTGCACACAGTAAGCACTCAATAAATACCTTTGAATCAGAGAAGAGCTACCTTTGAAGGCATATTGTTTTAAGTAGTTCCTAACACCTGTCAAAGATAAATGCCATATGTTCTGAACCCACATTATTTTGGAGATATGGAGAAAAAAGAAAAGATAGGATTTGGAAGATTACGGAACATCAAAACAAGAATCTAATTTCCATGTGAATATTTCCTTTTCCTTCTAATTGAGGAACTGTGGGTGAATAAGGACCTCAAGGACAGGTACTGAAGATTTACTTTCTTATGATTCTTTGTACAAATTCTTCATTTCCAGTATTTGAACTGGACTAATGCTTTAGGACGGGCAGACTTTGAACTATTTAGAATGCGTAGAACAGAGCTTTAAGCATTGATTTCCAAGTGCTAGTAAGACATTTAAAACAAGGCAGGCTATGAGGCAGCATAATCAGATTTGATTCAGACAAGCTGAGAAGTCTGAATAAAACAAACAAACAAAAGCAACTTGTGACATTTCCTCTTACACTCTGGTGTTACGTAGTGTTGGCCTTTGACCATTCCAAGCAGGAAAGACTGGCTATTATAATTCTAGAAGAAATGTCAGTCAGTAAAAGTCTAGGGCATGGTGAAGCCACTTATATATAGAATAAGGCAGGAGAATGTATTGAGAAGATTAAAGAACTGGAGCATCAAACATCCAGAAAGGCAAGATGGGCAAGAAGATTTAGGGAGTTGAACTTTGAAAGAGTGGATCAGGCGATAACTGTTAGACATTCTGACTCTCCTATCCTTTCAACTGTTCAAAACTTTGTTACAAGACTGGCTGAAAAAGAAAAATAAAATCTCATGAGTCAGGAATCCTCACTTGCAGAAGTGAGGGGTGCAGTAGTGCTCTGTTCAACATGTAATTCTAATTCTTCTCCATCTGGTCTTGCTGGAAACTAGAAAGCAAAGAACTGGGAAAACACATTCCAATCTTAGAAATATTTTCAACTTTCTCCCCCATTTGCCTGCGCCCCTGCCTCTTCTCCTCCCCCTGCCCCAACCATCCTGTCCACCTTCAGCTGGATTTCAGTGTTGGACTTCATTTTCCTGAGGTCTGAACTAATTTACCCATCTCTATACAAACTAGACAAACAGAGAAGGGATTATTCATTTTTGAAGAAAAAACAGCGTGGGCTGTTTTGAATTGAGGAACCTGAAGCATATTATTGGGAAAATTTGGGTGCTTTTTTACCCAGACACTGGGTTATCGGCAAGCAAACACTGGCTTCTTTGGTGCTTGCCTGTGATTCACCCTACTGGTTAGTGATTTCAAGTCCTTAAATTCAGAATGAGTGTCCTTAAAATTGGAATGAATGGCTTCAGAACCATCACAGGAGAGTGGATGCCATGTATGAAGGAAAGGGTCCCAAGAATTGAGTCACAAGAAAAGGGAGGGATGAGGATAACGTCGTCTCTCTCCTACCCTTTACTTAGGATGGACTCATTCCTCAAGCTGACCTAGCAGGACAATCCGTTCTTTCTCTGGAATTTGTCAACCAAGTCACTTGCGGTTGAAAACGTGCTAATAAAATAATGAGCAAGATAAAATATAGCAGGAGAAATCCCCATTTAAAGCAGCTGCTTTGATGCCAGCTGCTTAGAAAAGAATACCTCTTTAATGAAATCAAACAATCCGGCAGGATTTATTGATTGCTAACAATTGTTTTTAAATACAGTCTACTAGCTGGGGCTGTTAGCATTCTTTTTTGTCCAATTAGTTCAGTTGGTTTGAATTAGAGATACTTGGCTATTATCTAAGAAAGAAATGCCACTCACCATAAAAATGTTCCTACAATAATGTATGGCAGAGCTCCCCAGTAAAAGGATTTTTGAAGAAGTTCCAGCAGTTGGGAACTATTTCCACACGTGATATCAAGACGGCACGTATCAAAGGCTGCAGTTTCCTCTATGCCAAGGACTTAATACAGTGCTCTACACAACAATAAGCGCTTAGTAAACAGAAGCAGCATGGCCTTGAGGAGTGACCATGGGCCTGGGATTCAGAAAGACCTGGGTTCTGATCCTGGCTCTGCCATTTGTCAGGTGCTTGACCATGGGTAAGTCACTTAGCTCTTTGTGACTCAGTTACCTCGTCTGTCAAATGAGGATTATTACTAATTATAATAGTAATAACAGAATTAATTGTGGGCTTAGAACAGTGCTTGGCACATAGTAAGCGCTTAACAAATGCCATCATTATTATTATTATTAAAGCACTTACTCTGTGCCAGGCACTGTCCTAAGCACTGGGGTAGATACAAAATAATCAGGTTGGACACAGTCCCTTTCCCATGTGGGTCTCACAGTCGTAATCCCCGTTTTACCGATGAGGTAACTGAGGCATAAAAAAAGTGAAGTGATTTGCCCAAGGTCCCACAACAGACACATGGCAAATCAGGGATTAGAACCCAGATCCTTCTGACTTCTGGGCCTGTTCTCTATCCATTAGGCCATGCAAACTGTGGGCCCATGTGACACAGGGACTGCATCCAACCTGATCATCTTGTATGTTCCCCAGGGCTTAGTACAGCGCCTGGTGTCTAACAAGCACCTAAATTCCATTGGAAAATACATACCATGGATTGATTGATCAAGCACAGGCATGGGGACGTAGCAGAAGAGGACAGAGGATGCTTCAGAAATGCTGTCAGGCTTCTTCCACTGCAGAAGCAGAATAGTGAGCCCGTTGTTGAGTAGGGACTGTCTCAATATGTTGCCAATTTGTACTTCCCAAGGGCTTAGTACAGTGCTCTGCACACAGTAAGTGCTCAATAAATACGATTGAGTAAATGAATGAATAGAATCGGTAGGTTGGATAGTCTCAGGGTTAGGAGTTTGCTTGTCAATCCATCTATTGTGTTTAGTGAGAGTTTACTCTATGCAGAACACTGTACTAAGCACTTGAGAAGAGTATAATAAGTAGACAAGCTTCTTGCCCTCAGACAGCTTTAAGGGGAGAAAGACACTAAGATATATATGAAGCCTTAATTGCTACCCATGTGTAAGAGAAGAATTATGGGTGCTAACACAGTGCCTAAAATATGCAATATGTGTCTGGACCCACCGCACTGAATCAAAGGCAGATATTCCCTTGCCTTGGTTTTACATATGAATAGCAACAATGGCAGGAAAGGAGGCTCCAATTCCTTCCTTGACCTCTAGTTCTTGAGCTCTTCCCCTTTAATCTCAGCCAATTTAATTAGGATCTGGTCCTCCATTTGCTGGGGGGGAATTAGCCAGTCCCCTCTATGACCATTTGGATCCATATCTGCCCCTCCATCAGGGAACAAGATGGAATCAGAAAGAATAGAGGCCTTCCCCCATTTAAGCCCTCTTTTCCCTGGCTCTACCCTCCTCCTGTGTTGCCTCTGCACTTGCATCAGTGACGGTTGGGCATTTGATACTCTCCTTACCATCAACCCCACAACACATGTACATATTTATAATAATTATTATTATTATGGTATTTGTTAAGCGCTTACCATGTGCCAAGCACTGTTCTAAGTGCTGGGCACTGTTCTAATATTATTTTTTTTTTTATTAAAGTCTGTCCCCCCTCTAGACTGTAAACTCATTTTGGGTAGGGAATGGGTCTACCAACTCTGCTGTATTGTACTCACCCAAGTGCTTAGTGCAGTGCTCGGCACACTGTGAGGACCCAATAAACACTATTGATGATGATGAATGTAACATTGGGCCTGTGAGTCAGAAGATATGGGTTTTAATTACAATTCTGCCACTTGCCTGCTGGGACTCCTTGGGCAAGTCACAACCTCTTCAACATTCTGTTTCTTCATTTGTAAAATGGGGATTACATGTCTGTTGTTCTTCCCCCTTAGATTTTGACCCCACATGGAAAAAGGGCAGGGCCCAACCTGATTATGTTGTATCTTAGCCCACTGCTTAGTTCCGTACTTGGCACACAGTAAGGCTTTCTAGACTGTGAGCCCATTGTTGGGTAGGGACTGTCTCTATATGTTGCCGAATTGTACTTTCCAAATGCTTAGTACAGTGCTCCACACATAGTTAAGTGCTCATTAAATATGATTGAATGAAATAGGACGATTTGGGGTAATAAAAGGAAGTGTAGTGGCTATCCCACTCCTCACAACCAGGAGATTTCTGTTTTCTGAAGTATCTGAGTCAACAGCACACATTTGAGACACAGGAGACATTTGGAAGAACACTCGTTCTGAATATTATTCCACCCATTCAGGAAGCAGTTAACAGTTTCTAACCCTAGACAAAATTCATGCATTCATCCAATTGTATTTATTGAGCAATTACTATGTACAGAGCACTTTATGAAGCGCTTGAGAAAGTACAATATAACAATAAGCAGACATTCCCTGCTCACGAGCTTACAGTCCAGAGGTGGGAGACAGACATTAATACAAATAAATTACAGATATGTGCATAAATTCTGTGGGGCTGGGATGGGGAGAAGAACAAAAGGAGCGAGTCAGGGTGATGCAGAAGGGAGTGGGAGAAGAAGAAAAAGGGGGCCTAGTCTGGGAAGTCCAATGTACTATTTTCCACCCCAGAACGTCACTTCTAAGTTAACATCAGCACTCCCAGGAGGTCCTCAGTCTGTTTTGCCATTTCTCTTACTTTATGTGGTAATTACACCAAGGCACTAAATAAGCAACAACACACAAAAATTTCAACCTTACTGTTAATGTGTACTGCCTGCTTTCAGGAATTCTGGTTTTTGTAGCATTCTGAATTATAAAGAAAAAAAAAATCTGGAGATGGAGTCTTCCCTAAATGCAACCCCAAATGCCAATACCCATTTCTAAAGAATAGCAGTAGTAAAGCTTAGATTGTCATCAGATCTTTGTACAATTAATTGAGAATCTATAAAAATAACAAAATGCCCAAACTGTTGTAAAATTAACCTAGTAATACACACTGACCCTTGTTATAGGAAGATCATGCATTCAGATGTTTATGTTACTATAATATGCTGTGATTGAAGTGGAAAAATAATACAGTGAGGTAATGGAGCTCAATTACATTAATCAAAGGGTTGTTTTGTTCCGAGACAAGGATTAGTGTTAATAATTTTTCCCCAGGGAAGGAAAATCTGACTCTAGGTTGCTTTAGAGCCTCTAGATACAACAGGAAGCTGAGGGCAGAGCAGACAGAGAGAGAAGATGCTTGAAACTAGGTCAGTTTCACCCCATTTTCTGGAGAACAAGGCCTAGGCAATAAAAGTTCAAAGAGGTTATTATCATGTATTCATTGGTCATCTTAACACAGAAGTACTGCAGATGGATCATTTTTATATCTCTAGTGTTAGCTCTTCAGAGCAAGTAGAAAAAAAGACTAAAAGGGGCTATTCTTGGCAAACTGAGGAGTACTTCTCTTGGCCTGGTGAAACACCAATCAATCATTCAATCAATAGTATTTATTGAGCGCTTACTGTGTGCAGAGCACTGTACTAAGCGCTTGGGAAACACCAGTGCTCCTGACCTAGATTTATGTGGCTGCAGTGGGTTTGATCATGAGCTCACGATCTCGAGGAGTGAATCTTACTGCCGGATGTTTCCGGCAGGAATCATTTAGCCTTCAGTTCCTGGACTCCTGACATTTTAAGAATAGAGCTATTATTTTAGGCTTATAATAATAATAATAATAATAATGGCGGCATTTATTAAGCGCTTACTATGTGCAAAGCACTTTTTTAAGCGCTGGGGGGGATACGAGGTGATCAGGTTGTCCCACGGGGGGCTAACAGTCAACCCCCATTTTACAGATGAGGTAACTGAGGCCCAGAGAAGTTAAGTGACTTGCCCAAGGTCACACAGCTAAGTGGCAGAGTCAGGATTTGAACCCACGACCACTGACTCCAAATCCCTGGCTCTTTCCACTGAGCCACGCTGCTTCCCCAGTGATTTCCAGGGACTTTTCCTAAAGTCATCCCAACCCCCTTGCCCATTCTTCCCCTCATATAGTCTTTGGTCACTGGTGCTTTAACGGTGTGTGGGTCAGTGAAGTAGCTTCCTGAGGAGAACTGAACAGCAGCGTAGCCTAGGAGAAGAGCACCTGGGTTCTAATCCCAGCGCTGCCTTTGTCCTGCCTTATGACCTCGGGAAAGTCATTGAACTTCTCTCTGCCTCAGTTCCTTTATCTGCAAAATGGGGATTCAATACCTGCTCTCCCTCCTAATTAGACTGTGGGCCAGACATTG
Organism: Tachyglossus aculeatus; assembly: GCF_015852505.1. Lineage (NCBI taxonomy): Eukaryota > Metazoa > Chordata > Mammalia > Monotremata > Tachyglossidae > Tachyglossus > Tachyglossus aculeatus. The sequence goes on along the minus strand of NC_052066.1, from coordinate 151,714,937 downwards.
GACCTGATTATCTTGTATCTATCACTTAATTACAGTGTTTGGCCCATAATAAACACTTTTATACCATAAAAAAATAGTTTATGTTGAGCACCTGTAGACTTGGGAGAATATAAGACATTCCCAGCCCTCAAGGAATTTATAATCAAATAGAGGAAAAATCAGTCAGAATTGAATTGGGTTCTAGGCAGGGAGCTCCCTGAATTGTTCCTTGACTAGAAAAGATGTAGTTACCTGATAGAAAATGATTGTGCTTTCACATCTTCATGGAATCAACTATGTGATCACTGATACAGTTAATTTCGTTTTTCTGGATGGGAATACCTACTTAAACCTAAATATTTCTGCAAAAATAATCTTCTTTTTCCCTGTGAATAAAATCCTGGGGAGAAGAGATTCTAATTTCCCAAAACAGTTAAAAATATTTGCCGTTACTCCAGAGTTCTTAGTTATTTTAAGACCAAATATCACATTATATTTGGGCACAGATTATTAGTCTGCAACCCTTTCATTTTCTATGTTCAGCAACTTCATTCCAAGCATTAATAAATCCCAGAATCCATGACTCCATCTTTCACCCATCAGATCCAGAAAGAGGCTGATTTTACTCCACATTCCCACATGCTCTTAATATGTGTATGTTTGCATATCTAGATATTCTGATCTTGGGACTCATTTTAACTGACTTTTTATTTCCTGGTTGTAGCTTTAAGTAGTCTCCCATTTGCTACTTTTATTACATTGTCAAATCAAAGGGGCGAAGGGACAATGGATCTTCTGTTTTGAAATCAAGCCAGGAAAATAAAGCCTTTTGTAGTTCAACCCTCATCCAAAAAAATGATTTATTTTACAGAGCATCAGTGACAGGGCTCTTCTATGCCCTGTATCGTGTTAGGGAGACAACGATTATGAACATTAAATAGTGTTAATAAAATTACACCAATAGTTAAGCCATGCCAACATTTTGAAAAATGTTGCTGGTTTCCCCTTACTCTATTCATTGTCATTCTCAACTTACGGATGGGATGGGAAAGACACAAATGTAAACTTATCAAAGGATAGTCTCCCTTACACTTAATCCAGTGCCTGGTAGATATTTGTCAAGCTCCCTGGAGCCATCTGAAACTGATTTCAGAAGTTGCACACTCAAATTAGACCTTTAAGGCCACCAAGACTAAATATGAAGATGAATTAGTCTTGTCTAGTTTTGGAGGACAATTGATGAAACACTTTGAGGGGGTGGCCCTTAGGAGAAAAACTTGACAAAAAAAAATCCCTTAAGTAGCAGTAAAATAAGGACAAACTTATGATCCCACTAAAGTGCAGAAGTATCTGCCACACATTCAAAGTCTCTCTCAGAAGCCGCGTCGCCTAGTGAATATATTATTGGTCTGGGAGTCAGAAAGACCTGGGTTCTACACCCAGCTCCACCATTTATCTGCTCTCTGACCTTGGGCAAGTCACTTCACTGTGCCTCAGTTACTTCCTCTGTAAAATAGTGATTAAGACTGAGCACCCCATGTGGGACAGAGACTGTATGCAACCTGATTTGCTTGTATCCACCCCAAAGCTTAGTACAGTGCCTGGCACATAATAAGCGCTTAACATGTCACACATCAACTCAGGTGCTCTATCAGATTGTCAATTCAGCATGGCCTAGTGGACAGAGCACAGTTATGGGAGTCAGAAACAGGTTCTAATCCCAGCTCTGTCACTTGACTGCTGTGTGACCTTGGGAAAGTCACTTCACCTCTCTGGAAGTTACCTCATATAGAACATGTGGATTTAGACTGAGTCCCATGTGGGACAAGGACTGTGCCCAACCCGATTTTCTTGTATCCACACCAGAGTTTAGTATAGTGCCTGTAACAGTAAATGCTTAACAAATGTCTCAGTGACTATTATTATCTTCTTCCATGGGCTGAAATGCTGGATTTATCTTCTGAGTCCAGAAGATATTATGGTATTTGTAGGTCTAGTTAACTAGAATTATGCAGATCTTTGACTAAAGCTGATTTGACTTAGTAGGCGCATTCATTTCTGGATAAAATCTAATATGAAATATTCACTTTTCGACCTGTGGATGTATCATGGAATAATTACTTGAATACCCTAAGGGATTTACACTGACATAGCCAGGAGTACATTCTACATGAGGTGGGAGTGGGTGGGGAGGAGTCTTGATTAATTTAAAAAAAAAAAGATTTCCAAACAAGTATTCTTATTTAGGATAAGATAGTTTATGAACATGACAGACAAGTATTTTATAAATATTTATGTTCCTGTGTTTGACTTACTAAATCACCACAGTGCTTATGTACATATTAATGATTCATTTATTTATATTAATATTTTTTAATGTCTGTTTCATCCTCTAGGTTGCAAGCTCCTTGTGGGCAAGACTGCCTACCAATTCTGTTGTATTCTCCCAAGCACTGAATACAGTGCTCTGCACAAAAGTGTTCAATAAATACCATTATCAGTCAATCATATTCAATGAACACTCTGTGCAAAGCATTGTATTAAAGCATTTAGGAGAGTGTAATACAAAGAGTTGGAAGACACGATCCCAGCCCACAAGGAGCTTATAGTCTAGAGGGGGAGAAAGACATTAATGTATATAAATTGCAGATATATATGTCAGTGCTGAGGGTGGGGTGAATAAAGAATGCAAATCCAAGAGCAAGGGTGGCACAGAAGGGAGTGAAAGAAGAGGAAACAGGGCTTAGGGAAGGCACAAATTAAATCCCTTAAATAGCATATATAAATATATATATATATATATATATATATATATATATATATAGCTATGAATCTAGAGTTGCCCTTTAATTGCCCTTTTTTGAATACAGATTCCTATATTATGATGTTCACCACTAGTAGAATGTTTTACAACTCTGCCACTCTGTGATTGCAGAGACAAAGAACCCAAGAAATACACTGTACACTGTCAGAGGCAGTGTCTGTGAAGCACAGCATCCTGACTTCACTGATTCAAAACATGAACGCAACCATTCTTGCTATCCCAAATCTACTTGCCCTAGCTTGTTGACCTACTATATCAAATCAATGGTATTTGAGTGCCTGTGTGCAAAGCATTGTATTAAGTGATTGGGAAAGTACAATACAATAGAGTTAGCATACAACAATGCTGTATCATAGAATTTTTGTGATGAGAATTAACTAACTTTTCCATTGAGTTAGGACCAAATTGGTAACGATATAGCAGAACTGGTTGTGCATGTGTCTATGCACATTTGTGTATATAATCATACATTCATAAATACCTTTTCTGGCTTTTTTCTAAGCTATCATCTAGGTATTTAAACAATTGTATGTTGTACTCCAATGTTGAGAGAAGGGAATAAAAAACAAGAACAACAAAAATGCACAACATTCCTTTCCAAGGGAATTTCTTGCACCTCAAAGATACCAGGTCAGCATTCCCAGAGACTGAACCCTTCCATTAATCTTCAGGGCAGACTGTGGCTTTGTGAACTTCACTCTGACCTTCCCTCTTTCTGAACTTTGACCTCCTTGTGACAGCAGTTTAGCCTTCAAGATCTATTCAATCCTTAACCTTTCTGCTCAGAATGACAAAAAGGGTGCCCATTAGGGTTGCTTTTAAAGAGTGCTTGTGTGAAGGGGACACATTTACTGGGAATCAGATTTAGACCATCAACTCATTATTGGCTATCAGGGGAGGAACAGACCAAACTTCCTTTAACTGAGATAAATTAGAATTAGCGCCCTGAGAGTTTTTGCACTCCATTAATAACATTGCCTTGAGTTATTTAGGCTCTTTTCATCATATTTAAAAAAAATAATAAATTGGAAGATTGAATGCTGCAATTCCACAGCTGGAAGGGACCACAAGAGGTCATCCAGTCCAGGATACTGCCTCCAGGGAGGGGAATGACAAAACCATCCCAAACCAATGATAGTTTATTCTTTTCTTAAAGATCTCCAGGGAGACTAGGAGTTAAATAGGCAATACTTAGATCCAGAATTACAATTTTCCCACCCCGGCTGCTCATTACTCATGTGGACAGAGTAGCCTAATGGAAAGAGCAAAGGCCTGGGAGCCAGAGGACCTGGGTTCTAACCCCTGCCCCATCACTTAACTTGCCTGTGCTTCAGCTTCCTCATCTATAAAACGGGGATTCCATATATGTCTTACCTCTTATTTAGGCTGTGAGCCCTATGTGGGATAATTATCCAATCAGATTAACGTTTATCTTCCCCAGTGTTAAGAACAAGTCTTGAGCGATAGTAAGATCTCAACAAACGCCATTATAATCACAATAATTTTTCTAGCACTAAAGTTCCACAAAGGCCCATGCAGCTAAAAGACAGGCACAAACACACTGCCCTACAACCTGCCTACCAAAATGCTGCTATCTTCACAGAACTTTATTCTTTAAGTGCTGGACACAGCTGAGTTTTGAGGAGGTTCTAATCCCGGCCCACCACTAGTCTGCTGCGTGACCTTAGGTAAGTCATTTAGGTCACTGTGGCTCTGATACCTCATCTGCAAAATGGAGATTAGCACTGTGAGCCTTATGTGGGGCAGAGAATATAACCAACCTAATTAACATATTTATCCCAGCACTTAGAACAGTACCTAGAAATAGTAAGCACTTAAAATACCATTGAAAAAAAAAAAATCTGGAAATATAGGGGACAACCCAGCCATGCTCACCTTAAGGAAATTCACAGACAGGGAATACCTTTGTTATTGAATCCTCCTTCCTAGACTGTGAGACCATTATTGGGTAGGGATTGTCTCTATTTGTTGCTGAATTGTAGTTCCTAAGTGCTTAGTACAGTGCTTTGCACACAGTAAGTGCTCAATAAATATGATTGAATGAATGAATAATCTTGCAGTAGTAATAGTATTTACTGAGCACTTACTAGGTGCAGTGTAAGATATAAGCACATGGGAAGTACTAAACAAAGTACTAACATGCTCCCTGACCAGATGGCTTACACTCTAACGGTGAAGGGCCTACTCAGATTTAATCATTTTGCAGTTCCCCACAAATTAAGATGGATATAAGAAGGGCAAGGATCACACAGTTGTTTTAAATCTCCAAGGCAGAGAGAAAACATGGCTGATGGTCTCAGTGGTCCGACCCAATAAGGCCCTTTCTTTTTTGAAATTCAAATTGTATGGACAGGAGATTAGACCCAGAAAAAGGATGGTAATTTCAGGGAGAGGAAGCTGGGAGACTGAGTCTACTTGTTTTTTCAAAATGTTTTTCTGTAACCCTGAATCTTCAAGGTTGAGCCCAAGGGTAAATTGAACAAGATTATGATGTGGAGTTTCTTATTGATTCTGTTCTTCAAGTTCAAGCCTAAATATTGATGATTTTTACCTGTGTTGCCAGGCTACACAGGAGTAACTCTGACCCTTACCACCACACCTGATGAATCAAGTTCTCATTGGAAACAGGGATGAAAAGATGTTGTGCCCTGAGTAAATCTCACTGGAACATTTTAAAACCTGTTAGGTTTTGAAGTGAACTTAACTCTATTCATTTTTAAAGAGTTTCCTTCCACTCTGCCCCCAAGGTGTGACTTCCTTTTCAGCCTTTTGTTTGCTGAATAGTCTGCTGAAAATACTTTTTGGACATCAATCTCAATCCATATTTGGAGGACTTAAATGCAAAAATCAATTACCCTGCCCTTAAAATGAAGCAGATCATAAAGAAAGGGCGAAGACTACCCAGCAACATGCTATGGGAAATCCCCAGATGCTTGAGAAAGTTTTAGACAAAACTCATTTACCCACCCATCCACCACTTTTTTTCTGGGTACAAAGCCTCTTTTCGGGTTGATTGATTCCATTCGTTCATTCAATCATATTCGAGTGCTCACTGTGTGTAGAGCACTGTACCAAGCACTTGGGAGAGTATGATATAAAAATAGACACATTCCCTGCTCACAATGAGCTTACAGTATAAGAAGGGTGTGAGGACAGAAATCGATGCAAATAAATGTTACAGATATGACCAAGCGCTTGGGAGAGTACGATATAAAAATAGACACATTCCCTGCCCACAATGAGCTTACAGTGTAAGAAGGGTGTGAGGCCAGAAATCAATGCAAATAAATAAGTTACAGATATGTACATAAGTGCTGTGGTGCTGGCAGAGAGAACAAAGGGAGCAAGCCCAGGTGATGCAGAAGGGAGTGTAAGATGAGGAAGGGGGCACACAGTCTGGGAAGGCTTCTTGGAGGTGTGCCTTCAGTAAGGCTTTGAAGGTAGGGGAGAGTAATTGTCTATTGGGTTTGAGGAGGGCTGGCATTCCCGGCCAGAGGCAGGACATAGGCTAGGGGTTATATATGTTTGTACATATTTATTACTCTATTTATTTATTCTACTTGTATATATCTATTCTATTTATTTTATTTTGTTAGTATGTTTGGTTTTGTTCTCTGTCTCCCCCTTTTAGACTGTGAGCCCACTGTTGGGTAGGGACTGTCTCTATATGTTGCCAATTTGTACTTCCCAAGCGCTTAGTACAGTGCTCTGCACATAGTCAGCGCTCAATAAATACAATTGATGATGATGATGATGAGGTGAGATGGAGGCTGTCTCTGGTCTCACTCTGCTAGTTCCAGAATTCTAGTTTCTCAAAGCCACCATTCCACTGCAATGAGACCCCAGTGAGGACCCAGGAACATCTACATCAGTCCACGCTTCCAGAAAAAAAAAACACAACTGTTCATAGCTTCGCCTTTTGGTCAGAGAGCTGTGTTGCAGGTTCAAAATTCTCATTTCTTTTTCTGAAAGGATTTCTGACAGCTATCATGTGTTTTTGTAATGGCCACAATTAATGTGCAGAGAAATTACTGTAATGCTGGGAGAAGTACAGTCTTCTTTTGAGTGGCGGTGGTTTCGGAAGGAAAACAATTTATTTAATCTTTTCTTTTACAATGGTGGCCAGATTGGAGATATTCCAACTTCATTATGCAATTTGGGGACTGCACTTTGAAAAAATCCTCATGCATAGCACTGGGAGAATGGAGCACATAACAGTAACCCTCAAACAATGCAAAAGCTCAGGCAGCTCAAAAGGTGAATGCTTCAAAGCTGGTGTGCCTGGTTGCCAGATAATTAAAGGAGCTGGATTGCATAGTTCAGACGATTGATATTTTGTTGATTTAAAATGAGAAAATGCAAGTAGGAAAAAAAAAAATCAATGTTATTCTGAGGTTGTTCCCTGCCTGCCTTGACCAAGGCATTGTCTCCATCATTCCTCCGTAGACCTGCTCAATTTTTCAATCAATCATTCATAATTATTAAGGGCTTACTGTGTGTACAGCACTGCACTAAGCACTTAGGAGAGTTCAATATAACAGAGTTGGTAGACATGTTCCCTGCACACATAATGATATTTGATTATTTATTGTGTGCAGAGCACTGTACTGTTTAAAATCAGCAATTTAAAGTAATTGATGGTAATCAGTGCAGTGGTCAGTGTGAAGACACACTCATGAAGAACTTCTCATCTTGGAAAAATCCTCAACATTTTAGAAAGACTCCAAGGAATGATGAGGCTGAAGGGATATGGCCATAAAAAATATTCCACCCCTTAGGGAAATATAGATGCCTCTCGGGTTGAATTCATGAGGGAATTAATGGCACAAACCACACAACTGGACTGAGAAGAAGTGTGGCTTAGTGGAAAGAACATAGTCCTGGGACCTGCATTCTAATCCCAGCTCTGCCACTTGTCTGTGGTATGACATTGGGGAATGTGTCTAACACCTGTGACTCAGTTTCCTCACCTGAAAATGGGGATGAAATTCCTGTTCTTTCTCCCATGAGCACCCCATGTAGAGGAGGCACTGTATCTGACTCAGATTATCTTGCATCTACCCCAGTGATTAATATAGTAAATACGTATATACTGCAGTTATTATTGAAGGAAAATATGTTCAATTGATATTTAAAGCATGCGGGTGCAAAGAGGCAGTTACAGTTTATCTAGGACAAGTTGAAAACAAGCCAAATTGGGAGGCAAAACAATAAGTTCAGTGCTAATTTTGATGTAAAATTTCCTCTGTGAGAAGTAGTGGAGAAACTAAGTCTAGTCAGGAACTATTCTTTCATGACTTCATGACTAATTCCATCAAGACACGTGCAACAGAAATAGGGAATTGCAACAGTATGATAATCAAATCCCAAGTCAAACTCTCTAATGCCTTAAACCAGCTTTAATAAAAAGAAAGTAAGGAGAAAGAGAAGATATTTCTTGGCAGCCAGAAAGATAAAGTAACTGACTTTTATCCAGAAAGGACTCATTTGAGTGACCCCTGCATCTCATTCTTGGCTATTTATTGAAAAGGAAGCAGATGGTTTGAAATTAACCCAGCACAAGTTATGGGAGATATTACCATGTATGTGCAGTGCATGTACCCCTCCTTTCCCACCCACCAAATGTCTGACCCTATAGCAAGCAGTAGTAGAGGGGTGAAACAACTAGATGTAGAGAAAATACTTGCTGGAGTAATGATGATAGCATTTGTTCAGTGCTTACTATATGCCAGGCACTGTACTAAGCACTGGGGTGGATACCAGCAAATTGGGTTGGACACAGTCCCTGTCCCACATAGGGATTAAGACTGTGAGCCCTTTTTGATGCCAGACAAGTGAAGTGACTTACCCAAGGTCAAACAGCAGACAAGCAGTGGAGTCAGGACTAGAAACCAAATCCATGCTCTATCCACTAGGCCATGCCTGAGTTTGATGAAAGAACTAGCTAACGCGTTCTGCATGTGGACTGACTCAGTACGAATCTGAGCCCACTTCTAGACTGTGAGCCCACTGTTGGGTAGGGACTGTTTCTATATGTTGCCAAGTTGCACTTCCCAAGCGCTTAGTACAGTGCTCTGCACACAGTAAGCGCTCAATAAATATGATTGACTGAATCCTAAAAATAGAGGTTAATTTGGGTGGTGAAGAACACAGCAGCTACCAAGGTGGCTACCCCAGCAACTTAGATTGCAAGCATCTTGATGACAGAGACTGTGTCTATCAATCAGTACTATTTCATTCATTCAATCGTATTTACTGAGCACTTACTGTGTGCACAGCACTGTACTAAGCGCTTGGGAAGTACAAGTCGGCAACATATAGAGACGGTCCCTACCCAACAGCGGGCTCACAGTCTAGAAGGGGGAGACAGACAACAAAACAAAACATGTTTATTGAGCACTTACTGCATGTGTGCAGAGTACTGTACTAAATACTTGGGAGAGTACAATATGGAGTTTATCAATCAATTGTATTTATTGAGCGCTTACTGTGTGCAGAGCACTGTACTAAGCACTTGAGAAGTACAAGTTGGCAACATATAGAGGCGGTCCCTACCCAACAGTGGGCTCACAGTCTAGAAGGGGAAGACAGAACAAAACATATTAACAAAATAAAATAGAATAGATATGTACAAGTAAAATAGACACATTTCTTGTCCACAAAGAGCTCACAGTCTAGAGGGGGAGAAAAACATGAAGTTACAGATACATATGTAAGTGTTGTGGGGCTGAGGGTGGGTTAAATATCATCAGCCTAAAAGGTACGGAGCCAAGTTCTTTTTTATGCTACTTACCCATGCACATAGCCCAGTGATCTGCACACAGTACGTGCTCAATCAATATCATTAAATGATTGATTGCAAACTACTGGTATCACAGCAACAGCACCATGCTGTGATCACTTGAGTCATAAATGGATTTTTAGATCTAAAAGTCCTACGTGCACTTCACACTACGCTGCACTCCTGTCTACTTGCTTATTGTAACAACTGTCCCCACGGGAATCGGAGACAAGAAAATTAAATCGGGACTGTGCACTTATCATTGACTATCATCAACTCCTCTGTTCAGATTCTTGATCTTTTAGCCTTCACAACTGCACTTTCCCAGGTGCTCAGTACTGCTTGGCACAAAATGCCTTCTCAAGATGACTCTGCTACTACTAATGAAGTGTGGTATCGCACGGTCCAAGAAGATGAAAAGTCAGAGCTGGAGTAGTAGATTGTGGAGTCTTCTGCAAAGTAGTAGTAACTGAATCCACGATAGACAGTGAGGTGCCCACAAATATAGAGCAAGAAGGGTAGAGATCTAGAACAGAGTCTCTCAGGGTGGAGTCAGTGAGTTGGATCATAGTGCTTACTGTGTGCAGAGCACTGTATTAAGGCATTTGGTAGAGTACAATATAACAGACCCAGAGATGGAAACTGTAAAAGAAACTAAGTGGTCAAAAGGTCAGGGGAGAGTGATATGAATCCCATTCAGCCAAAACAAATACCAGTAAGGCTTTAGACTGGCCCACTGTTGGGTAGGGACTGTCTCTATATGTTTCCAACTTGTACTTCCCAAGCGCTTAGTACAGTGCTCTGCACACAGTAAGCGCTCAATAAATACGATTGATTGATTGATTTAAGGATGAATGGACCATGGAGCCAAAGGCAGGTAGCTGGACTACTAATCAGCAGCAGCCCTACTGAGAGCTCATCTCCTCCAGGAGGCCTTCCCAGACTGAGTCCCCTCCTTCCTCTCCCCCTCCCCATCCCCCCCACCCTATCTCCTTCCCCTCCCAACAGCACCTGTATATATGTTTGTACAGATTTGTTATTCTATTTTACTTGTACATATTTACTATTCTATTTATTTTATTAATGTTTTGTTGTCTGTCTCCCTCGTCTAGACTGTGAGCCCACTGTTGGGTAGGGACCGTCCCTATGTGTTGCCAACTTGTACTTCCCAAGCGCTTAGTACAGTGCTCTGCATACAGTAAGTGCTCAAAAAGTACGATTGAATGAATGAAAGACTAGGGCAAACTAGGAAAAATGTGGCTATAAAGAGATTACTAGTGACATTGAAAAGGGAGGTATCAATGCACTTGCCAAAGAAATAAAACCCTCCAAATAAGAATAGAACAGGGAAGAAACTAATACAGTCTGCATTACAGTTCATCCACATAGTTGGGCAGCAGAATGAGCAAAGATTTAAAATGATCAGACCCACTGAATAACTGCAGGTCCCTCAGGGTGACTGTGACTCATGTTCAGTGTCTCCTCAAACTTCTCCCTCTTCCCCTCCTTTTCTGCTCTCTCCCCACCCTCTGTTTTTGATAACAGATGACTCTCCATGGTGAAAAGCCCTCACTAAAGTCAACAGGTAGGCCTCGAATGAAAACTACTTGTGACCCTGTAACAAGTCACTTTAGGATGAGATTCACAAAATGTCTCTCTTTCCAGGGCCAAACAAAGGGACTATTGATCTGCCCTACACCTTACAAGCATTCCCTCCTTCCTTTATTTAAGGGACAGAGAAACTGAATACCAGAATCATACAAATGTTATGAGAATGAAGTTCCAACTCACCTCTGCAATAAGCCACCGAATGAAAACAGGTACTGCTGTGGTCTATCTACATTTACAATAATGACAGAAATGACAACCTTACACACGTTTCCTGAGGCTAAGGAGTCACCTTAAGAGTAAGTCTCTGGAGGGACATGACTTCAAGCCTCCAACTTATTAAGTTAAAGGCAAAAGTTGCATTTGGAGCTGCACTTTAAAGCAAAATGTCTCCTTCCCAGAATAATGTCCACACCTGTGTTTGCTCCTTTTATAATGTCTCCAGTTCACAGTTTCTCAGCAGCTGAACCTAGTTGTCTGGGAAAGCTGCACAATTAGGATAAACAGCTGTGCTGGCTATCCCAGTCTAGGTTTAACCCTCTCTGTGCTAACTGTTTCAAGGAGTATTTATGCTCAGCCATTGGTTCTGAAACAAAATGTGACACTGGTTAGTGAGACCACAAAAAGACCAATCTAGCTTTAGTTTCCTAGATGGAGAGGTTTTATCCTTATCAAAACAACAGGGAAGAGCCACTCTGCTGAGCTGGAGTATACCATTTCCTTTGTGAAACTGATTAGTTGGGCAAGTCACTTCACTTCTCTGGGCCTCAGCTACCTCATCTGTAAAATGGGGATTAAGACTGTGAGCCCCACGTGGGACAACCTGATTACCTTTTATCACCCCCAGTGCTTGGAACAGTGCTTGGCACATAGTAAGCACTTAGCAAAATGCCATTATTAATATTATTATTATTACTTAAAGGTATTTCTGAAATGGTCTTTTCACACAGTAGGTGTTCAGTAAATAAGATTGAATGAATATAAAAAAGGAAATGAAAAAGACTTGTTTCGGATAATTGAAACATCTTTTGGTGCCTTCTATTATCATTTTTGGCCATTATAAGGGCCTAGTGGCAAGAGCATGGGCTTGGGAGGCAGAGGTTGTGGGTTCTAATCCCTGCTCTGCCACTTGTCTACTGTGTGACTTAGGCAAGTCACTTAACCTCTCTGTGCCTCAGTTACTTCATCTGTAAAATGGGGATTGAGACTGTGAGCCTCAGTGGGACAGGGACAGTGTCCAAACTGATTACCTTGTATCTACCCAGCACTTAGAACAGGGCTTGGTGCATAGTAAGTGCTTAGCAAATATCATAATAATTACTATTATTATTATTATCATAAGTAATATTGTTATTTGCTGCAAACCTCCTGGATGCAGATCAGGGAATGAGAAGTGTGGGGAGAATAGAGAAGCAACCATAAACATGACTGTTAGCTCCCTGTGGGAAGGGAACATATCTATCAACTCAATCAATCAATCAATGGCATTTATTGAGTGCTTATTTTGTCCAGAGCACTGTACTAAGTGCTTGGGAAAGTGCAATACAGTAATCAGTCAATTGCACTTATTGAGCACTTACTGTGTGCAGAGCAGTGCACGAAGCTCTTGGGAAAGAACACTAAAACAGGGTTTGTATACATGTTTCCTGCCCACAGGGAGCTTACCATACAGTTGGTAGGCACAAAATCCCTGTCAAAAGGTTGTATCATACTCTCCCAAGTACTTAGGACAGTTTGCTTCACACAGTAACGATCAGTAAATACCATTGATTGATTGATTCCTGCCTTTGAGGGGTTCACAACATAATGGGGAGGGCACACAGACTTATACTGATGAATATACAAGAGTCAAACTCAGGTTCTTTGTCTTATGAGAGCTGACATAAATGAAAAACCAAAATGGACAAATCCTTTCATATCAAATAATTCACCAGCCAATTGAAGAAGAATACTGAGGAAGCCGAAGGGGACATTATGCCTGGGAGGATTAAATCACGGAAGGCCTCCTGGAGAAGGTAGCTATGTAGAAGGGCTTTGAAAGAGAGGAGAGACAAAATTTGGTGATGCTGTCTGGAGAGACATTTCCTAGTGGAAGGAAAGTCTCAGATCAATTAATCTCTGACATTTATTGAGTCTGAGGAGAACAAAGCACCATCATCATCATCAATCGTATTTATTGAGCGCTTACTATGTGCAGAGCACTGTACTAAGCGCTTGGGAAGTACAAATTGGCAACATATAATTGGCACCATAGTAATCTCATGGGAGAGAACCACAGAATCCAACAACTCCTGTGCCTGCAAGGAAAAAGAAAACTTCAAATTCCTGCTTTTCCTCTTTTCTGTCTTGCCAGTGGCTGTCTGTCATTTCTTTTCTGCCCCTTTCAAGGCTTCGGTGAGATGGGCAAAGAGCCTCAAAGGAAATGGTAGGGGCCTCTGCTCAGGTCTGCAGAGTGGTCTGTTGGGAAAGGTACTGTGGGCTCTTTTCGTTCATTCAATCATATTAATTGAGTGCTTACTGTTTGCAGAGCACTGTACTAAGTGCTTGGAAAGCACAATTCAGTGACAGAGACAATCCCTGCCCCACAATGGGCTCGCAGTTTCCCTTTCGAGGGGGCAAGATATGAGCCTTCTCCGACCAATTCACAGTGGCCAGAGGCAAGGGGAAGCCTTGAGGGAATCCTCCAAGGAATGCGGTGAGGATGCTAGGTTCTGAATTTCTGAATTGAGGAATGGAATGGTCTTTTGTGGTGACTTGGAAGAGGCGCCTAGCTTCTCCGCAACACCTCCTCCTGGACGGTTGATCATGTAACACAACAGATGGGGCATGACAGGCCGACTTGGCATACCTATAAGGCTGCGGATGGTGGGGGATAACGTTGGTGGGGGCGGGGAAGGGGGTTAAAGGAAACCCACAGACCCTATTTGAACTGTCCTTTGATCCTTAATGATAGCCTCAGGTGGCGAGCACCCCCAGAGCTCAGGACTTGGGTTAGAGTCAAGTTGACAGAAGAATTATAATGAAAAGGAGAGGAAAAAATGTATTGCCGGATAAAATTACTGGCAAACACAGAGAGCAGCCAGGCAGAAGATTTGGACTCAGAGCAGCCTGGGAATTTGTGTTGCGCCTCCTCCCCCTCCTTCAACTGGAGCTAGGGAGGCCAGATGCTGTCAGCCTCTGATGTGAGTGAGGGAAAAGCCAGTAAGCCACCCTCTTCTACTAAGGGTAAAGGTTGGGCACTGGGTCCTTCGTAATGAAAAAAGGGAATATAGGATAATTGGAGTGGGGCGGGGGGAGAAGGGGGAAGATTGGGGACAAGGAACAGGACTCCACAAAGCAGCCCTGGAGACTCAGGGACACAGGGAACTATTAGGAAGAATCTAGGGCCTTTGAATGAATAAAACTTTTCCTTTTCTGCGGAGACCAAGCCAAACCGGCAGCAACGTCTGACTTTGCATTTACACCTTAATGAGCACTCTTGAAAGGTAGCTCTATACTATTTTACCTAATAAACACTATTTAAAAGAAGTAGAAAGATGATGTTCTTGTTAGTTATCTGCCTCTCTGGCCTGGACTCTGATCACTTATCTGGGTAATTAAGCAGTATCAGCGAGGAACCAGATACTAGAAATCTGATATTAATCCACCCCTCTTAATAGTAATGCGGAATCACTGAGGTGGAAAAAGCTGCCTAGACTTCTTAATCCCTTTCAACCAACATTTCAGCATCAGCACAGCTCATGTATTTTCAAAAGTGGTTCAAGACACGCTGCCAGTGCCTTAAACCTCATTTAGGCTGTAAATCAAAGTATAGTATATTCTGAAATTCTAAAATCATCCACATTTCCAAGGTTCCCAGTGGGAATAATTCATAGCCAGTTTGTGGGTATGGGGCATGGCTAAATGATCGTTACTTGTTTATTTCTCACATTTCTGGTTGGACTATCATCCTTGGTGAAACATGAGTATAGGACTGTTTGCTTTCCTGGCTGCTGAAATCCCGAGGCCTCAGGATGATGTACACGACATTCCCAGGTCCCAGAATTGTTCATGTGGGAGGGATTCACCAGGCTGTAGTTTCTTTGCCAGTGAATGGAACTAGAGCTTCTGTGCAGCTAAACTGATATTTGAGCACTGACCACGTTGCTTTTCCTTTCATTCTCCTAAAATTTGGCAGTCGGCTTGACAGTCTTTCCCCTCCATACATGCAGGTCTAGCCTTGAAGTGAGCTGGAAAATTTGCCTCAGATGATAAGCACTGTTTTTTGCTTACAAGGTAGGCAGAGCAAGTTTTCATCATCCTGCACTGAGTTACCTGGATGAAGGGGTTGAGGACGAGGAGATCTCTCCCCTGGGGCAGGAACAGAGTAACCCCACTTAGACAAACTCACAGAGCCCCATGGGGTGGGAGGGACCAGATTTTCCATGAGTGGGGCATTAGACTGGACCCCCGCCATCACACAGACACTCCCACAGCAGCCTTCTTATACCTTATATTCATTTTATTTTGTTTGACAAGGCACCTAAGTAAACCATAGGGCCTATAAGCCACTAGTATAATAATAATAATGATGATGGCATTTATTAAGCGCTTATTATGTGCAAAGCACTGTTCTGAGTGCTGGGGAGGTTACAAGGTGTTCAGGTTGTCCCACGGGGGGCTCACAGTCTTAATCCCCATTTTACAGATGAGGTAACTGAGGCACAGAGAAGTTAAGTGACTTGCCCAAAGTCACACAGCTGACAAGTGGTGAAGCTGGGATTTGAACCCATGACCTCTGACGCCGAAGCCCGGGCTCTTTCCACTGAGCCACGCTGCTTCTCAGGTAGAATGCAGGAAGAAGAAGAGAAAGAGGGAAAGAGAGAAGGGAGTAGAGGAGAGAGAGGGGAAGGAGGGAGCGGGGGAGGGAAATAATAATAATAATAATTGAGGTATTTCTTAAGCACTTATGTGCAAGGCACTGTACTATTCATTCAGTCAGTCATATTTATTGAGCACTTACTGTGTGTAGAGCACTGTACTAAGCACTTGTAAAGTACAATTCAGCAACAAATAGAGATAATCCCTGCCTACAACAGGCTCACAGTCTAGAAGTGGGGAGAGAGACATCAAAACAAGTAAACAGGCAGCTAGTAAGCATTGGGATGGATAGAAGCAAACTTGGTTGGACACAGTCCCAGTCCCACACTGGGCTCACAATCTCAATCTCCATTTTACAGATGAGGTATCTGAGGTACAGAGAAGTTAAGTGACTTGTCCAGGGCCACACAGCAGACAAGTCGTGGGAGCTAGGACTAGAATCCAAGTCCTTCTGATTCCCAGGTGCGGGCTCTATGCACTAGGCTATTTCTCTATATACTGTACTATTTATATGTGATTTATTCTTCAATATAATAGCATTCACTCCCATTGCCTCATAGTTGCCTTTTCTAGGGGCAGAAGTGAAGAACATGTTTCTACTAAGCGGCATAGCCTAATAGAAGTTGGGCCTGGGAGTCAGAGGATCTGGGTTCTAATCCCTGCTCTGCCACTTGCCTGCTGTGTGACCTTGGGCAAGTCACTTCACCTCTCTGGGCCTCAGCTACCTCATCTGCAATATGGGGGGGATCGATACCTGTTCTCCCTCCTACTTAGACTGTGAGACCCCTGTCTTGTCTTATGCTGCTGAGTCGTCTCCAACCCATAGCAACACCATGGACACATCTCTCTCTGTGCCTCAGTTGCCTCATCTGTAAAATGGGGATTAAGACTATGAGCCCCATTCCCCCTTCTAGGCTGTGAGCCCGTTTTTGGGTAGGGACCATCTCTATATATTGCCGACTTGTACTTCCCAAGTGCTTAGTACAGTGCTCTGCACACAGTAAGCGCTCAATAAATACGATTGAATGAATGAATTAATTAATGAATGAATCTCTCCCACAACGCCCCACCTCCATCTGCAATCATTCTGGTAGTGTAACCATAGAGTTTTTTAGGTAAAAAGATGGAAGTGGTTTAGCATTGCCTCCTTCCAGGCAGTAAACTTGAATCTCCATCCTCGACTCTCTCCCATGTCACTGCTGCGGAGCACAGGTGTATTTTGACTTGTAGCCAGTTGTCTTCCACTTGCTAGCCACTGCCCAAGATAGGAATGGAATGGGTAGGCCTCTGCTTGACTCTCCCTCTAGGAGTTGAGACTAGTAGAGTACTGGAAACTCTCCAGGTGCAACCCTGAGAGGGGAGTGAGACCACTGAGGAAACTGATTACCTTGTATCTACCCCAGCGCGCTCAATAAATATGATTGAATGAATGAATACAGTCAGTGGAACATAGTAAGTGTTTGACGAATACCACTGTTATTATTGTTCTAATTAGTCTCATCATTATTATTATTCTATTTATTAAATGTTTACCATGTGCCAAGCACTGTTGTAAGTGCTGGGGTAGATACAAGGTAATCAGCTTGTCCCACGTGGGGATCACAGTTTTAATCCCTATTTTACAGATGCGGCAACTCAGGCACAGAGAAGTGAAGTGATTTGCCCAAAGTCACACAGCTGACAAGTGGTGGTGCCGGGATTAGAACCCATGACCGCTGACTCCCAAGCCCGGGCTCTTGCCACTAGGCCATGCTGCTTCTGAAACAGAAAACAGATGTTCTACGCAATACAGTGTAAGGTTCATGTTACAGCAACTTAAAGTTGTAATTAGCATAGACATTAGACATCAAATCCCGATCCCATGGGTACTTTGTACCCATAATCAATCAATCAATCAATCAATCGTATTTATTGAGCACTTACTGTATGCAGAACACTGTACTAAGCGCTTGGGAAGTACAAGTTGGCAACATATAGAGAGGGTCCCTACCCAACAGTGGGCTCAGAGAAGCAGAATGGCCTAGTGGAAAGAGCATGGGGCTGAGAGTCAGATGGACCTGGGTTCTAATCCCTGCTTCACCACTTGTCTGCTGTGTGACCTTTGGCAAGTCACTTAAACTCTCTGTGCCTCAGTTCCCTCATATGTAAAATGGGGATAAAGACTGTGAGTCCCATGCGGAACATGGATTGTGTACAAAGTAATCACCCTGCATCTAACCAGTGCTTAAGACAGAGTGTGGCAAATACTAAGCACCTAATAAATACCATAAAAAAAATTCCTGACAATTGTTTGAGCTGTGAGGTCTGCCTGCCTCCATATTCTAGACTATGAGCCCACTGTTGGATAGGGGCCGTCTCTATATGTTGCCAACTTGTTCTTCCCAAGCATTTAGTACAGTGCTCTGCACACAGTAAGTGCTCAATAAATACGATTGAATGAATGAATATAGCCTTTGCATTGAAGCAGTTAACACTGACTAATTTTTGTCTAATTATCACTTACTGTCCCAGGGAATCAATCAATCAATCAATCGTATTTATTGAGCGCTTACTATGTGCAGAGCACTGTACTAAGCGCTTGGGAAGTACAAATTGGCAACATATAGAGACAGTCCCTACCCAACAGTGGGCTCACAGTCTAAAAGGGGGAGACAGAGAACAGAACCAAACATACCAACAAAATAAAATAAATAGGATAGAAATGTACAAGTAAAATAAATAAATAAATAAATAAATAGAGTAATAAATATGTACAACCATATATACATATATACAGGGAAGGGACTACTTTTCCCTCCCCGCTGCCTATCTACGTTGGGAAAATGCTGATGTCTGTGTTCTGACCTTAGACCACTCTGATGAGCATAGTTTTAGCATTAAGAATGACAAATGAGCATCAGTCTGGGATTTCAGTACCAAGAATCTGGAAGAGGGAATTGGGCATGGCCTAGTGGAAAGACCCCAAGCCTGGGAGTCAGAAGGAGCTGGGTTCTAATCCCCGCTCTGCCACTTGCCTGCTCTGTGACCTTGGGCAAGTCACTGCACTTCTCTGTACCTCAGGCCCCTCATCTGTAAAATGGAGATTAAGACTGTGAGCCCTATATGTGCAACCCAATTACCCCTGCATTTAAGTACAGTGCCTGGCGCATAGTAAGCACTTAACGAATGCCACAATTATTATTATTATAATTATAGTAACTTTTGTATCATCACATGCACTTTCTAACGTATTAGTCATTTTCCCACCGTGGAAAGGAGTACAAAGAGTGAATGGGCAGGCCTAGGTGCAAAGTATGTTTGTGTTTTTGAGCAATTGGAAACAATTTACAGCTGAACTTACAGTGGCATAGTTCTGATGCTGTGCACCACAACCCAGCAGAAGGTTGTCTGGGTAGCTGCTGTGGTCTTCAGTGCCCAAATCAGCCCGCTGATTTGAAGGATTTCCATCCGCCCTGCCCATCTTGCCAAGTGACCTAGGTGGGGCTTGGTTCAGAAGCCTTCATCACTGATGACACATATCCAGCAGGCACTGAAGCATCGTGGCCTAGTGGATAGAGCACAAGCCTGGGAGTCTGAGGAACTGGGTTCTAATCCTGGCTCCACCACTTGTCTGCTGCGTGACCTTGAGCCAGTCACTTAACTTCCCTGTGCCTCAGTTACCTCTTCTGTAAAATGGGAATTAAGACTGTGAGCCCCACGTGGGACAGGTGATATGTCCAAATTGATTACCTTGTATCTACCTCAGTGCTTAGAACACACTGTAATCACTTAACAAATACCATCATCATTATTATTACTCCAGGCAGATTGGCTCCCCATCAGAATGAGGGTAGAGTGGAAGAGTAAAGGACTGACAGTTTCACTTCAAAGGAGGAGGGAGATGGTTTCTGGGAGAAAGGAATGGGGTCAATGGGGTCAGAGGTAGATGAGAGGTCAAGAAAGATCCGACTAAGTAGAGACTGTTAGATTTCTTCATTCATTCATTCAATCATATTTATTGGGTGCATACTGTGTGCAAAGCACTATACTAAGCTCTTGGGAGAGTACAATATAACAATAAACAGGCACATTCCTTGCCCAGAACAAGCTTACAGTCAAGATGGGGAGACAAATTTTAATATAAATAAATAGAAAATACAAATATAAATAATTACAGATTTATCCATAGAGAGGTCATTGGAGACTTTGAGAGTACAGTCTCAGTCATGTGAAGAGAGAGAAATCCATAGAGAATTAAGAGTTGGTATAGATGAAGTCGAAGCAGTGAGTATATTTCAGTCCATTCGAGGAGGTCGGGCAAGGATGCGGTGAGGCAGACGGGTCATTGACTAGTGTGCGGTAGGGTTGAGGGATGATTTTTTTTCAGTAATGGCAAGATCTGGTCCCGTTGAAAGCAGTGGGGAAGGATCCAAAGGAGAGTGAGAACTTGAAGATAATAGGCAAGAAAAGGAAGGGGTGTGGGAGCAAGCTTTCTGAAGAAAAGGAATTGTGTCCAAGACCAGAAATGGGGCTAGAGTTTAAGTGTAGGCAGATCTCTTGGGAAGCAGCTGGGGAAGAACAGAGGGTAGATATCTGGCAAGAAAACATCAAGAAAGGGAAGATGACCCTTAGGGGAGTCTGTGTCTAATGGCCTTCATTTCACCAACAAAACAGTGAGGTCATAAGGGGTTAGAGAGGGAGGAAGTGGGGACAATCAAGGGCTATGAGAGGAAAATATCCATTATCTGCAACAGGCAAATGGATGAACAAAGACAGTTAGTGGTAGATTAAGTGATTACCTCCTTCATAATCACGTCTCCTCTTTCTATGTCTCCCCATCTCTCTCCTTTAAGAGCAAAGTCTGATTGTCTTCAGCAAATGTCCTCAGAGTTCCTCTGTCAACCCAGAGATTCTCCCCAAAAACCAAACCAGTGTTGAGGAGAAAGCAGAGGGAAAATACATTCCATTTCTTCTGGCTCTCTTCCTGTTTATCATTCACATCATTGCCTGACTTGCTTTCGATCTTCATAATAATGGCATTTATTAATCATTTATTATCTGCTAAACACTGGGGGAGATACTACGTTATCAGATTGGAGGCAGTCCCTGTTTCACCTGGGCCTCACAATCTATTTTATCTCCATTTGACAGTTGAGGAACAGGAAAAACAGAGAAGGCAAATGATCTGCCCAAGGTTATACAGTAGGTCAGTGGCAAAGCTGGAACTAGAAACCAGAACTCTGGTTTTCTAGTCCCCTGTTCTCTCCATTAGGCAACACTGCCTCTCAGCTCTGATTCCCACAGCTGTCCTAGTCCTCATTTTGAGCCTGGGGCCCCTTTTATAACCACAAGGGATTTTGTGGCCATGCTCATTCATTCATTCATTCATTCATTCATTCATTCATTCAATCGTATTTATTGAGCGCTTACTGTGTGCAGAGCACTGTACTAAGCACTTGGGAAGTACAAGTTGGCAACATATAGAGACCGTCCCTACCCAACAACAGGCTCACAGTCTAGAAGGGGGAGACAGACAACAAAACAAAATATATTAACAAAATAAAACAGAGTAGTAAATATGTACAAGTAAAACAAATAGAGTAATAGATCTGTACAAGCATATATACAAGTGCTGTGGGGAGGGGAAGGAGGTTGGGCAGGGGCAATGGGGACGGGGAGAGGAAGGAGGGGGCTCAGTCTGGGAAGGCCTCCTGGAGGTGTCTTCCAGCCCAATGGCATTCTCACCAATAATAATGGTGGTAGGTCTTGATCCTTTATTATGTTCCAGGCACTGTACTAAATGCTTATGTAGATAGAAGATAATCAGGTCAGACACAGTCCCTGTCTCACACGGGCTCACAGTCTAAGGCGGGGGGGGGGGGGAAGAACAGGTATCCTATCCCCATTTTACAGATGAGGCAACTGAGGAACAGGAAAGTTAATTGATTTGCCCAAGGTCACACAACAGTCAAGTGGAAGAGCCAGGATTAGAACCCAGGTCATCTGATTCCTAGGTCCATGTTCTTTCTACAAGGCCACACTGCTTCTCAACACTCACCCTTTCTTATAAATCCTTCTCCCCACCCCTGTCAAGAACAGAACCTAACATTAAAAAGGTAGTCATGGCCAAATAATTCTCCTCTGTTTTTTTGAAGCAATGGGCGGGGGGAGCTCTATCACTTAATTTATAAAATCACTGGCATGCTCTTACAATGGCAAGGAAGCACATTAAAGTGGTGGCAACTTACAGAGGTACCGCTTATACCTCTTCATTTTTCTATTTGTACAAAAACAGTAAAATGTTTTTACAGGGTAGGGCAATAGTGCCACAGAAACTGAATTAGAGCAGCCTTAATTAATATGTCAGAATATAAGAAATGATGAAAATATGTGTAATTAAATTCTTGCACTAAAAATGGGATTTTAAAAAGTGACTAAAATAGCAGTATGTATGTGTGTGTGTGTGTGTGTGTGTGTGTGTGTTTCCCTTCTACTTCTAAAAAATAAATAAATCAAGGAAGTGGTTTGGGGAATTCTGTCAGCTTTACAATGGACCAACTTCTATGAGAGACAAAGAGGGATTGGACAGCTGAGCCAACAAGCAGATCATCCTAAAAATTAGGCAGGAATTGTCCTGATGAAATGCTCTCCACAGTTGAGGCAAAGGGAGGAGCGCATTATTCTCACACTGACATGCCGTAGCTGTTCAATGACGGATGTTTGGTATGGTGGTTAGCATCCCAACTCAGAGTAGTGGAGAGCTGTTCCAGGTAGGTGCTGGAAACAGTAACCATCTTGAATTATCACATAATAATAGTACCTGGGGGTGATACCTATTGACTTTGTTTGTTGTGTGGTCTAGGCCAGAGAGATTGGTTCTGGGCTCAAGAGACTTGGGTCTACTCCAACCTGTTTCTCTGGCCAGTTGTGTGACTTTAAGTAAGTCACTTAACTGCTCCGGGCCTCAGTTTCCCTATATGCACAAGGGGATAATATTATTTTCCACTCACTACCTCACAGGAATGTAGCGAAGATAAAGTGAGAGAGCTGAAGTGAAAATGCTCTGGGAAATTGTAACTACTCTCCAAAGACAAAGTATTGTTATTTTTATTTATTTTCTCACATTGTGAAAAGTGCACCCTGATAGCATATTGGGCACTAGCAGAGCTGGGAAAGTCTTGTTACACTGAGGAAAACACCTGGCATTCTCCCCCAAAGCTTGTCAGTTCCCAAGGGTCAATCCCCTGACTCACATGAAGATCAGCGAAGAGAGAGGGCTCATCCAGGAGACTGTCGAGAACAACAAACAGGAGCTTTGCCGGACCATTGGGGAAATGGAATCTGGAGCAAAGGGAATCAGGTCTCTTGGTTCAGAGCCCTTTCCCAGTCCCTCGAGATCATGGCCCGTCACTGAGCGGCCCTGCGTTCTGCCAGGAGCTGTCCTAGGAAGCAAGCTCGGTCCTCCGAGATTTTCTTTCCTGTCAATTCTTTTGGACGAACGCACACACCACAGTTATCGTGCATAGAATGGGAATCGTAGTTCCTCTAAAATGCCAACGCTCTGTGCAGAAGAAAATGACCCTCCCGCTCCCGAGGGGATGTAAAACCAACTTGTGCTGACAGACGCTATTTCTTCCTTGGGTTTGCTGTTGGCAGCTGAACCTGGGTCCCGTTCGGTGCCCGGGAAACATGGAGTTTGTAGTCTCTTGGGCTAAGGGTGACTGGTGTTTTTCCCCCATCGACATATTTCTGTGTTGTTCTTCTCTTTTCAACTTTTATCTATTTCCTTCCCGACAGTCTGTGTGACAAAAGAGCATTCACCTGGGCTTGAGGTCTGAGTGGTGAGGCAGGGAAGGATCTCGTCTCAATCGAGGTCCGAGAGCTTTGGCTCCAGCCCACGGCTGGGAATCCCCTCGGAGAGTTGTGGCTTTGAGACAAGGGCAGGTTCTCCTTGGACTCCTCTGGTTTTCTGGTGGCTTTCCCCTGGCTTTTCAGCGTAATAGGAGTAGCTCTTAGGGTGGAGAATGGTGTGTCAAGGGACTGGTAATAGGATAGAGAGACTTTCACCTCCAGGGCAGTTGTTTGAAGTCAGTTCAGGTTGGGAGCAATGAGAGGCAATTACCACCCATGGCTGTTAAGTGGCCCTTGTGGAAGGGAAAAAAAAAGGTTGAGGCTCTCAGTCCACCTGCTGTTGGACAGATGTTTATACCACAACCTGACCATCCCCTTCCCAGTGTGCCGAGCCACTGGGAAGACCAATTGCCCACAATTATGCCCCTATTGGACTCATAAAATCTCTGCCATAAGGCTAACAAATAGCTTTCTCCATGAGCCCCGTGTGGACATGCCTGATCTGATTAACTTCTATCTAACCCAGCACTTACAACGGTACTTGGCACCTCATAAGTACTTAATAAATGCCATTATTATTATTGCTATTATTATCATTATAGTAATAGTAGTAGTAATAATAGTGTATTGTTAAGCACTTACTATCAAACACAGTTCTAAGGGATGGGGTAGTTAGAAGTTAATAAGGCCAGACAACTGTGCCATACGGGGCTCACAGTCTAAATAGGAGGGAATACAGGTCTTCAATCCTCATTTTACAGTTGAGGAAACTGAGGCACAGATAAATTAAGTGACTTGACCAAGGTCACCTAACAAGCACATGTTGCCTAACTCAGGGTCTTGGCTCCTTCCAAGATCACCGTCATACTGTTCCTCGTTTTGACACCTCCTTCCTCCAACCCTTTACTGGCCACCATTCCTTCTAACTAGTACTCCCTCCCCCTTCATATCTAGTAGACCACAGCTTTCCCCTTCTTCAATGTCTAAAAGCCCATTTCCAGGAAGCCTTCCCTGATTAATTCCTAGCACCACAAATCAAACCAACCTATCAGCCACTCCTAATCCAGCGGGGCTCAAAAGATGCATAGATTGATCTACCCTCCAATCAATTAACTGAATTTACAGAGCACAGCTTGTTTGGAGAGCACTGTACAAAGCGAAAGGAAGGGTACAAAACAATAGAGTTGACGTTACCTGCCCACAAAGCCAATGGAACAGGAGGGGACAATCTTATCCAGAAGGTAAAGCGTCAACCAGTAATAGCTTAGTAATGGATGACAAGGACAGGCACACTTAGAAATCTTCATTAAAGGCAAGGAGAATCAGAGTTTGAGTTTAGAGTCAGTGGGTTTGAGTTTAAGCCCCTTCAGCAGAGCAGGTTCTGATTAAGCAACATGGTGTAGTGCATAGAGCATGGGCCTGGGAGTTAGAAGGCCATGGGTTCTAATCCTGGTTCCGCCACTTGTCTGCTGTGTGACCTTGGGCAAGACACTTAACTTCTCTGTGCCTCAGTTACCTCATCTGTAAAATAGGGGTTGAGACTGTGAGCCCCACATGAGACAGGAACTATGTCCAACCTGATTTGTTTGTATCTACCCCAGCACTTAGTACAGTGCCTTGCACATAGTAAGTACTTAATAATTACCATAATAATAATAATTATTATTATTAAAGTACATATGATATGCCAGGGGGTAGAACATTCCAGCTCGTTGACACACGTTTTCACAGAATAGCTGAACAAATCCTCACCAAGCTCAGAAATCAGGGAGAAAGAAAGGCATCCTCTAAAGGAAAGGATAAGAAGAAAAATGATCTCCCTTCTACCTGCAACAGGCCTAGTATTTAGGTGTCACAAATAGAATACATTAGGTCCTGCTCTTTCTTATTTCTTGTACCATTTAGATTCTTTCTCCTCACCAACTACTTGTATCAGAAATCTGCTAAGGGGTGGAGGGAAAGCAATCAACCAGCTTTATACACTGACTCAGAAATTCCTTTGGTTTCTTGAAATGGCCACCAGTGGAGATTTTTTTTTAAAGCATTATTTGTTCAGCACTTCCTATGTGCCAAGCACTGTACTGACCACTGAGGGAGATAGAAAATAATCAGGTTGGACACAACTACTGTACTGACCACTGAGGGAGATAGAAAATAATCAGGTTGGACACAACTACGTCCCACATGGGGCTCACAGTCTTAACCTCCATTTTACAGATGGCACAGCGAAATTATGTGACTTGTCCAAGGTCACACAGAAGACAAGTGGTGGATCCAGGATTAGAACCCACATCCTCTGACTTCCCAGGACCATGTGCTTTCCACTAGGCCATGCTCCTTCACAGGGTTGGAGCAGGGTAAGAGGACCTAGACAGACTTCTCCCTGCCCATATCCCAAACTTTGCCCCTGGAATCCCCAAATCCCAAAACCGTCCTCCTAAGGATTCCGGGTGTTACTCTACCACCGCCCCTCTCGATCATATGTCATAAACTCCTCACCCTGGGCTTCAAGGCTCTCCATCACCTCGCCCCCTCCTACCTCACCTCCCTTCTCTCCTTCTACAGCCCACCCCACACCCTCCGCTCCTCTGCTGCTAATCTCGTCACCGTACCATGTTCTCGCCTGTCCCGCCATCGACCCCCGGCCCATGTCATCCCCCGGGCCTGGAATGCCCTCCCTCTGCCCATCCGCCAAGCTAGCTCTCTTCCTCCCTTCAAGGCCCTACTGAGAGCTCAACCCCTCCAGGAGGTCTTTCCAGACTGAGCCCCTTCCTTCCTCTCCCCCTCGTCCCCCTCTCCATCCCCCCATCTTACCTCCTTCCCTTCCCCACAGCACCTGTATATATGTATATATGTTTGTACATATTTATTACTCTATTTATCTATTTATTTTACTTGTACATATCTATTCTATTTATTTTATTTTGTTAGTATGTTTGGTTTTGTTCTCTGTCTCCCCCCTTTTAGACTGTGAGCCCACTATTGGGTAGGGACTGTCTCTATATCAATCGTATTTATTGAGCGCTTACTATGTGCAGAGCACTGTACTAAGCGCTTGGGAAGTACAAATTGGCAACATATAGAGGCATATATATGTTGCCAACTTGTACTTCCCAAGCGCTTAGTACAGTGCTCTGCACAAAGTAAGCGCTCAATAAATACGATTGATGATGATGATGATGATCAGCCCTAGGGTTGGCTTTATTTTTGGCTATGACCCAAATTACATTTTGGCCTAGGACCAAGGGAAATCTGCCTATTTGCCAAGCTGAACATAGTGACTGAAAGGCACTGGAATGCATTCCTGGAGAGACGAGGGAATTTGCTCCCTCCGTGGTGTTATAGAGTAGCTACTGACAATGAGAGTCTATACGTGTAAGCAGGTGTGGCAAAACAGACCTAACAACACCCACATCCATTCTCCATTGCTTAGACACATTCTGACTGTCCATTTGCCGGGTAGATGTGTTGGCCATTTGCAAAACCCTGTTGCTATTTCCAAATCTTCCTCTTGGTATTCGTGTCCCTGAGCTTCATGTAAGCAGGGAATGGGTCTGTTATGTTGTTGTATTGTGCTCTCCCAAGGGCTTAGTACAAAGCCGTGCACATAGTAAGGGCTCAGGGTAGTAACCCCTCCCCGCCAGCAACGTACCAGACTGATCCTCCTGCTGCTGTTGGCCACCTTCAGACTCATGAACTACCATAGAATTTGAGACTCTGCTTCACTATATCAGCTGATGGTATTTATTGAGTGCTTCTGGTGTGCAGAGCACTGTACAAAGCATTTGGGAGAGTACAATGCGGTAGAGTTGGTAGACACCATCCCTGCCCTCCAGGAGCTTAGAGTCTGGTGCATATGCCTCTAATCAATCAATCAATCAATAATAATAATAATAATAACAATGGTATTTGTTAAGTGCTTACTATGTGCCAAGCACTGTTCTAAGCACTGGGGTAGTTACAAGGTAATCAGGTTGTCCAACCTCCCACAATCTTCACAGTCTTCATCCCCATTTTACAGATGAGGGAACTGAGGCACAGAGAAGTGAAGTGACTTGACCAAAGTCACACAGGTGACAAATGGCAGAACTGGGATTAGAACCCACGACCTCTGACTCCTAAACCCATGCTTTTTCCACTAAGCCATGCTGCTTCTCAATGATTTTCTCAATGATGTTAACTGAGCAGTTAGTCTGTGCAGAGAACTGTTAAGCTCTTAATATTAATAATAATAATAACAATGAGGCACTTGTTAAATGCTTACTATATGCACTGTTCTAAGTACTAGGATAATATACAAGTTAATCAGATTGGAAACAGTCCCAGTCCCACGCAAGGTTCACATTGTTACCCCCATTTTACAAATGAGGAGACTGAGGCCTAGAGAAGTTAAGAGACTTGCCCAGGGTCACAGAGCAGACATTTGGCAGGGACAGGACTAGAATCCAGAACCTTATGATGCCCAGGCCCATGCTCTATCCACTAAGCTATGCTGCTTCTCATACTCGTGGTAGAGTATAATAAAGTAGTGTTGGTAGACAAAACCTCTGCCATCAAGGAGCTAGAAGATACAACTTGGATCCACATCCTTTAAGCACTTAATATTCACCCTACCCTCAGCCCCATAGCACTTATGTACATATCTGTAATTTACTTATTTATATCAATGTCTGTCTCCCCTTCTAGACTGTAAGTTTGACGTGGGAAGGGAAAGTGTCCGCTGGTTCAGCTGTATTATGCTCTCCCAAATGCTTAGTACAGTGTGCTGCACAATTCCACTGACTGATTGATCGATTGATTGAGTAATGTCTCTAAAGCATTTGGTTGGCCCTCTGTGCTTACTGCTTGCCCATGTACCACTTCAGTACACTACACAGTCGGGGTTTGGGTGTTCCTTATCTTCCATTCTCCCCCAGTGACCCACCCAGCCAAACCACTGTCCAGTGGAAAGAGCTCAGCCCTGAGAGTCAGAGGATTTGTTTCTAATCCTGGCTTTGCCTCAAGTCTGTTGTGTGACCTTGAGCAAATCACTTAACTTCTCTGGGCTTCAGTGACCTCATCTGTAAAGTGGGGATTAAGACTGTGAGCCCCATGTGGGACAGGGACTGTGTTCAACCAGATTACTTTGTATCGACCTCAGTGCTTAGAACAGTGCATGGCACAGAGTAAGCACTCAACAAATACCAAAATAATAATAATAATAATAATAATTATTATTATTATTATTATTGTTATAGGAACACTGCCCAAATACTGGTGGGTGAGTGTGTGACCAGCATTGTTCAGCTTTGCAATTACCTGAAAGCAGGGAAATGTGTTTTTTCATTAATAATAATAATACTACTGCAATTGATAATACTAACATTGAGAAGAAGAAGATGCAGCAGTGTGGTATGGTGGAAAGGATATGGGCCTGGGAATCAGAGGCTCTGTGTTCTAATCCCAGCTCCACCACTTGTCTTCTATGTGACCTTCGGTAGGTCACCTAACTTTCCTGTGCCTTAGTTACCTCATCTGTAAACTGGGGATTAAGACTGTGAGCCCTAGGTGGAATGGGGACTGTGTTCAACCTGATTATCTTGTAGCCACCCCAGCTCTTAGTACAGTGCCTGGTACATAGTAAGTACTTAACAAATACCACTATTTATTAATACTACATTTGTTAAGCACTTATTTTGTGTCAAGCACTGAACTAAGTGCTGGGGTACATGCAAGACAATCAGATCCCACAGCAGGCTCATAGCCTAGTTGGAGGGAGGAAAAAGGATTGAATCCCCATTTTGCAGAGGAGAGAAAAAGGCACAAAACAGGTGTTTTGCTCAAGGCCACACAGCAAGTGAATGGCAGATCTGGGTTTAGAACCCAGGTCCTCTGATTCACAGACCCATTTTCTTTCCGGTAGTCCAGGCTGCTTCTCCTTGTTCTAGATTTCTAGTTCCATGAAGGAGTTGAGCCCAGTAAAATCTTCAAGTTCAACTCTCGTGTGCTGTCTTTCTGGTTAGGAGGGCCTTTCTTGTCAGGCCCAAGTCAGACAAGTCAGTCATGCCACTGATGTCCAAAGCATGCCAAATGAATAGTATTCATCATGCTAACAGTTCACCTGAGCACTCAATCCCCATTTCCTTGAAGCAAAGACCCAATTATCAGGCTACAAAGGAAACGTAACACTAAGTCTGATTTAAAGAGGCCTTGCCTCCTCTGGTTTCCAGCAAATCTGTTAGACAAAGGGTTACCTGAGGATATGACATCAAAGCCCCACATTGTTAGAAGGGGAGGTGGGAGTAATAATAACCCTCTCGTTAATACCATGAATTTATATGGGGCTTTCCTTCCGAGGAGCAAATGGCCTCAAGCTTTGATACAACAAAGGGCAGTTTGTGTGATGAACAACAACCAAAAACATGCACACACACACACACACACACACACAGAGAGAGAGAGAGAGAGAGAGAAAAAAAAAAACCCACTGGATTGTCCCAGTGCTACATGCTTTAGCTTTAGCTTGCAATCCCACGTAGAGAGTTGAATCTTGCTAAATGTGATTTATTTAATTATTCAGGATATTGATCTTTTAATAAGTGCTCTCTCTCACCTTTTACATAATCTGTCACAACAGAAGTCAAGTTCTCCCTTCCCCCCACAGGGAGATCATCAGCTCCTCCCTAAGGTGCTTTGAGAGCTGTAGACAAACTAGCTCACGGGGAAATATCAGAGCCCCGGGGTAGTGCTGCTGACCCAATCGTGGACACCAAGTAAGATAACCATGTAGGTTTGTCAAAATTCCGTACTTTTATATGAGGCGCAGCTCATTCTGCAGCTAGAGAAAACCAAATACTTAAATGAGTTACCATTTAACCCAAACTATCAGGCCCTAGACTCCCATACTCAAATAAATCATAATGTATTTTCAATTAGTTTGCACTTTCACTTGCCGCTGCCACTGCCGTCGTCCTGAATAATTAGGAAAACAATTCGCATTCCAGGAGGAGATGATATGAAGTGTTATTTGTGTGATAATTATCAAGCTGCACTTTCCCCTGCTTCCACCAGGTCATGAGGGTACAAAAGAGGACACCTGGAGAGCATTAATGAGCTCTCATTGAAGATGTTAAAAAGCTTATATTGATCTGTTTGTCCAAGAAGGAGATATTTAAGCCTCTCTGCTGAGGGCAGGAGAAGCAGAGATTCATATCACAAAGCCTTTTATCCAACCTTTTTCGGTTTCTGGCTCCGATATCCTGCAGCCTCAGCATGTCTAGTTCCGGAGGTCATTCTTGCACAGCATTATTTTTCTTTCTGTGTGTGTGTGTGTGTGTGTGTGTGTGTGTGTGTGTGTGTGAGTCTGTGGGTGTGAGAGTGTGTGAGTCTGTGTGTGTATATGTGTGTGTGGGTGTATGTGACACCACACTACCCAGCTGGCCCAGTTTACTGTGGGTAGGGAATGTGTCTGGTTAGCAGCATGGCTCAGTGGAAAGAGCACAGGCTTGGGAGTCAGAGGTCATGGGTTCTAATCCCAGCTCTGCCACTTGTCTGCTGTGTGACTTTGGGGAAGTCACTTCACTTCTCTGTGCCTCAGTTCCCTTGTCTGTAAAATGGGGATTAAGACTGTGAGCCCCAAGTGGGACAACCTGATGACCTTGTAGCTCCCCCAGCGCTTAGAACAGCGCTTGCCATATAGTAAGCGCTTAACAAATACCATCATCATCAATAAATACTATTGAATGAATGAATGACCAGCTTCAGATGATAAGCAGCTGTGGTAGCTGTCTCATTGTTGGGACCCCCTGAAGGGGAGGTGACACAGGCTCAAAGAAGCAGCACAACCTAGTGGAAAAAGCACAGGATTGGGATTCAGGGGGCTTGGGTTCTCATCCCTGCTCCACCTCTTGCCTGCTGCATGAGATTGGGCCAGCCATTCAACTTGTCGGTGTCACAGTCTCCTCATCTGTAAAATGGGGAGAAAATAGGTCTTCTTCCTCTTTCCTAGACTGTGAACCCCATTGTAACGCAGGAGCTCCAAGCAGATGCATTTCCCCCTTGTCCCCCTCTCCATACCCCCATCTTACCTCCTTCCCTTCCCCACAGCACCTGTATATATGTATATATGTTTGTACATATTTATTACTCTATTTATTTATTTATTTATTTTACTTGTACATATCTATCCTATTTATTTTATTTTGTTAGTATGTTTGGTTTTGTTCTCTGTCTCCCCCTTTTAGACTGTGAGCCCACTGTTGGGTAGGGACTGTCTCTATATGTTGCCAATTTGTACTTCCCAAGCACTTAGTACAGTGCTCTGCACATAGTAAGCGCTCAATAAATACGATTGATGATGATGATTCTGGATTCGGCAAGACCGAAGAAAGAGAGAGGAGCCTTTGCATTGGGGTTCATATCACCTTTAATCTCGCGGCGGCCGGTCGAGGTCCTGGTGCAAGGACAGCCCCCTTCCACGGGACATCCGTGGAGCATCCGCACCACAACAGGTGTGGGGCGGGCTTTTATACAGAACCGGACAAATGTGGCCGCTTGCCAAAGGCTTATCTGAGGCCTACATAAGTGTGGCCCAGTTAGAAATATACGGCGCATGAGCAGAAAGCAGAGCAAGAAATTCTAGATATCACAACAAAGCGAGGGATTCTGGATATCACAGTATTCCGTGGACATACACCCATGTGGTTCAGAGAAGCTGCATGATCTAGTGGATAGAGAACAGGCCTGGCAATTAGAAAGACCTGGGTTCCCAGATCCAACACTTATCTGCTGTGTGACCAGTCACTTCATTTCTCTGGCCCTCAGTTACCGCATCTGGAAAATGGGGATTAAGACTGGAAGCCCCATGTGGGCCAGGGAATGTGCTCAAACTAATTTGCTCATATCCACCCCGGTGCTTAGAACAGTACATGTCACATAGTAAACACTTAAAAAATACCATTCATTCATTCAATCGTATTTATTGAGCACTTACTGTGTGCAGAGCACTGTACTAAGTGCTTGGGAAGTACAAGTTGGCAACACATAGAAACGGTCCCTACCCAACAGCGGGCTCACACCACAATTATTATTATTATATGTCAGACAGAGATCATGTCTGATCTAATTGCATTATATCTTCCCTCGGGTTTTGTACAGGCTTGGTACATAATAAGTGCTTTAACAAATTATGAGACACCATTATGAGACAACATTATACAATGCGGAATGTGCACAAAACATAGCATGATGATGTCATGTAGAATGTCATGCATGTACTCACCATAATATAATAATATTTATTAAGCCCTTACTGTAGAAAGAGCACTGTACTGTTAGAGCACTTTAGATAATGACATCATTTGGAACCGTGGGGAAGACAGGATTGAAGCAAAATGTTTTCTCCCCACTATGAGACCATTCATTCAAACACATTTATTGAGTGCTTACTGTGTCAAAGCATTGAACTAAGCACTTGGGAGAGTACACTATAACAACAAACAGACAAAAATGCCTGAGGCCAGCCAGCTGCCAAACATCAGCTGCAGTGACCTGAGATTCATTCATTCATTCGATCGTATTTATTGAGCACTTACTGTGTGAACAGCACTGTACTAAGCATTTGGAAAGTACAGTTTTGCAACAGAAAGAGACAATCCCTACCCAACAACAGGCTCACAGTCTAGAAGGGCAGGGGGGGAAATAATAATAATGGTATTTGTCAAGCATTTACTATGTGCCCAGCACTAAGTGCTGGGGTAGATACAAGGTAATCAGGTTGTCCCATGTGGGGATCATAGAAGCAGTGTGGCTCAGTGGAAAGAGCAAGGGCTTGGGAGTCAGAGGTCATGGGTTCAAATCCCGGCTCCACCGCTTGTCAGCTGTGTGACTTTGGGCAAGTCACTTAACTTTTCTGTGCCTCAATTACCTCATCTGTAAAATGGGGATTAATATTGTGAGTCCCGCATGGGACAACCTGATCACCTTGTATCATCCCCAGTGCTTAGAAGAGTGCTTTGCACCTAGTAAGCGCTTAACAAATACCAAAGTTATTATTATTATTATTATCACAGGCTTCATCTCCATTTTACAGATGAGGTAACTGAGGCCCAGAGAAGTTAAGTGACTTGATCAAAGTCACACAGCTAACACGTGGCAGAGGCAGGATTAGAACCCATAACCTCTGACTCCCAAGCCCGTGCTCTCTCTGCTAAGCCTTGCTGCTTCTCTCAGATATATACCCTGATATATAGCAGGAGGAATTTAGAGGTGGACTTATTTGTCCCTCCAGCCTGTAAGCTCACTGTGGGCAACAAACATGTCTACCAACTCTGTTGTACTTTTTGCTCCCTTAAGTGCTTCATACCATACTCTGCACACAGTAAGCACTCAGTAAATACCACTGATGGCAATTTGCTGCGATCCTACAAACACTGGTGAGAGCCCTCTCCCAGCTTGAGTTACCCTCAACCCTGAGAGGTTGTTTCTGGGCTCCGAGGATTTTGGAGAGTTTGGGTCTCTCAGTTCGATCCTCTTAGTTTGCTCTTTGTTTAATCCCGGAGGGATACGGAAAGGAAGAGAAATCACCCACCTTTTTCTGAGCCCTGGTATCATCTAGGTGTAAAACAGGACCCCAGGGAATGATCACCAGAGAAGTTTCTGAATTCTAAACTCTCCAATTTAGAACACATCCGGTTAAAGTGGTGCTTTTTGTCATCCTTATTCTGAATAGAGCCTGGCGATTTCTCTCTTTAGAACTTGGTCGGATTGTGTTTACGGGGCTCGCTTAATTCAGGCATCCATGCTAATAAGAGATTGAACATAAGGAGCAGGTGAGCCAGAGTGTTTACAGGGTCCACCTTTTGTCTCCTGAGAGGTCGTCCTCTACTGTAGCTCCAATTATGTGCTTTACCTCAGGGCTCCATCTGTCCAACTTAACAATTTCTCACCAGCCTTGTACCATATGAAAATGTATGCCTTTGTCTCTTTCAAACAGAAGAACATAGCCTTTTCAAAAGGTCACATTTGTAGGGCGTGGGATAAGAAAGACCTTAGGAGGAAAAAAAAAATGATGTCATAATGGTCGGGTGGGAAGGGGATCACATTGATAAAACTAGGGTGATTTTTTTAAAAAAAAAAGTAGTCCCTGCTTTGAACTCCCTATGTTCTGGTTGAATTTTCTGAGACAGACAGCTCTTCTGTAGGAATCAGGTGTTACTGATATGGGAACCTTTGCGCTACAAATGTGTGTAGGAAATGCGGTGGTTTTCGTTGCTCTTGATTTTGCCTTCTGCATAGTCTGGTAGTAATTGATTTTGCCAGTCGATTGTATTTATTGACAGCTTACTGTGTACAGAGCACTGTACTAAGCACTTGGGAGAGAGGGGAAGCAGCGTGGCTCAGTGGAAAGAGCCCGGGCTTTGGAGTCAGAGGTCATGGGTTCGAATCCCAGCTCCGCCACATGTCTGCTGTGTGACCTTGGGCAAGTCACTTAACTTCTCTGAGCCTCAGTTACCTCATCTGTAAAATGTGGATTAAGACTGTGAGCCCCACATGGGACAACCTCATCACCTTGTATCCCCTCTCAGAGCTTAGAACAGTGCTTTGCACATAGTAAGTGCTTAACAAATGCCATTATAATAATAAATAATAATATAACAATATAACAGACACATTCCCTGTTCACAATCAGTTTACAGTCTGGAGGACTTCATTCAATTCATTCAATTGTATTTATTGAGTGCTTACTGCATGCAGAGCACTGTACTAAGTGCTGTGGGAAGTACAAGTCGGCAACATATAGAGATGGTCCCTACCCAACAACAGGCTCACAGTCTAGACTTGAGAACTGTATTGTTTTTCTTAGCAACTAAAAATGTACAGTGTTCAGCCCCATAATTAAGTGAGTTGCATGAGAGTGGTGGGACACACCTCAGTTGTAGCCAGGGGTGAGAGAGTTTCAATGACTCTTGTCTAAGCCTGTGACCCTTCTCCCCAAATCCATGGCTACCAGAATGACTCTTGTGGCTAAGCAACTTCCAGCTCTCCAGAAGCAGCATAGCCTAGTGGAAGAGCATGGGCTTGGGAGCCAGAGGACATGGGTTCTAATCCGGCTCTGCCACTTATCAGTTGTATGACCTTGGGCAAGTCTCTTCACTTCTCCGGGGCTCTGTTACCTCATCTTTAAAATGGGGATTATGACTGTGAGATGGGGATTGTGTCCGACCTGATTACCTTGTGTCTACCCCAGAGCTTAGAACAGTGCTTGGCACATAGAAAGCACTTAACAAATACCATGATTATTATGATTATTATTAGGTGTTCTTGCTTCTCTAACCTCGGACTGTTTAGGGACTTTTCTCAGCATCAGGAATGGGTAGGCTTTGGGGCTTTCTGCCAGGTGATATGTTGTTTGAAAGGGGCACGAGCAAGGGTAGAGGCTGTATTCCAGCTTTCAGGTCGAGGATCACAGATATCTCCTAAGTCACCAGTGCAGGCAACAGCCAGATGGTGGGCGAGGAGCCAGGATAAGCAACCACCTGCAGGAGACGGAAAAGGGCCTCAAGGGGAATAAACTCTAGATTATTTTTTAATGGTATATATTGAGAGTTCGTACTATACTAGGCTCTGGGGGTGGATACAAGCAAACCAGGTTAGAGACAGTTCATGTCCCACATGGGCTCCCAGTCTTAACCCCCGTTTTACAGATGAGGTAAATAAGGCATAGAGAAGTTAAGTGACTTGCCCAAGGTCACACAGAAGACACCTGATGGAGCTGGATTAGAACCTAGGTCCTTCCAACTTCCTGGCCCATGCTCTATCCACTAGGCCAAGATGTTGGAGTCCCTCCTGAAGTTGCCCAACAAAAGAAGGGGGATGGGACAAGGACTTTGGCTTCTGACTGAGAGAAATTCCAGGTTATAGTCCTCGGATTCCAATGGCTGGATCAGGAGCCTGCGGCTATCCGCTGAAGTTGGGAAAGGAGTGGCAGAACAAGTCCCAGATTCTGGAAAGAGGAAACTGTTCCTGAAACATGGGTTGTGGTTTAAGTTACTAGGCACTGAAAGCCCCACTCTAGACTGTAAGCCCCTTGAGAGAGGGGAGCTCTACTAGTATAATAATAATAATGACGGTATTTGTTAAGTGCTTACTATGTGCCAAGCACTGTTCTAAGTGCTGGAATAGATACAAGGTAATCAGATTGTCCCACATGGGGCTCACAGTCTTAATCCCCATTTTACAGATGAGTTAACTGAGGCCCAGAGAAGTGAAGTGACTTGCCCAAAGTCACACAGCTGACAAATGGTGGAGCTGAGATTAGAACCCATGACTTCTGACTCTCAAGCCCGGGCTCTTTCCACTAGGCCAAGCTACTATTACTACTAATTCAAGTGTACTCTTAATGCTTAGTATAGTGCTTTGCACACAGTAAGCTCCTTGTGGACAGAGAATGTGTCTACCAGTCTGTCATATTGTGCTCTCCCAAGCACTCAGTACAGTGTTCTCTGTACACAGTAGGCACTCAATAAATGCCATTGATTGATTGAATACATATTACTGATTAATTTATTTTTCTAGTCTCTAGTGGCAGGTTCAAAAATGATATGCCAAGTGTGAAATGTGATGCAGAAGAGCGCAAATGATAAATTGACGCATTTATTAAGCACGTAACTATGTGCCAAGCACTATACTAAGCACCTAGGTAGATACAGTATATGAAAATTGGACACAGAACCTGTCCCACCTGGGGCTCCCAGTCTATGGAGAAGTGAGAAACGAGCATTGAATCCCCATTTCACAGCAATAGTTTTCTGTAGTTAATTCAATTATATGAATTAGCTAACAGACTATCCATCCCAGTAAACCTCATTTTTAGTCCTTAATTAATATTAGTTATTTTGGGCCACAAGGAATATATTTTGGAATTTAAAAATCTATGTCTACAAAGCCAATATTTAAATTTTTCTCCATTTGCGCAGGCAACAGCTACTCAGTAAAACTCCGTAGAATACATTGACCAAGTTGCAAATCTGTAAACTCTAAAGTGAAGTAGTTACTGAGAACAGAAGGATAGACAAGTAGATTCTTTGTTGAAATGCCCAATAGTTTGTCTCTTGAATGTCCATTTTTTCTGTATTATATTCACCGAGGTAAGGGATGGTTTTACCAGATTTATTTTGAAGAAAACATCTTTCAAAACACCCACCAAGCATGCTTAGACAAATCCAAAGGGTATGATTAGATGCGAAGGGATGATTTATGGTATTTGTTAAAAGCTTACTATGTGTCAAGCATTGTACTGAGATCTGGGATAGATACAAGCTTACCAGGTCCTCCTTGGGGTTCATAGTCTAAGTAGAAGGGAGAACAGGTGTTGAATACATGTTTTGCAGATGAAGAACAGAGAAGTTAAGTGATAAGCTCAAAGTTGCACAGTATAATAATGTTGGAGCCAGGATAATAATAATAATGATAATGATGGCATTTGTTAAGCTCTTACTATGTATAAAGCACTGTTCTAAGTGCTGGGGAGGATATAAGGTGATCAGGTTGTCCCACTTGGGGTTCACAGTCTTAATCTCCATTTTACAGATGAGGTAACTGAGGCCCAGAGAAGTTAAGTGACTTGCCCAAAGTCACAAACCTGACAAGTGGGGAAGGAGCGTGGCTCAGTGGAAAGAGCCCAGGCTTTGGAGTCAGATGTCGTGGGTTCAAACCCCGGCTCCGCCACAAGTCTGCTGTGTGACCTTGGGCAAGTCACTTAACTTCTCTGAGCCTCAGTTACCTCATCTGTAAAAATGGGCATTAAGTCTGTAAGCCCTATGTGGGACAACTTCATCACATTGTATCCCCCCAGCGCTTAGAACAGTGCTTTGCACACAGTAAGCGCTTAACAAATGCCATCATTACTATTATTATTATTATAAGTGGTGGAGCCAGGATTTGAACTCATGACCTCTGCCTCCCAAGCCCGTGCTCTTTCCACTGAGCCATGCTGCTTCTCTAGCAGCGTTCTAGGATTTGAACCCAGGTCCTCTGATTCCTAGGCCTGTGCTCTTTCAACTAAAGATATCAATCAATAGATCAATGATATTTATTACCTCATAATTAGGAGCCATTAGACAAGCCTAATGCATTTGGGGATCTACTTATGCCAATTACGTGGATAAGTAGGGCCTCCAAAGTATGTCTCAATTATCTAGAACAGGGAACAGTCACTCATTTTGCATGGAAGAGCCGTACAAAATGAAATCTTTCAATAGCTATTGTGTGAAGAAACAATCAGAGTATCTGAAGACATCCGCCTCCACCTCAAACAGAAACTCCTTACCACCTGCTTTAAAGCACTCAATCAGCTTTCCCCCTTCCACCTTACCTCACTGATTTCCTACTGAAGCAGCGTGGCTCAGTGGAAAGAGCACGGGCTTTGGAGTCAGAGGTCATGGGTTCACATCCCGGCTCTGCCAATTGTCAGCTGTGTGACTTTGGGCAAGTCACTTCACTTCTCTGGGCTCAGTTACCTCATTTGTAAAATGGGGATTAAAACTGTGAGTCTACCGTGGGACAACCTGATCACCTTGTAACATCCCCAGCACTTAGAACAGTGTTTTGCACATAGTAAGCACTTAATAAATGCCATTATTATTATTATTATTACTACAAGCCAGCCCACACACCTCATTCCCCTAATGCTAACATACTCACTATACCTTGATCTCGTCTATCTTGCCACCAACTCTTTGCCCATGTCCTCTCTGGCTCGGAACTACCTCCCCCTTCATA
The DNA here is from genome assembly GCF_015852505.1 of Tachyglossus aculeatus. NCBI lineage: Eukaryota > Metazoa > Chordata > Mammalia > Monotremata > Tachyglossidae > Tachyglossus > Tachyglossus aculeatus. Next base: position 151,675,275 of record NC_052066.1, on the reverse strand, counting down.
TCCTACCTCTCCTTTTAGACTGTGAGCCCACTATTTGGTAGGGACTGTCTCTATATGTTGCCAACTTGTACTTCCCAAGCGCTTAGTACAGTGCTCTGCACACAGCGCTCAATAAATACGATTGATTGATTGATTGATTGATATCTGAGAGACCACCACTCTCCCGCCTTCAAAGCCTTATTCAAATCACATCTCCTCCCAAAGGTCTACCCCTACCAAGTCCTCATTTCCCTTACCCCATCTCCCTGCTGCTTCTCCTCTGCACCTCTATTTATACACTTTAAGAACTTGATCTTCCTTCCACCCTCAGCTCCATAAGCACTTATGTCCAAATCTATAATTCATTTAAATTTCTGTCTCCTCCTCTAGACACTAAGCTCCTCTTGGTCAGGGAACTTGTCTACCGACCTTGTTGTATTGAGCTCTCCCAAGAGCTTGGTACAGTGTCCTGCACACAGTAAGCACTCACTAAACACCATTAGTTTATTTAGTGATTGATTGAGTGGGTGGGTGGGAGAGAAGGCGGGTGAGGAGTTTGTGGTCAGATAGAGGAATTTCAGAGTTGGAGAAGGTAGAGATTATACAGGGTTTTGAGGGGGCATGGCTACCAGATTCTCTCAGTGAGTAGTATGGACCAATAAGAGGGATTTCTAAAGACAGAAGGAAGGCTGTCAGGGAGATAAAACCCTCAGTGACTACGAGAGGTGGCTGCATGGTCTCATCCCCTTCTAGACTGTGAGCCCCCTTCTAGACCGTGAGCCCATTGTTGGGCAGAGACTGTCTCTATATGTTGCCAGCTTGTACTTCCCAAGCACTTGGTACAGTGCCCTGCACACAGTAAGCACTCAATAAATACAATTGAATGAATGAATGACTATCCCTGGAGATCAGCTCATTTGTGATTCCTTAAGCTGACCTTCATGCATTCATTCATTGTCATACTTATTAAGCACTTCCTGGGTGCCGAGAACTGTACTAAGCACTTGGGAGAGTACAATCCAACAATAAATGGTCACATTCCCTGCCCATAACGAGCTTACAGTCTTGAGTGGGGGAGACAAATACCCATACAAAGAAATAAAATTACAGATATGTACATCAGTGCTGTGGGGCTGAGAGGGGAGAAGAGCAAAGAGAGCAAATAAGGGCAATGCAGAAGGGAGTGGGAGATGAGGAAAAGTGGGACTTAGTCTGGTAAGGCCTCTTGGAGGAGACGTGCCTTCAAAAAGGCTTTGAAGCTGGAGGAGAGTGGTTATCTGTCAGATATGAGTGGGGAGGACATTCTCCTCCTCCCTATCGCCACCCCTCTGATGCCCTACCTCCCTCCCCTCCCCACAGCACTGTATATATTTGTACAGATTTATTACTCTATTTTACTTGTACATATTTGCTACTCTATTTTATTAATGATGTGTGTATAGCTATAATTCTATTTATTCTGATGGTTTTGACACCTGTCTACATGTTTTGTTGCCTATCTCCCCCTTCTAGACTGTGAGCCCATTGTTGGGTAGGGACCTATATGCTACTGACTTGCTATATGTGATATGCTTGCTATATGCTACCGACTTGTACTTCCCAAGTGCTTAGTACAGTGCTCTACACACAGTAAGCGCTCAATAAATATGATTGAATGAATGAATGAATGAAATTCCAAGCCAGAGGCAGGACGTGGGCTAGGGGTCGGCAACGAGACAGGCAAGATTGAGGCACAGTTAGAAGATTAGCATTAGAGTGAAGTATGTGGCCTTGGTTGTAGAAGGAGAGAAGTGAGATGAGGTAGTAAGGGGCAAGGTGGTGGAGTGCTTTAAATGCAATTGTGAGGAGTATTTGTATGATGTGAAGCAGTGCTTGTTTGGGAAAGCAGTATTTGTTCTGCTTCTACTCCAGCCTAATCCTCCTCAACCTCTCAGCTGCCTTCAACACTGTGGACCACCCCTTCCTCTTGGAAACGCTACCCAACCTTGGCTTCACTGACTCTGTCCTCTCCTGGTTCTCCTCTTGTCTCTCTGGCTATTCATTCTCAGTCTCCTTCATGGGCTCCTCCTCTGCCTCCCACCCCTTAACTGTGAATGTCTGTCAAGGTTCAGTTCTGGGTCCCCTTCTATTCTCCATCTACACCCACTCCCTTGGAGAACTCATTTGGTCCCATGGCTTCAACTACCACCTCTGTGCATATGATACCCTAATCTACATCTCATAAATTAGATTAGATTAGGATGGAGTAGAAGCAGAACAAATGGAGTAGTATTTGTTTGGGGAAGTATTTGTAGTATTTGTTTGGGGAAGCAGTGTGGCTTAGTGGAAAGAGCCCGGGCTAGGGAGTCAGAGGTCATGGGTTCTAATCCAGGCTCCACCACTTGTCTGCTGTGTGACCTTGGGCAAATCACTTCACTTCTCAGGGCCTCAGTTCGCTCATCTGTAAAATGGGGATTGTGACTGTGAGCCCCATATGGGACAACCTGATTACCTTGTACCTACTCCAGCACTTAGAATAGTGCCTGGCACATAGTAAGCACTTAACAAATGCCATTATTATCATTATTATTATTATTGTTATTATTATTATTATTATTATTATTATGTGGAGGTGGATGAGCAACCACTGGAGTTTTTGAGGAGTGGGGTGACATGTCCTGAACATTTCTGTAGAAAAATGATCCAGGCAACAGAGTGAAATATGGACTGAAGTGGGGAGAGACAGGAGGCTGGTAAATCCGCAAGGAGGCTGATGCAGTAATCCAAGCAGGATATGGTGAGTAATTGTATTAACATGGTAGCAGTTTGGATGGAGAGGAAAGGGTGGAATTTAGTAATGTTGTGTAGGTGGGACCGATAGGATCTAGTGATGGGATGGATATGTGGGTTGAATGAGAGAGGAGTCAAGGATAATGCCAAGGTTTATGGGCTTGTGAGACAGGAAGGATGGAGGTGCTACCTAGAATGATGGGAAAGTGAGAAAGAGAACAGGGTTTTGGTGGGAAGATAAGGAGCTCTGCTTTGGACATGTTAAATTTGAGGTGACAGGAGAATATACAAGTAGAGACGTCTTGAAGGCAGGAGGAGACGTGAGACTGGACAGAGGGAGAGTGATCAGGGGACAAGCTGTAGATTAGGGTATCATCTGCACAGAGGTAGTTGCACAGAGGTAGTTGCACAGAGGTGGTAGTTGAAGCCATGGGAGCAAATGAGTTCTCCAAGGGAGTGGGTGTAGATGGAGAATAGAAGGGGACTCAGAACTGAACCTTGACAGACATCTGCAGTTAGGAGGTGGGAGGCAGAGGAGGAGCCCATGAAGGAGACTGAGAATGAATAGCCAGAGAGACAATAGGAGAACCAGGAGAGGACAGTCAGTGAAGCCAAGGTTGGATAATGTTTTCAAGAGAAAGGGGTGGTCCACAGTGTTGAAGGCAGCTGAGAGGTTGAGGAGGATTATGATGGAGTAGAAGCCATTGGATTTGGCAAGAAGGAGATCATCGGTGACCTCTGAGAGGGTGGTTTTTGTGGAGTGATGGGGATGGAAGCCAGATTGGAGGGGGTCAAGGAGAGAATTGGAAGTGAAGAATCCCCTATGAGTCTTGGGGAGTGGGAGAAATACAGTACAGTACAGTAGTACAGTGCTCTGCACACAGTAAGTGCTCAATAAATGTGATTGAATGAATGAATGAATGAATGAATGAATGAATGAATGAATGAATGAGAAGACCAGGCCCCCTCTGGAAAGACCAGCAGGGAATACTGTGTCATCTCCACCATGTTGTCAACTCCATACGCCATAGGAAAAACAGACCTTCATCTTTCATGAGTGATTTAGCCATTTACCTGCCTGAAGGCAGGGGGCTGAAATAAATATTTCTCGTTCATTCTAGGTCTATGATTTCTTCTCCAGTTCATCTAATGAGCCCTCTGTCTTTGTGTCTCTCTCTCTCTCTCTCTCTCTCTCTCTCTCTCTCTCTCTCTCTCTCTCTCTCTCTCTCTCTCTTTCCCTTTCTCTGTCTCCTTGGCCTTTCAAATCAAAGTTTCTAGAGTCAAACATTCTTAGCCAAGTGATGAGATATCACAGGAAACAGAAACCCAACAGGAAATAGGCCATGTTCTCCATCGTCCCCAGAAACAAATGGCTGGAGTTGTGGTAGGGCTTTCTGCGGTTTTCTTTTTTTTTTCCTGAGGAAGGTTCGGGCCACTCTGAGGCCTGCCAGACTAAACACACTTTCTATGGTGCTTCTGCTATCCATAGGGAAACCAAATTCCAGCAGTTCCCTATTTGTTTCTGGCCAATGTTCCTTCTGGCCACAATTTGAATGTTAAAGTGTGAGTAAGTTTTGTAAGGCCATAAAGCTATCTAGACTAAAGGCAAGCCTCCATGTACACCTGCCCCAATATGGGTCTGTTCCTTACCACAGCTGCCATAACCCAGAAAATGAATGCCATTGAAAAATGATACTTTTGTTCTAACAGATAGTCTTTCCATTTTTTTAAGATTTTTGTTAAGTGCTTACAATGTGCCAGGCACTGTACTAAGCTCTGCGGTAGATTTAAGCTAGTCAGGTTTGGACACAGACAATGTCCTACGTGGGGCTGCATTATTATCTCCTAGGTGAGGGATAGTTTTACCAGATTTATTTTGAGAAAAGCATCTTTTAAGTCATCCAACAAAAATGCTTAGACAAATCAAAAGAGTATTAAATGTGAGGAGATGATTTGTGGTATTTGTTAAAGAACTCACTATGTATCAAGCACTGTACTGAGAGCTGGGTTAGATACAAGTTAACCAGATCCCATATGGGGCTCACAGTCTAAGTAGGAGGAAGAATAGGTATTGAATCCTAGTTTTACAGATGAGGTAACTGAGGCACAGAGGAGTTTGTTGACTTTCCCAAAGTCACACGTAAGACAAATGGCAGAGACGTGGATTAGAAGCCAGGCCCTTTTAACTCCTAGGTCTCAGTGCTCCATTCATTAGACCATGCTTCTCTATTGTAAAGGTACAGCATCTAGATTAGTCTCTGCAGGACTTACTGGTGATAAAACAATTGTATTATTTATAGGGTAGTGGATAATAAACGAGAGAAGCAGCGTGGCTCAGTGGAAAGAGCATGGGCTTGGGAGTCAGAGGTCATGGGTTCAAATCCCAGCTCCGCTGCTTGTCAGCTGTGTGACTTTGGGCAAGTCACTTAACTTTTCTGTGCCTCAGTTACCTCATCTGGAAAATGGGGATTGACTGTGAGCCCCACGTGGGACAACCTGATCACCTTGTATCCTCCCCAGCGCTTAGAACAGTGCTTTGCATGTAGTAAGCACTCAACAAATGTCATTATTATTATTATTTATATTTGTTAAGTGCTTGCTAGTTATTTATTAGTGAGTATACAAGACCAATAGCATAAATGACACAACATATTTTCTTTAATATATCTGGGCCTTTAAGCTTTAGTTTTCTTACAACAATTTTATTTTATCATACCAGTTGAGTATCTCTCCCTGCATATGAAAGACTGCTGTAGCAGTACTTGTTCTCTGTGTGTGAATGCCACTCCAGGAAGTGATGATTTGGTGGAGGACAACTGAGGAAAAATCAGATGAATGTTGGGTGGGAGTTTCAGCGGGAAAAGTTAGCAGTATTAGATGGACCATCCCTATCTATAATGATAGACACTTTGAATGAAAGTGTCTTCTTTGATCTCTAGAAGAGGGAAACATTCCGGAGCTCCCAGGTGTCCTCCTGCCTTCATCTTTCCCAGCTGGAATTCCGAGCTCCCTCTTTAGAGGAGAGATTGGGGTGGGGAAAGGCAGAGAGGAGATACCCAGGGGCACAAGACTCCAACAGGCTGTACCAACCCTCTCAGATCACCCTTGGGAGGTTCCAGGGAGGAAGGAGGTGTCCTGTTAATAATAATAATAATAGTAATAATAATAATAATAATAATAATGATAATAATACTGGCATTTATTAAGCGCTTACTATCTGCAAAGCACTGTTATAAGTGAATGGGATGTCACACGGTCATCAGGTTGTCCCACGGGGGGCTCACAGTCTTCATCCCCATTTTACAGATAAGGGAACTGAGGCCCAGAGAAGTGAACTGACTTACCCAAAGTCACCCAGCTGACAAGCTCTCCCCTTTCTAGTCTGTGAGCCCGCTGTTGGGTAGGGACCGTCTCTATGTGTTGCCAACTTGTACTTCCCAAGCACTTAGTACAGTGCTCTGCACACAGTAAGCGCTCAATAAATACGATTGAATGAATTAATGAATGAATGAATATAAGTATTGATCATCCAGGAGGGCAGCCATGTCCTTCAAGCATCCCTTTGCAACTGTCAGGAACAAAACCTTGTGTATGACCCAGGGAGACATCAATTTTGGGATGTTTTGTTCTTGAAGAAATAGACTCTAAAACAGTCACCCCAAAGGTGTCCTCTTCCTTACTGGTTACTTCCTGAGGAAATGCCACTTTGATTGTTGGACTCACTGAGGAATTATCCAGGGACTACCATCATAAGGAAGTGCCCCATAATTGCCAGAAGGCTTATTATGGCCAATCAAATGTACTATTCCCATTTCTTCCCATTCTTACCCTGGCCATGGCTGCTAGTCCTAGACAATAATAATGCTAGTAGGACCTGAGAAGCATATGCAACATGACAAATGCTTTGTGAATCTCAGGAACCAGTGGAAGTGGGCAAATTTTAATGTACTGGCTCCCTAGAATTCCAATGTCAGGACTGACCTGAGCCTGAAAAAAGCTCACCCCCTAAAAGGCAGAAAATCTATTTAATATATTCCCTTCTGATGAATGCTTTGAGATATTCAGATGGGGATTTTCATGTAGGTTAGTGAAGAAGACAAATACATTTCCTGAAATCTTGAAGTCTCACTCAGCAAATAAGAGTGCTAAGAAACTAGTAGGATTGGTCATAGAAAGGAAGGAGAACTTTGGATAAGTGACAATGGAGATTGCCTGGAAGAATATTTAATGTAAAAGGTTTGAATTATTTATGTGCTATTCAAGGTAATAGGGTTAAACCAGTTAAGTTCCTTTTAGTGGTATCAGACTAAGATAAGATATCTAAGATTTGCTACTTTTTAATCTGATAGTTTAAGGGTTACGGTCAGGCACTAAGTGCAGTAGAGTTGCTGGTTGTGGGTAGTCATATTTCATCCATGTTAGTTCCAATGGGAACAACAAAATTCAAGCAAAGAATAGCTTAAAGGCCCAATGTGGAGCGATTAAATCCAAGAACAATGAGCAAATTTGGAAGCAAGATGGGAATTTCTCTAAGTCACATGAACCGCAAGTGAAGTAACAGAGTGTGACCCCTTTGTCTATCTATAAATGCATGTATTTATAATCACCTCGTTTTCTTGTAATGTGGGAATTGGTCTTGGGCAAAACCCTGAATTAGGAAAACTTGTAGAGTATACTCTCCAGTTCCAATGTGCATGTGCTAATCTGTTTCTTCTGACAATGTGACATGCTTTATCCAAACAGGCTAGACTCACAAGACTAATGTTCTCTAATTCCCTAACACTACAATCCAAATTCTTAGTGAAAACACGAGTGATAAGATGACTGAGTGTACATGTTTTTGAACTTGAAATCCAGCCAGGAACTGTGGAAGTAAGAATAGTCCTTAGGCCTTCCATGTTCTTCCTCTCCCTTTATCCTTTCTCTTGACCCACCATCAGAGGAAAACACACCAGATGGGGGGGTGGGTCTCTCAAGAGTATTAATTTGATCAGCTTGTCCACCCCCCTGCATCCCCTCTGCCCTTTCCACATTCATAAATTACCATCCATTTAAGCACAGAAAAAACAATTTATTCATTCATACCCGTCACCCTGGATTAGAACCTCGATGAACGTATCTTTGTGTTTATTCAGGATTAAGTCTAACAAACCGCAAATTGCTCAGATGGTAAAAGAAGCTGACAGATGACTAAGGATGGAGAAATTCATATATAATTTCTGAGCTACGGAGTGACCAGAACTTATTTTTTAAAAGTGTACCTCCTGATGTTTCTGGAATTTGCCTTCTATCCCAACACATACAGCAGCATTTTTCATTCCTCTAATCATCCAGAAGAAAGAAACTCAAAACGTATGTGTGTGAAAGCTGGACTGGCCTAGTAAATGGTTAAACCACAACAGTCCCCTCTTTAACCAAAGGGGTCCAGGATGTGGACTAGAAACAGACAGGCTACCAGATGCAAACCGGTTTCAACTGGCAGTGAAATTGCAACCAGGAGATATTTAGGCCTTTCCTCATGTTGTGAGATAGTAATCTCTTACCAATAAAGATTGACTGGTCCTTGACGATACAAATTCCTGATACCATGTCTAGCCTTCTGCCTGAAATTTGGAGGACTGTATTGCATTCAGCAATAATCATAGCTCTGGGGGCACAATACTTTCTTCTATATTTCTCTTTTAGAAAGATCATTTTTGTGGGTTGCTGAAGAGCCCAGACCACTAGAAATAACAGAATTTGTGTTATCGAGCATTTATATTGGTTCTTTGCCTCAAACAGGAAGACAAGACTAAAATCAACTCCTGGGCTCCTCTAGTAGAGATAAAAGGCACACTGCCTTTTTTCTGCCTACAAATCATGGAAAACTTGTTCATGATGTTCTCATTGATGTTCGACTCTGTCAAAACTTGAACTGTTCAATTGTTGATTCAACCAGATCACTCATCCATCCTGACAGATCTGGAATATTCCATCCAGATCAGTCCCTTCCATCTAAATGAAGATAGTCTCTAATAAGCTGGGAAAATCTTTCTCTTCCAATAGAGACCATTCCTGCAGACAGAGAGAGTTTCCATCTTATTGAAAATTATCATCCCCGCCAGTGACTATCTTTCCTTCTGATGAAACCATCTGTTTTCAAACTGATAGAGTCTGATCACATTGGAATCTAGGATTGTTATGGCTGACCTATGCTCTGCTTTCTCCTCTGTATGCATTTATGATTCTGCATAAATAACTTTTATTTGCATTGAGTTCCTGAAGGCAGACAGGCAAATCTCCTAGAGGCAATCAGCTGCAGATGCCTGCCTGCAGGCACAGGTATGGTTTAAAACATTAGCGTATATGTACCCAATTACACATTCAGCTCTTGCTCAGTCTCATGAGAAGGCCTAGTGATCACCTCTTTCAGGGTTGACATTCCATGCTATTGATAAAAATGATGACTTCTGTGCACCCAGCCCTTAGCACAGTGCCTGGAATGTAGTAAGTGCTTAGCAAATACCATAATTATTATTATTATTATATCAAGTGGCGGAGGAATCATCAGGTGAACAGGAATTATATTTCTTGGTTCTTTTAAATCATTTCCCCTGACTCATTAATCCTCCCAATTAATTCTAGAAGCTCAGTCTTGTGGAAGGAGAATGGGACTAGGAGTCAGAAGACTTGAATATTGGACTTATCTCTGCCACTGGTCTGCTGTGTGACCTGGGGTAAGTCATTTAACCTCTCTGGGATGCCATTTCCTAATCTGCCAAAATGTGCATAAGAGACCCTCTTTCCTTATCTCTTAGACTCTGAACCTGTTATGGGGTAGGGACTGTGTTTGACCAAATGATCTTGAATCTACTCAGAGCCTGGTAAATAGGAAATGTGTAATGAATAATATAATCATAATAATATTAATTCTAGTATATTCGCCAGTACCAACAGATTGGTACAAAGGAAGATCTCCCGCTCAGTATTTCCTTGGAAATCTTAAGCTCAGAAAATGACTGAGTTTCTTCTCTTTTTGTTAAGCACTTACTATGTGTCAGGCACTGTACTAAGTGCTGGAATAGATAAAAGCTATTCAAGTTGGACCCCGTCAATGTTCCACATGGGGCTCACAGTCTTAATCTCCATTTTACAGATCAATCATTTATTGAGCGCTTACTGTGTGCAGAGCACTGTACTAAGCACTTGGGAAGTACAAGTTGGCAACATATACAGTCCCTACCCAACAGTGGGCTCACAGTCTAGAAGAGGCGGACAGAGAACAAAACCAAACATATTAACAAAATAAAATAAATAGAATAGATATGTACAAGTAAAAAAATAAATAAATAGAGTAATAAATATGTACAAGCATATATACATATATACAGGTGCTGTGGGGAAGGGAAGGAGGTAAGACACGGGGGATGGAGGGGGGAACGAGGGGGAGAGGAAGGACGGGGCTCAGTCTGGGAAGGCCTCCTGGAGGAGGTGAGCTCTCAGTAGGGCCTTGAAGGGAGGAAGAGAGTTAGCTTGGTGGATGGGCAGAGGGAGGGCATTCCAGGCCAGGGGGATGACGTGGGCCGGGGGTCGATGGCGGGACAGGTGAGAACGAGGCACGGTGAGGAGATTAGCGGCAGAGGAGCGGAGGGTGTGGGCTGGGCTGGAGAAGGAGAGAAGGGAGGTGAGGTAGGAGGGGAGAGAAGTGAAGTGACTTGCCCAGAGTCACACAGCTGACAAGTGGCTGAGCCGGGATGAGAACCCATGACCTTTGACTCCCAAGCCCGGGCTCATTCCACTGAGCCACACAATTATGGTATTTGTTAAGTACTTATCTGCCAAGCAAATAGTTTAGTACAGACTAAGCGCTGGGGTAGATACAAGTTAATCGGCTCAGACACAGTCCCTGTCCCACATAATAATAATAATGGCATTTATTAAGTGCTTACAATGTGCAAAGCACTGTTCTTAGTTACAGATGATGTAACTGAGGCACAGTAAAGTTAAGTGACTTGCTCAAGCTCACACAGAAGACACCTTCCTCAACTAAAATCATTTTATACTTGGGTAGTTAACATGCATAGTCCAAAATTATTGGTGCAATCAAATTACAGTTCTACCTCTCAAAGACTTAAAGCTCGCTGTTGAGGTGACAGATAAACTAATGTTGGATTAATATTTTTTATGTAACTGTTCTTTGTTATCAAAGATGAAAGCATTGAGGGCAGAATCCTATTCATGCCAGCAAATGTAGCAGAATTTGGGATTCCTCAAATAATCAATCAGTGACATTCATTAAGCACTTACTAGGTACAGAGCACTGTACTATGCCTGGGAGAGTACAATATAACAGAGGGGCAGACACATTCGCTGCCCAACAAGATGATACTAATGCTTTATTCACACTGCACATAAAGACTTTTTTGTTTGTTTGTTTGTTTTACCTCTTTATAACTCTGATGTGTTTGCTTCTGTAATGATTCCCATGATCTAATATGCCTCTTGGGCTCTCAGTCTTCCCAAAGCTTCTCCTTGAGGAGTAGTTCTTTTGATTGGTATTCACCAAATGGGTGTAACCATCCTAGGAGAGGAAGCTTCTACATTAAAAAATTTCGACTCACATTTCCCCATGTCTTTAAATGTTTCTTCTATTCTCCCTTCTCACGTATGCCCCATTTCAGCTCACCACGTTGAGATAAGCATTTAATTACTATTTTCCTGACTGTACCTATTAAATATTTTTCATTTTTCTCTGAGCAATCTTATTCTGATTTCTTCATCTTGACTTTCAATAATGTTTTGTGCCCAGTTTTGGAAAGAACACAGCTTCCCCCACAGGCTAAAAAAGCCCAGGCAATTTATTATGGATGGCTTTTGGGTTTAAAATGTAAGAAATGCCGAGTCAAGATTATTGAACAGTTTTAGGCTATCGTTTCTTATTTGATTTGCATCCTTTTCTTCAAAGTCTGTTTTGGATGTGGATTAAGCCTAAAGCAAATAATTTAATTGTTGAAGCCTAAGAAGACATTTTGGTGTAATTTTCTGGAGTATTTTAGGCTAAAAAAAGCAACACAATGCTTCTGCCTGAAATATCCAGATATTTGGAATTGAAGTGTAGTTTGGGAGCCTGCATGATTTAGATAATCGCATGTAGAGTTGCTACTGTAATCAATCAATAACATTTATTAAGTATTTACTGTGTTCAGAACACTGCACTAAGTGCTTGGTAGGCTACAATATAACAGAGTTGATAGACACATTTCCTGCCTGCAGTGAGATTGATCAATTGATTGATAGACAGTTCCTGCCCACAAGGAGCTTACAGACTAGAGGTGAGAAATGGATAGTAACAGTGTGGCTTAGTAGAGAAGCAGCATGGCTTAGTGGAAAGAACACAGGCTTGGGAGTCAGAGGACATGAGTTCTAGTCCCAGCTCCACCACTTGTCAGCTGTGTGACCTTGGGCAAGTCACTTAACTCCTCTGTGACTCAGTTACCTCATCTGTAAAATGGGGATTAAAAGTGTGAGCCCCACATGGGACAAACTGATCACACTGTATCTACCCCAGCACTAGGCACATAGTAAGGGCTTAGCAAATACCATATTTATTATACATTGCAGATCTATATAATAGTAATAATGATGGCATCTATTAAGTGCTTACTATGTGCAAAGCATTGTTCGAAGCGCTGGAGAGGTCACAAAATGATCAGGTTGTCCCACGGGGGGCTCATAGTCTTAATCCCCATTTTACAGATGAGGTCACTGAGGCACAGAGAAGTTAAGTGACTTGCCCAAAGTCACACAGCTGACAATTGGCGGAGCCGGGATTTGAACCCCTGACCTCTGACTCCAAAGCCCGGGCTCTTTCCACTGTGCCATGCTGCTTATCTATATGTACATAGGTCTGGGGGCCGGGGGAATGAATATGAAAGTGCTTTAGGGGAACAGATCCAAGTGTAAAGGTGACTGAAAGCTCCTTTTCGGCATGTGTCTGTTTATTGTTATATTGTACTCTTCCAGGTGCTTAGTTCAGTGCACTGCACACAGTAAGTGCTCAATAAATACTACTTGAATGAATGAATGAATTCAATTAGTACCTTTTACCCACCCCACTCTGTCCCACAGCATTTATGTTCAGATCCATATTTTATTTTCATGCTCGATTCCCCCTGTAGGCTGTAAGCTCCTTATGGGCAGGGAATGTGACTACCAACTCTGTTACACTGAACTCTCCAAAGCATGTAATACAGTAATAGAGCACTCTGCACACAGAAGCACTGGGTAAATTCGATTAACGGACTGATAAACTTGAATGCAGTGCTCTGCCCTCAAGGAATGAACAAGGCCAAAGCAGTCCAACCTTTGGACCCTTGTCTGCTACAGTACCTACTCTCTGCTTCCAAACCACCTTCCTGGATGACACAAATGGGGAAGAATTAGAAAGAAGAAGAGGGTTGTCTTGTCTTATGCAGTCGAGTCGTCTATGACCCATAGCAACGCCATGGACACATCTCTTCCAGTATACCCCACCTCTGTCTGAGATCATTCTGGTAGTGTATCCAAAGAATGTTCTCGATAAAAATATGAAAGTGGTTTACCACTGCCTCCTTCCGCGCAGTAAACTTGAGTCTCCACCCTAGACTCTCTCCCATTCTGCTGCTGCCCAGCACAGGGGAGTTTTGACTTGTAGCAAGATGCCTTCCATTCTCCAGCCACTGCCCAAGCTAGGACTAGAATGGTAAGACCTCTGCTTGACTCTCCCTCCCATAGTCGAGACTGGTTGAGTACTAGAAACTCTCCAGGTGCAACCCTGAGAGGGGGAGGAAGAGGGTTACCATAGAAAATTTTGGCTTTTATGGCAGCATCCTCTAGACTGTAACCTTATTGTGGGCAGAGAATGTGCCTTTTGATTGTTATATTGTACTCTCCCAAGCACTTAGTACCATGCTCTGCAAACAGTAAGTGTTCAATAAATATGATTATATGAATGAATAGAGGAAGGCCAGCCCGGCCTTTGCCATCAGTGGTAAAGGGTTCTGATGAGAAGACCACTGTGCTTGGGAGAGTACAATATAACAGAGTTGGTAGACACATTCCCTTCCCACAGTGGAGCTTACAGTCAAGAAGGGAAGACAGACTTTAAAATAAATTATGGATATGTACATAAATCCTATGGGGCTGAGGGTGGAATGTCAAGTTACCTGATGCTGTGTGTACGGGCAGCATGAAATGATAACATTGTGCGGAACTGGGGAGGAGTAGAGGACAGAAAAATGTCTGGAACTTGACTCAGTTTGAAGGTGACCTCAGCCCCACATTTACTTCTCCAGCTGTGAAGTAAGTTCCAGAGGGAAATAGCCTCTCTTCCTGAGCTTGAGCAGGGTGTGTATCAATAGAATGGACCATCCAGAGGACAATTCTTGGAATTACTGCCAGATCTTTTTTCCCCATTTGCAAGATAGGACTCAATAAATCCATCAGGTCACACTTTATCTGGTGCCTTCGACTGGCTGTGGAGGGTCACATCAATACTTAGATGAGAGAAGCAGAAAGTGTTTCCTTTCTGAGAATACTTTGCTTAGAGGTCCCTGCTTAGAGCTTTCAACAGGTTCTGTCCCATCACTGCAGGCCAAATGACAGCGAGAACAAGGAAAAAAATCAAGATTCACTTCTGCTCCTGAGGAACTACCCTAGTCTCAAGGAGCTGTTAATTATTATTAATTATTTAATTATTATGGTATTTGTTAAGCACTTACTATGTGCTGAGCACTATTCTAAGTGTTGGGGTAGATACAAGGTATGCAGGTTGTCCCACGTGGAGCTCTCAGCCACAATCCCCATTTTACAGATGAGGTAACTGAGGCCCAGAGAAGTTAAGTGGCTTGCCCAAGGTCACACAGCAGATGAGTGGCGGAACCGGGATTAGAACCCACATCCTCTGACTCCCAAGCCTTTGCTTTTTCCACTGAGCCATGATGAGTGCCGGGCTCTGTACCTCCTAATTCTGTAACGCTCTCTCAACTACTTAATACAGTACTCTGCACACAGGAGATCTAAGAAATTCACCCTGGGCAAACACCAAGTAGCAGACCACAGACTAGGCTTTCCTATTGACAGTCAATGATATTTATTGAGCGCCAACTGTACTAAGCACTTGGTGGATTGCAGTAAAAATAAGTGACACTGTCTCTGCTCTCTAGAAACTTGGGAGACAAGCAGATTCGAATTACAAACAAATGGTGGGAAAAGCCCGGACTTGGGAGTCAGAGGTCATGGGTTCTAATCCCTGCTCCGCCACTTGTCAGCTGTATAACTTTGGGCAAATCACTTCAATTCTCATTGCCTCGGTTCCCTCCATCTGTAAAATGGGGATGAAGACTGTGAGACCCACGTGGGACAACCTGATCACCTTGTATCTCCCCACCACTTAGAACAGTGCTTCAGATAAAGTAAGTGCTTAAGAAATGCCATCATTATTATTATTATTATTATGAGAAGAAAAAGCAGGTACCTAACTCCAAGAGGCCTTCCCAGACTGAGCCCCTTCCTTCCTCCCCCCCTCGTCCCCCTCTCCATCCCCCCATCTTACCTCCTTCCCATCCCCACAGCACCTGTATGTATGTATATATGTTTGTACATATTTATTACTCTATTTATGTATTTATTTATTTTACTTGTACATATCTATTCTATTTATTTTATTTTGTTAGTATGTTTGGTTTTGTTCTCTGTCTCCCCCTTTTAGACTGTGAGCCCACTGTTGGGTAGGGACTGTCTCTATATGTTGCCAATTTGTACTTCCCAAGCGCTTAGTACAGTGCTCTGCACATAGTAAGCGCTCAATAAATGCGATTGATTGATTGATTGATTGATTGATAGTGGGAAGGGTATGAAAGGATGAATTAGATCCACAGCAATCACGTTCATATCTTTAAATCATCTATTATCAATTACTTATTTATATTAATGTCTGTCTCCCCCTGTACAGTCTAAGCTCATTTTGGACAGGAACAATGCTTGGCACATAGTAAGTGCTTAACAAATACTGTAATTATTATTGTTATTACTAACTCTGTTGTATTGTCCTCTCTCAAGCACTAACTATAGTGCTCCGCACATAGTAAGTGCTCAATAAATACCACTGACTGATTGATTGATAGATAAAAGTGAATATATAGTATGTAAATAAGTGTTAAGTATGAGTCTGTAATTCTGATGTTATTTGGGATGGTGTGAATCAGTCAGGGAAGACTCCTTAGGAGAGGTGGAGAAGGTTCAAAGCTGGTGATCCAGGCAAAGCCACACTTGCACAAGATGAGTTAGAGAAGTTATTTAATCATAAGGGTGCCTTGGGGTTAAAAATCTCTCCTGGGAAGATTTGTATTTTCCCCAAAAAATAAAATGAAAGAAAACTGGAACAATGCATTCAAACTTGAGAGTTCTTAATAGGACATTTGTAATAGCCCTCTGTGTGACCAAATGATTAACCCGTTCTGCCTAGGATATTTATGATATAGCGGAGTAACAATGTTTTAAAAGAATAACATTGCTACAATATTAGATGGCTATTTTCCAAAAGAAGTGCATGTACTGCTCATTTATACCTGATGATATACATATGATACATATGATACATATATCATATGTAGTATGATGGTGAATGGAAGGCTTGGAAAACAAGTTTGTTTTTGTTCTCATCAAGACTTTCAGAAACTCCATAGCACTAGACACTTTAAAATTTGAATAAAAAATATCCCAAACCTGCCCTATTTGGCCTGGGGCTGCAGTTTTGTTGTTGTTATTGTTTGTTTGTTTTTTCAGTGTATTAAGTGCTTACTATGTGCGCAACACTGTCCTAAGCACTGGGGTAGGTGTACACGTTAATTAGATCAAACACAGTCTCTCTCCCACATGAGGCTTACAGTCTAAGTAGGAGGGAGAACAAGTATTTAATCCCCATTTTACAGTTGAGGCACAGAGAAGTGAAGTGACTCACCCAAGCTCACACAACAGACATCGGCGGAGCCAGGATTAAAACCCAGGTCCTCTGACTCCCAGGCCTGGCGTATTGCCACTAAGTCACGTTGCTTGTGGGGCAAAGACTGTGTCCGATCTTGTATCTATCCCAGTGATTAGAACAGTGCCTGGCACATAGTAAGCACTTTAATAGTCACTCAGTAAATACTATTGATTTAGTAAATAATAATAATAATAATGGCATTTATCAAGCGCTTACTATTTGCAAAGCACTGTTCTAAGCACTGGGGAGGTTACAAGGAGATCAGGTTGTCCCACAGAGGGCTCACAGTCTTAATCCCCATTTTACAGATGAGGTAACTGAGGCACAGAGAAGTTAAGTGACTTGCCCAAAGTCACACAGCTGACAATTGGCGGAGCCGGGATTTGACCCATGACTCTAAAGCCCGTGCACTTTCCACTGAACCACGTCGCTTCTCATGAAAGTCAATGATAAAAATCACAAAGACCCGGAAGGCAAAAATATAACTTGGGGTTTTCTTTTGATGGCTCCTAATGAAAATCCATAGGCAGAAAAAAAGCAGCAAACACATAATTGGGACTCTATAAATGTTAGGCTTGAAAATGATTGACAGACAATCATGGATATCCTAAGAATGTACCCAAAGTCCCAATGCCACCAGCCTCCTGCCAGCACTTTCTGCATGGCTGTTTGTCACTCTGCACAAAGGCTCCCAAACATTACTAGGTTTTCACTGTTATTTATTATCATTATTAACTTCAAAGGAAGCTTCTCCTCAAGGAAGAAAGATGTGTCTGTGATGAATATTGAGCCTAACTTGCTTAAAAGCTAATGACTGCCTTTAGGCGATGTTCTTAGAAAAGAATGAAGGGTCTTTATTCAGTAACCTGTCATTGGTTTATATTTTGAAGAAAGCTGGCTGACACCTTCCTTCCTTATTCCTCCAAATATGTTTTACTGAAGACCCCAAGCCTTCAAAGCTTTATTTAAAAGCCAATCTCCTCAAAGAGGCCTTCCCTGACCAAGCCTTCATTTCCTCTCCTCCCATTACCTTCTGTGTCACCTTGCTCTTGGATTTGCTCCTTTTATTCACCTCACCCTCAGCTCCACAATACTTAAATGTATAGCCATAATTTATTCATATTAATGTTGGTCTCTCCCTGAAGACTGTAAGCTCCTGGTAGGTAGGGAATATGTCTACCAACTTTTGTTATACTGTACTCTCCAGGAAGCACCCAATAAGCATTCAGTAAATAGAGGAGCAGCATGGCCTAGTGAAAAAAGCATGGGATTGGGAGTCAGAGGACCTGGATTCTTATCCCAGTTCTACCACTTGCCTGCTGTGTGACCTTGGGCAAGTCACTTAACTTCTCTCTGTAGTTACCTCATCTGTAAAATGGAGATCATCATCATCATCATCAATCATATTTATTGAGCGCTTACTGTGTGCAGAGCACTGTACTAAGCGCTTGGGAAGTACAAGTTGGCAACATATAGAGACAGTCCCTACCCAACAGTGGGCTCACAGTCTAAAAGGGGGAGACAGGGAACAAAACCAAACATACTAACAAAATAAAATAAATAGAATAGATATGTACAAGTAAAATAAATAAATAGAGTAATAAATATGTACAAACATATATACATATATACAGGTGCTGTGGGGAAGGGAAGGAGGTAAGATGAGGGGATGGAGAGGGGGACAAGGGGGAGAGGAAGGAAGGGGCTCAGTCTGGGAAGGCCTCTGGGAAGATGAAGACTGTGAGCGTCATCTTGGACAGGGACTGTGTCCAACCTGATAAATTTGAATCTATGCCAGCGTTTAGTAGAGTGCCTTGCACATAGTAAACACTTAATAAATACCATATATCACTATTATTTTCTGTGCCTCAGTTACCTCATCTGTAAAATGAGGGTGAAGACTGGAAGCCTTACTTAGGACAGGGACTGTGTCCAACACTATTTTTTTAAATAGCATTTATTAAGTGCTTACTATGTACAAAGCACTGTTCTAATTGCCTTGAACCTTCCCCAGAGCTTAGTATAGTGCCTGGAACATGGTAAACATTTAACAAATACCACAATTATTATTATCGTAAATGATTGGTTGATTAATTAATTGACCCACTACATTTTAAAAGTTACAGTGTCTTCCCTTGCATCACCTCCTATGTTTCTCTATGTGTATTTCTCCGGAAAATGAGCCTTACCAGTGGGGATCAAAGAATGGAAAGCACTATCCATGATAAACTCCAGCGTATCCTTATCTTTTCAATTTTCTGTTAGTCTCATTCCTGTAGAAGTCAGAAGTGTTCGAGGCCATCATTACACCTTCTTTTCTTTTGGATTATTTAATCCTCTACAGTCGATGATAAGGAGCAGGGCATATCACTCCAACCAATAATAATAATGATGGCATTTATTAAGCGCTTACTATGTGCAAAGCACTGTTTTGAGCACTGGGAAGGTTACAAGGTGATGAGGTTGTCCTACGGGGCACTCACAGTCTTAATCCCCATTTTACAGATGAGGTAACTGAGGCCCAGAGAAGTGAAGTGACTTGCCCAAAGTCACACAGCTGACAATTGGCGAAGCCAGGATTTGAACCCATGACCTCTGACTCCAAAGCCTGGGCTCTTGCCACTGAGCCACGCTGCTTCTCTGTCAACCCTTCCTTCTACTCTCAGAAGCAGCATGGCCTAGTGGACGGAGCACAGACCTGGATGTCCGAAGGACCTGGGTTCTAATCCCAGCTCTGCCGCTTGGCTGCTAGGTGACTTTGGGCAAGTCACTTAACTACTCTGTGCCTCCATTCCCTCATCTGTAAAATGGGTTTTAAGGCTGAACTCTCCGTGGGACAGGGACTGTGTCCAACCTAATTTGCTTGTATCCACCCTAGCACTTAGTGCAGTGCCTGGCACATACTAAGCACTGAACAAATAGCCACTTTTATTTTTAAGAAACTTCCTGAACCTTTAATAAAATGTGCAACACTATGACGACTTCAACAAATGGTTTATCGCATTCATTTAGGGTGGAAGAATAGTTCAGGGTCACAAAACACCCCCATTTGGTTTATCTCCCTCTATTTAAGAGCTGAAAGGCTTATCCCCAAGCAGGGGCTATACTGAGGTAATCAGACCTAGGGATGCTTGTCATAAAACCAGACATGTTTGCTAAAATAAGCCTCCAAATCGCTAAGCTAATAAAGGCTATTGATGGATAAGCTCAGCATGTAGATGGAAATCACACTGTCAAAGGGCCATGTCCTAATCTCTCCTCTCTTCTCTCTCTGGGTTTGCATGAATGGCTAATAAAAAAAATATAGGAAGCCTCTTCCCAGAAAGGGTTTGGACTGAGAAAACAGGTTCCATTCTTTCATGGGAAGCAACATAGCCACATGGAAAGAGCACAGGCCTGGGAATCAGGGGACCTGGATTCTAATCCCAGTTTCACCATTTACCTGCTGTGTGACCTTGGGCAAGTGACTTAACTTCCCTGTGCCTCAGTTCTCTCATCTTCAAAATGGGGTTTTAATACCTGTTCTCCCCCCTAGTTAGACTTTGATCCCCATGTGGGATTGATTATCCTGTATCTACCCCAGCACTTGGTACTGTGCTTGAAACATAGTAAGTACTTAACATATACCACAATTATTGTTATTATTACTCATTATAATCACTATCATTATTTTAGGGTGACTGAGCATCCTTGGTCCTTGCAAACTATTTCAGTTTGTATGTTATGCAGTGTTCCCACTCTCCTTTCTCTGACTTTATCTGATAACATTATTAGTGTATACTACCAATTTTTCACATAAGCTTCTTACGGTATTTATAATATTTTTAAGCTCACTGAAAGCATCAAATCTTTGGATTGTATGTTAAGAGGGCAGTTTCATTTGTGTCTCTTCTGACTTTAGAAAGAGAAGCCAAATCTAAATTTGCCCGTTTGGTGGGGCTCTCCCTATTTTGGTCCTCTCTGAGGTGAAAGAAATCTTTGCTTTTTATATTGTAAATAAATATTTCTTGGGTTCGAGCTTTACTTGCCATTTTAGAAATTGAAATTGCAGGTTGTATATGAAAGTTTAAGGTAAACTTTCAAAGTAAAAAAAAATCTGCAAGCCCATTCAAGAAGTCTGTTTTGTGTTGTCATGACAACAGATTACTCTGAAGAAACTGGAACCAGACCTTTGACATGTAGCAAGGTCAAAGGTCACTTCTCTCTGTGTTAGGACTCCTTTGACAACTTCCTGTATAATTTGACTGTTATTTGCCTGTCTGGTCACCGTCTGACCCCAAAGTCTGGAAAAAATGAGAAAGGCAGCATGTACTTCTATATCATATGGATCACAGTGAAGGGGTGGGGGGCACGTTTAATCAAATTTGGGTGGAAAACATTTCATTCTGATAGGTTAAAGGCAGCAGCTGTGGGAGTTTCACCCAACTTGTAGGTTAAGAATTAAGTTGACTTTCTCTACCATAATTTGGAACACAGAATCTGCCACATATTGTTAAAACTGCAACAGACAGAACTGTCCATATTAAAAAATAAGCAATCAATTTCAAAATTCACAAGTATTTCTGTCCCCGATGTTTAATTTTAAAGAACTGTTGAGAATCTATAAACTAGCAGTGATGTATTTTAAAAAACCAGCAACATCAAATCCAGCCCTCAGAGCATAATCGAATGGGGGTTTCAGTGCCTTCTTTGCCTGTTCATAAGGAGACACCATCTGACAAACCCTAGTGACGATTTTTTAATATTTTTTTCATTCAGTTGATCTCTCTGGAAATCCTCATCATAACTCAGTTTGCTGTATACTTCAGAACAACTGACAAGTGTTGGAGACCATCCGCTTGACTTTTAATGGGCTTTGAAATCCTCAGGTTTCAGAGCATCAGAGAGCAACAGAAGAATGGGGAGTACGAGTTCAGCAAGAATAACAACAATATAGAAAGTGATGAGGAAAACATGGCCCAGGCAAATTCGGACTTCCAAACTCTTTTGAAATCTTGGGAAAAGTGATTATTCTCAGGACTACTGTGGTTCAACAATTTTGACTGCGCATTTGAAGCTATTATACTTCGATCTGAGTTTTCCCTTTTTGTTATTCTCTGAGGTATATTTATCATGGAAATTACCAGAAAAACTCATTTCCTTTTACTGCATGAGCCCCTCAAAGAGTTCCACTTAAGGATGAAAGTAGAGGGTGTCATTCTGGGTGTTAAGTGCCACGTGTAATTTAAGATTCATTTTGTCAGTAAACTAAAATTGATCTTTTTCTCCTTATCGAGGCGAAATCCAGCATCCCACTTTTCCAGGCATCTACATTGTATGGGAAGGGTATGTGGGCATTCAACATGGTATTTCCGGTTGTATGACCAAGATCATCTAACCAAAAGAACAAATATACTGATCAGATTTCCACAGGGCAAATTGAGGTTTTCTGCACCAACTACTAACGAGAAAATAGTGTTTGTGGCTGTTGAGGTCTTGGAGATGTGCTGTTTTGTGATGCCAGATTGCACTACGTTTCCTACCTGCCATTTTGCAATGATCAGTACAGAGCCCAGGGAGACTGGGCAAGAGAGTGTGAATGGCTCAATGCAAACCATAACCTTTATTGCAAAATCAACACAAGCCCGTGTCCTGCTAGTGGCACCATATACCACTCTTTTCTTCATCAATCAGCCAGTTAACCACATTTATTGACTGCTTACTGTGTGCACAGCACTGTACAAAGCACTGGGGAGATTGTCTCTCTTATTGCCATCACCAAGATCCTCCCTTTCCTCTCCATCCAAACCACTACCTTGTTCATTCAGTCTCTCATCCTATCCCGACTGGATTACTGCATCAGCCTCCTTTCTGATCTCCCATCCTCCTGCCTCTCCCCACTTCAGTATATACTTCACTCTGCTGCCCGGATTATCTTTCTATAGAAATGGTCTGGGCATGTCACTCCCCTCCTCAAAAATCTCCAGTGGTTGCCTATCAACTTTTGCATGAGGCAAAAACTCCTCACTATTGCCATTTGGTTCAAGCTCTCAACTAGGGGAAGTCCACTGATGATTGCTGATGGTTGTAGGAGTGCAAATTGTGGTAGATAACATCTTGGTTCTTTACCTGACTCTTTTCTGGGAAGTTCAGTGAATTACTATATCCATGGCTCTGGGTAGTAATAATTCATTGGGTCATAATAATAATAATAATAGCATTTATTAAGCACTTACTATGTGCAAAGCACTGTTCAAAGCGCTGGGGACATTACAAGGTGATCAGGTTGTGCCATGAGGGGCTCACAGACTTCATCCCCATTTTCCAGATGAGGTAACTGAAGCTCAGAGAAGTTAAGTGACTTGCCCAAAGTCACACAGCTGACAATTGGAAGAGCCGGGATTTGAACCCATGACTTCTTACTCCAAAGCCCCGTGCTCTTTCCACTGATCCACGCTGTTTCTCATGTGTCTTCTCATGGGTCATGTGCCTCCAGCACAGCCTAGTGGAAAGAGCAAGGGCCTGGGAGTAAGAGGACATGGGTTCTAATCCTGCCTCCACCACATGTCTGCTGTGTTACCTTGGGTAAGTCACTTAACTTCTCTGGGCCTCAGTTACCTCATCTTTAATGGGAATTAAAAATTAATTTAATTAA
Source organism: Tachyglossus aculeatus (assembly GCF_015852505.1). NCBI lineage: Eukaryota > Metazoa > Chordata > Mammalia > Monotremata > Tachyglossidae > Tachyglossus > Tachyglossus aculeatus. The sequence goes on along the minus strand of NC_052066.1, from coordinate 151,651,891 downwards.
TTAAATTAATTAAGAATATGAGTCCCATATGGGACAGGGACTGTATCCGACCTGACTACCCTGTATCTACCCTAGCACTTAGAACAGTGCTCTCCACATAGTAAGCACTTAACAAATGCCACAATTATTATGTCACCAATTTGGATGCTAAAATTCTGGACAAATTGTAGACTTCAGGGTTATCAGCCTATCAGCCCTGCTGTAACGACTCTCAGGGAGGAGGGTGTGGGTGGGACAGGAGGAGAAGGTAGAAGAGATAGGCAATTTCAAGTCAATCAAAGCACAACAGAGCAACTCCTCAGCTGTATTTGCTGTAAACCCCATGGTTCTGAACTTGTAAAATTACAGTGGGGGAAAAAGCAATGCTTTTACGTGTTATTTTTTCATTCAGTTAATAATGCACTCTGGTTCGCTCAGAACTAAAGAGTTGCACTTGAGTCAATAAACGAGGACTCACTGAACCGCCCATCCAAATGCCACCACCTCCGTGCCAGATCAGAGCGCGATAGCTGGGCAAGCCTGAGAATCTGGACTTAAGGCCCTAACACTCAATAATAGACTAAAGGGGGAGGCTTGGGTTTGAACAAACAGCATTTTTAACTCAGAGTGGATGACTAGGCATAGTGTGCTTGGAGAAGCAGCCTGGCTGAGTGGAAAGAGGCCAGTACAGGGAGTCAGAATACCTGGGTTCTAATCCCGGCTCCACCATGTGCCTGCTGTGTGATGTTGGGCAAGTCACTTAACTTCTCTGGGCCTCCGTTCCCTCATCTGCAAAATCACGATTCAATACCTGTTCTCCCTCCTACTTACACTACGAGCCCTCTGTGGCACCTGATAATTTCATTGCTAACCTAGTGCTGAGTACAGACAGAGCTTGGCACACAGTTTGTGCTTCACAAATACTACATTTATTATTTGGAGAACCCCCTCCACACGCCAATCCATTCATTCATATTTGTGGAAGCAGGAAGAGGTTTCTTTCCCTCCTTCTCACCTGACTTCCCTCTGGTGTGAGCCACTCTGAGCAAGGAGAAAATAGAGGAGAATTAAATAAATGTAAATAAGAAAGGCAACTTGCTATTTGTCAGTTAAAAGTCCCTATTTCATGGCCTGTTCTCTGTACTCCCGGAATTCTTGTGTCATTATCTTCTGTTAAAAGGATTCAAATGACATTATTTGCATGGAAACGTGAATACAAATGATGTCGTCTGTGCTACCAAGTCACATTACAATGAAGGGACTGATGACTGTGTCATATGTATGTGACATTCTTTGTGTCATTAAATTTAAAGTCAATGCTGGCAGTTATAAGCCACTCACGTCTCCAGAAAATACATCACTTCTGATCTGAAATGAATATTTTAAAATGCCAACTCCAACAGCATCAAACGGCAATAACCTGCAATGTCATCAAAAGAAAAGGCGAAGATTTCTAAACAAAGGTGGAGTTATGGGGACGTATGATATGCAGCAGAGTAAAATATTTTAATGAACTGTAATCACCTGCAAACAAACACATTCACAGTTTGATGGTAGCAGGTTAGCTGGCACATTCTTCAAGCCAGTTTTACACATTTTAATGGCCACCTGATTTCATTTTCAGGAATAATTTTCCGGGAACGCGGCCACGTCTACCTCAATCAATCAATAGTATTTCTTGAATGCCTACTGTGTGCCAAAGACTGTGCTGAACAGTTAGGAAAGTACAGCAACATTAGTAGATATGACTTCTGCCCTCGAGGAATTTATAATCTATCAGAGGAGATAGACACTAAAAGTCATTAATAATAATAATGATGGCATTTATTAAGTGCTTACTATGTGTAAAGCACTGTTCTAAGTGCTGGGGAGATTACAAGGTGATCAGGTTGTCCCACGGGGGGCTCACAGTCTTAATCCCCATCTTACAGATGAGGTAACTGAGGCCCAGAGAAGTTAAGTGACTTGTCCAAAGTCACACAGCTGACAATTGGCAGAGCCGGGATTTGAACCCCTGACCTCTGACTCCAAAGCCCATGCTCTTTCCACTGAGCCACGCTGTTTCCTACATATAGGAAGTGATAGACTACAGTATAATGGACATAAATACTTTGAGGTGGGGAAGCGTGAATACCCAAGTGCTTAGGTAATGCAGAAAAAGAACTTGAGAAAAGGTAGTTCTAATTCTCTACTGTATAAGGATAGAGGAGATGTGTGGTTCACTGAAAAGAAAATGTGTCTGAAAGTCAGAAGACCAGCTTTTTAGTCCCAGTTCTACCATCAGCCAGCCGGGTAATTTTAATCAAATCACTTCCTCCTTCTGGACTTCAATATTCTCAAGTTGTAATAGAAGTAGTAGTAGTAGTAACAGTAGTAAAAGTAGCAGAAATAATAATAATAATTGTGGTATTTGTTAAGCGCTTATCATGTGTCTGGCACTGTACTAAGCACTGGGGTACACACACATTAATCAGGTTAGACATAGTCCATGTCCCACATGCTCACAGACTTAACTCCCACTTTACATATGAGGAAACTGAGGCACAGAGAAGTGCAGTCACACAGCAGATGAGTGGCAGAGTCAGGATTAGAACCCACATACTCTGATTCCCAGGCCCATGCTCTTTCCACTAGGCAACACTGCTTCGTCATAGTAATAGTAATAGTATTAGTGGGAAGTGGTGTAGGAGCAAAATGGAAGTAGTGAGAAGCAGGGTTTCCTAGTGGCTAGAGCATAGCAGGGGAGTCCGAAGGACCTGGGTTCTAATCCTAGCTCTACCACTTGTCTGCTGTGTGACCTCAGGTAAGTAACTAAGCTTCTCTGTGCAAAATGGGGATCCAATACCATTCTGCTTTCTACTTTGACTGTGAGCGCCCTGTAGGGCAGGGACTGCACCCTACCTGATTTACTTGTATCTGCCCCAGCATTTAGAACAGTACTTGACACATAGAGAAGCAGTGGGGCTCAGTGGAAAGAGCCCGGGCTTTGGAGTCAGAGGTCATGGGTTCAAATCCCAGTTCTGCCACTTGTCAGCTGTGTGACTTTGGGCAAGTCACTTCACTTCTCTGGGCCTCAATTCCCTCATCTGTAAAGTGGGGATGAAGACTGTGAGCCCCATGAGGGACAACCTGATCACCTTGTAACCTCCCCAGTGCTTAGAACAGTGCCTTGCACATAGTAAGTGCTTAATAAATGCCATTATTATTATTATTATTACATAGTAAATGTTTAACAAATACCATGATGAAGAAATAATCAGAATAATTCATAATATTATTAGGATGCTGACCCTCTCCCACCCTGCAAGTGCAATGAAGAGCTATGATTAGGGCTCTCTGAATGCTTCCCGGAGTTTCTCTTAAACTGCTCGGTTGCTCTGACAGAATGCTTTACTGTGTTTCAAGCACGTAGTACAGTGCTTTGCACCCAGTAAGCGCTCAATAAATACGACTGAATGAATGAAAGCTTCGTATGAAAATGTCCTGACATTGAAGTTGGTAATTTTCAAATCATGAGAGAATTCCAGCTTAGGGTGAGTGGGCCTGGACTAAAAAGAAATTGTCAGATAAGAAGCAGCATGGCTTGCTGTACAGAGCCCGGGTCTGGGAATCAGGAGGACCTGGGTTCTAATCCCGACTTCGCCACTTGTCTTCTGTGCGATCTTAGTCAAGTCACTTAACCTCTCTGTGCTTCAGTTACCTCGACCTGTAAAATGGGGACTAAGAGTGTGAGCCCCATATGGGACAGGAACTGTATCCAACCTGATTAATTTATATCTTTTAGACTGTGAGCCCACTGTTGGGTAGGGACTGTCTCTATATGTTGCCAATTTGTACTTCCCAAGCGCTTAGTACAGTGCTCTGCACATAGTAAGGGCTCAATAAATATGATTGATGACATCTACTCCAGCACTTAGAACAGTGCTTGACATATACTAAGTGCTTAACAAGTATCATTATTATAACTACAAAATTCAGATCCATCTATCAATCAATGATATTTATTGAGCACTTGCTATGTACAGAGCAGAGTACTAAGCACTTAGGAGAGTACAATACACAGAGTTGGTAGATACATTCTTTGCCCACAAGGAGAATTCAGTCTAGTGGGGGAGATAGACTTTACTCTAAAATACGTATATATAGGTAACTGCTGCAGGGCTGGCTGAGTGTACTCAAAGGCTACAGATCCAAGTGCCAGGACAACACAGAAGACAAAGGGAGTAGGGGAAATGAGTGTTTAGTCACGGAAAGCCTCTTGGAGGAGGAGTGATTTTAATAAGGCTATAAAAGTGGGGAGGCTGATGGTCTATTGTAATGAATGGGGAAGGAGTTCCAGGCCAGAGGCAGGATGTGGGTGAGGGGATGGTGGTGAAATGGATGAGATCAAGGCACAGTGAGTAGGCTGGGGATAGTCAGTGAAGTGAGCATTCTGGATTGTAGTAGGAAATCAGCGAGGTAAGTTACGAGGGGGCAAAATGATTGAGTGCTTTAATGTCAATGATAAGGAGTTTCCGTTTGATGCAGAGGTGGATGGACAACTGCTGGAGGTTCTCGAGGAGTGGGAAAACGTGGACTGAACAGTTTTTTTTAGAAAAATGATCCTGGCAGCAAAGTGAGATATGGATTACAGTGGGGAGATACTGGAGGCAGGGAGGTCACCTAGGAGGCTGATGCAGTGTATATTACCATTCCACATAGTTTAGTCCCTAAATGTATTTTTCTTCAATTTGTTAGAAGATGATGTCTATCTGACATCACTCCTTCTTGTCCTGCCTTCTTTGCCTCACTTGTAAGTTGTATAAGGAAGTGAAAGGGTTATTTCCTACAGAGGTGTTCACCCAAGTCTCTGGCCCACATTGTCTTGACCCTTAAAACAAGTAGTAGATTTTCATTCAGTTAGAAAATTAACTCCCTCATCTTTTTGCTAAATAGTTAGTTTCATGACACGGTGTCACAATGAGGGAGAAAAAATCAAGTATTATAATTTAAAAAAAAATTCTCTGGGGTATATTCAGAAGACACAGCTCTACCATGATCAAGCAACAAGGGATAAAAAAGAGGGGGTAGAGTTACAGAATCCTTTTCTCTTTTATTATTGATACCACTGAAATATAATTGAAACATCCTTTAAAGAAAGCTTTGTTATCCACCCCTTCAGCTTTGATATGGCTTTTTAATCAGGGGACATTGTTATTCCACAATGAACATGGAAGGCATTTAAAATATTTTGTAGATGGAGTGCATTACTTCTGACCCCAGCAGAAGACCACATGAAAAGGAATTGAATGGAATTCACTCAGAGTTTTCTGGGCTCAAAAGCATGGGTGAACATGTGGTATACACTAAGGGTTGACTCTGTCTGTATGCAAGGATTAAGCGGTGAGGTAGTTTGAAAATGAGGCAAATTATCACTGGATGGTGGGGGTGGGAGGTGCTTTTCACAATCAGTTACTGGAGTTTAGTGAATGCTTACTGCGTACACAGCCCTGTACTACGTTCTTGGGAGAGTACATTGCAACAGAGTTGGTAGACATGTTCCCTGCACACAGTGAGCTTACAGTCTAATAAAAATTCAGGGCCCCACAAACTGTGTGACCTTGGGCAAGTCACTAAACATCTTTGGGCCTCAGTTAATTCATCTGGAAAATGGGGATTAAGATTGTGAGCCCTATAATAATAACGATGGGATTTGTTAAGCACTTACTATGTGCAAAGCACTGTTCTAAGCGCTGGGGGGTATACAAAGTGATCAGGCTGTCCCACGTGGGGCTTACAGTCTTCATCCCCATTTTACAGATGAGGTAACCGAGGCCCTGATAAATTAAGTGACTTGCCAAAAATCACACAGCTGACAAGTGGCGAAGCTGAGATTAGAACTCATGACCTTTGGTTCCCAAGCCTGTGCTCTTTACTCTGAGCCACGCTGCTTCCCTATGTAGGGTAGGGGCTGTATCCAACCCAATTTGCTTGTAGCTACTTGTAGAGTGCTTAGTACAGTGCATGGCACGTTGTAAGCACTTTACAAATACCACATTATTATTATTATTATTATTATTATTATTATTATTATTATTATTATTATTATCTGGCATTTGAGCTTGCTAATGTCCAACTTTCTCTAAGCACCAGGTCTATTTCTTGCTTGCAAAAGGAGCCCAGAAAAAGGGTTAAAAATCAGAAGACAAATGGAGTGACTCAATCAGGTTAAAATCCTTTAACCTCCCTGCTCCAGTGTGTACAACATTTTTCTAAATCAATCAATCAATCAATCAATCAATCAATCGCATTTACTGAGCACTTACTGTGTGCAGAGCACTGTAGTAAGTGCTTGGGAAGTACAAGTTGGCAACATATAGAGACAGTCCCTACCCAACAGTGGGCTCACACCTTTTTCATTCAGATACATTCAATTAGATGTGTCCACAAATACATCAAAAATAATTAATTGAGATTATAAAAATTACTTAGCTTAAGACAATGTGATTTCACTACAGTTGGGAACACCAGTGAGGGGAATTATATTTTGGAGGTTCAGTAGGATTTCAATTTCTCTTTTTCTATTGATGGGTCTAGGATGCTGTTGAAGTAGTGAAGGTGGAAGTATTCCCATCATCCTTGACGCAAAGTTTCATAATCTTGGTTCAAAAATAGAACGGAGCATAAGGATGCTCATTCCACTTCAGTTCAAGCAAAATACTCGAGGAGTTACACTGTTCCCTCACAATCCCATTTGTTAACTCACACAAAGAAAGATAAAAACTCAGATCGGGAAACAGCAAGGTGTAGTCCAAAAATTATGGTAGATGTGCTGTCCACTTGTAAAGGCTTGAGAACAAGCTAACATTGATCATGGAGGAGCAGTATGGCTCAGTGGGAAGATCCCGGGCTTGGGAGTCAGAGGTAGTGGGTTCTAATCCCAGCTCCGCCACTTGTCAGCTGTTTAACTTTAGGCAAGTCACTTCACTTCTCTGTGCCTCAGTTCTCCCATCTGTAAAATGGGGATGAAGACCCACATGGTACAGCCTTGATTACCTTGTATACCCCCCAGGGCTTAGAACAGTGCTTGGCACATAGTAAGTGCTTAAGAAATACCAACTTTATTATCTGCAGATGTTAGCCAGGCCTAGGTGACTGAAAATCCAATGCTCAATGATTTTCACAATGGGCCCATTGCTAACTGTGTGGCTAGAAGAGATTAGAGAAGCCCCATGGCTATTCTCTGTCTGCAGAAGTCCCTTTGACAGCAGAAGAAGTCAACTGCACCTTTGTGAGGATTTTCCTGAAACAACTTATGAAGGACATTAGCTTGGTTAAAGAAAATGATCAGATTCAGTTCTTTGCTCTTCTGATTTTTCATTGTCCTTCTTCTTCATTTTCCTTTAGTTTCTTGCTCCACTCTCCAGAAACACTGAAGAACAACTTGGAGCATATAAACCATTACATGGAATTGAATAGTGAATGAATGATAGAATAAGTGAATGAGGCAAGCTTTTGTGGTTTTTCAAACACAAAGGCAGTAACCTATGTAGGTCCAAATTGTCCCCTGTGCTTAGGTCTTGGGTGAGCACCTAAGGGTGTATATATAACCACAGTTTGCTCATTCAAATAGTGATCTGATCATGGAAATCAATTAGCATTCTGGTCACTCAGTTTACGCTTATGCTGGGAGGTTTTACAGGTGCCTGGATTCAATTCTATGGATTCAGTTTTGTAACTGAAAAAACTCGTCTAGCATCAGAAGGCCTATGCTTGCTTTAGCATTCAGTCCAATTCTTGAGGTATGAATGTTCAGTTTATTTTGAATTTGGGGAACCCCTCCTCCCCTTCTAGATATCACACTATCTCCCTCCTACCCTTCCTTTCCAAACTGCTAGAACAAGTCGTCTACACCCGCTGCCTCGAATTCCTCAACACCAACTTTCTCCTTGACCCCCTCCAATCTGGCTTCCGTCTCCTACACTCCACCAAAACTGCCCTCTCAAAGGTCACCAATGACCTCCTTCTTGCCAAATCAAATGGCTCCTACTCTGTCCTAATCCTCCTCAACCTCAGCTGCCTTCGACACTGTGGATCACCCCCTTCTCCTCAACACGCTATCCAACCTTGGCTTCACAGACTCCATCCTCTCCTGGTTCTCCTCTTATCTCTCTGGCTGTTCATTCTCAGTCTCCTTTGTGGGCTCCTCCTCCCCCTCCCATCCCCTTACTGTAGGGGTTCCTCAAGGGTCAGTTCTTGGTCCCCTTCTGTTCATTATCTACATTCACTCCCTTGGTGAATTCATTCGCTCCCCCGGCTTCAACTATCATCTCTACACTGATGACACCCAAAGCTACATCTCTGCCCCTGCTCTCCCTCCCTCCCTCCAGGCTCATATCTTCTCCTGCCTTCAGGACATCTCCATCTGGATGTCTGCCCACCATCTAAAACTCAATATGCCCAAGACTGAACTCCTTTTCTTCCCTCCCAAACCCTGCCCTCTCCCTGACTTTCCCGTCACTGTATATGACACTACCATCCTTCCTGTCTCACAAACCTGCAACCTTGGTGTCATCCCCGACTCTGCTCTCTCGTTCACCCCACACATTCCATCTGTCACCAAAACCTGCCGGCCTCACCTCCACAACATTGCCAAGATCTGCCCTTTCCTCTCCATCCAAACCGCTACCTTGCTGGTTCAATCTCTCATCCTATCCTGACTGGATTACTGCATCAGCCTCCTCTCTGATCTCCCATACTCCTGTCTCTCCCCACTTCAGTCTATACTTCACTCTGCTGCCCGGATTATAATTGTACAGAAATGCTCTGGGAATGTTACTCCCCACCTCAAAAATCTCCAGTGGCTGTCTGTCAACCTACAAATCAAGTAAAAATTCCTCACTCTTGGCTTCAAGGCTCTCCATCACCTCGCCCCCTCCTACCTCACCTCCCTTCTCTCCTTCTACAGCCCAGCCCGCACCCTCTACTTCTCTGCTGCTAACCTCCTCACTGTACCTCGTCTCGCCTGTCCCCCCGTTTATCCCCGGCCCCCGTCCTTCTCCTAGCCTGGAATGCCCTCCCTCCGACCATCCGCCAAGCTAGCTCTCTTCCTCCCTTCGAAGTCCTACTGAGAGCTCACCTCCTCCAGGAGGCCTTCCCAGACTAAGCCCCCTTTTTCCTCTCCTCCTCCCCATACCCTCATTCCCTACCTCCTTCCCCTCCCCACAGCACTTGTATATATTTGTACAGATTTATTACTCTATTTTACTTGTACATATTTACTATTCTATTTATTTTGTTAATGATGTGCATAGAGCTATAATTCTATTTGTTCTGATGATTTTGACACCTGTCTACATGTTCTGTTTTGTAGTCTGTCTCCCCCTTCTAGACTGTTGTAGGGATTGTCTCTATATGTTGCCGACTTGTACTTCCCAAGTGCTCAGTACAGTGCTCTGCACACAAAATAAATATGATTGCTCAATAAATATGATTGAATGAATGAATGAATAATTCATTTTCATGTCTGTCTTTCCCTCTAGAGTGGACATTCTGTGAAGGTAGGGATGATGTTGACCAGTTCTATTATAGCATGCTGTCCCAGGCACTTAGCACAGTGCTCTGCACACAGATAGCACTCAATAAATACCATTGACTGGTTGACTGATTGTTAAGGCAACTCCTGAGTACTGCCCACCTGAAAACACTAAGCAGAATTCGACTCCAGAAGTCCCCTGGCTCCACACTCTGAGAAGCAACATGCATAAATGAGGATCATACTAGTATTCTCTAAAGAATGCCCTTTCTAAATCACCTTATTCTGATGTAACTGCAAAAGGCATTACTATTTTGGGTTTTGCTAGGATAAAACTGAAGCACTAAGCTAGGGACATTCATGAGAGATTACACTAAAATGTCAACAGATGGCTTGCTAATCATGTTAAAAAATACTCATTTCTTTTCAAAAATGGCTTTTTCCCCCAGTAAGTAGATCAGAAAAGAATGTTTATGATAGAAAACATATTAGTCACAACGTCTTTTAATTATCGTACTCAGTCATCAAGGTCATAATGATAATTGTTTCTAAAAATTAGCATCCCATTTTTCAGCAAGGAAGTCTGTCCAAAAGTATGGTCGGAATCACAGAATGGAGCCCACTTAAAGGGATAGAACCTTTAAGACACACACACACACACATATATATATATATATATATATATATATACATATATATATATAATGCCCATATCTATCTATATACAAATGAATATACTCAATTAATCAGTGGTATTTAATGAATATCCACTGACTGTTAAGCATTTAAGAGAGTACAGTCATAACACGAGACATTCTCTGGTCTCAGGGAGCCTAAAATTGAGTGGGGAAAGCAAGAAAGCTCTATGAAATAACAGCCTGTGGAAGAATGTAAGCTCACTGTGAGCAGGCAAAGTGTCTACCAAGTCTGTTCTTTGCAATCTTCCAAGTACTTAGTACTATGCTTTGCACAGTAAGTGCTCAATAAATACTGATGATGATGATGATGAACAGAGACATCTAATGGAAAGAACACTGGCCTTGGAACTGGGAGACCCAAAGCTTTGATTCCAGTTCTGTCACTATCCTGCTGTATGACCTTGGGAAAGTCATTTAGCCTGTCCATGTCTCAGTGACCTCAAATGTAGTATGGGAAGAAGTCACCTGCTCTCCCTAACTCTTAGAGTGTGAGTCTTCTGTAGGTCAGGAACTGTGTCTGATCAGATCATCTATCATCTATCATCTATCAACTATCATCTCTACGCTGATGACACCCAGATCTACAACTCTGCCCCTGCTCTCTCCCCCTCTCTCCAGGCTCGCATCTCCTCCTGCCTTCAGGACATCTCCATTTGGTTGTCTGCCCGCTACCTAAAACTCAACATGTCCAAGACTGAACTCCTTGTCTTCCCTCCCAAACCCTGTCCTCTCCCTGACTTTCCCATCTCTGTTGATGGCACTACCATCCTTCCCGTCTCACAAGCCCGCAACCTTGGTGTCATCCTCGACTCCGCTCTCTCATTCACCCGTCACATCCAAGCCATCACCAAAACCTGCCGGTCTCAGCTCTGCAACATTGCCAAGATCCGCCCTTTCCTCTCCATCCAAACCACTTCCCTGCTCATTCAAGCTCTCATCCTATCCTGTCTGGACTACTGTATCAGTCTTCTCTCTGATCTCCCATCCTCATGTCTCTCCCCACTTCAATCCATACATCATGCTGCTTCCCGGATTGTCTTGGTCCAGAAACGCTCTGGGCATGTTAATCCCCTACTCAGAAATCTCCAGTGGCTACCAATCAATCTGTGCATCAGGCAGGAACTCCTCACCCTCAGCTTCAAGGCTGTCCATCACCTCGCCCCCTCCTACCTCAGCTCCCTTCTCTCCTTCTACAGCCCATTCCACACCCTCTGCTTCTCTGCCGCTAATCTCCTCACCATGCCTCATTCTCACCTGTCCCGCCATCGACCCCCGGCCCACGTCATCCCCCAGGCCTGGAATGCCTCCCTCTGCCCATCTGCCAAGCTAGCTCTCTTCCTCCCTTCAAGGCCCTACTGAGAGCTCACCTCCTCCAGGAGGCCTTCCCAGACTGAGCCCCTTCCTTCCTCTCCCCCTTGTCCCCCTCTCCATCCTCCCATCTTACCTCCTTCCCTTCCCCACAGCACCTGTATATATGTATATATGTTTGTACATATTTATTACTCTATTTATTTATTTATTTATTTATTTTACTTGTACATATCTATTCTATTTATTTTATTATGTTAGTATGTTTGGTTTTGTTCTCTGTCTCCCCCTTTAAGACTGTGAGACCACTGTTGGGTAGGGACTGTCTCTATATGTTGCCAACTTGTACTTTCCAAGTGCTTAGTACAGTGCTCTGCACACAGTAAGTGCTCAATAAATATGATTGATTGATTGATTGATTGATTGATTGATCATCTGAATAATAATGATGGTATTTGTTAAGCGCTTACTATGTGCAAAGCACTGTTTTAAGCTCTGGTGTTGGTATTCACCCCAGTGCTTTGTCCAATGCCCAGCACACTGTGAACACTCAATGAATATTCATTCATTCACTTAATCATATTTATTGAGCGCTTATTGTATAAAAAGCACTATTCTAAGCTCCTGGGAAAGTACAATATAATAATAAACAGACACATTACTTGCCCAAATTCGCTACCCACAACAAGCTTACAATCTAGAAATGCCATGACTATTATTTTGTACCTCCCTCAGGGTTGCACATAAAGTAAGTGCTTACCAAATACCATCATTATCTTTCTAACACATGCACATATACATTTTTTATTATATATTATATTATGTGATAGCTTTACATATTATATTTCATATTTTTCCGTATGTCACTATATACACAACAGCAAGAACCATATACTGTGTGAAGAGGTTCAATGGTAGAATCACCTGTAATGAAATTAGTTGGAATAACATAATGCTCACCACAGTGATTTTTTTTGTAGATAATGTTTTTTGGCAATTGGATAAAATTTTGAGCTCTTCGAAATATCTTTCATCACAATTAATATCATCAAGAGCTCTTTCATCTATAAGACAATTAGAGGTCCAGTGTGGCCTAGTGGATAGAGCATGGACCTGGAGTCAGAAGGACCTGTGTTCTAATCCTGGCTCTACCACTCGTCTGTTGTGTGGCTCTGGAAAAGTCCGTTAACTTCTCTGTGCCTCAGTTATCTCATCTGTGAAATGGGAATTAAGACTGTGAGCCCCATGAGGGACATGGACTGTGTCCAACCTGATTAGCTTCTGTTTACCCAGTGCCTGTTATTGTGATTGGCTTATACTAAGTGCTTAACAAATACCATAAAATACATATGTACATGTGTATTTTATGGTATTTATTTTACATATATGGTATATATATACATAATGGCATTTGTTTTATATATATAAAATGAAGTTCCTTCAAGGAACCTTCAAGGTGTTTACATTCTAATGGCAAAAAATGTAGATCTCAACTGATGAAACCTATAATAGTAAATGAAACCTGAAGATATGCAATAAATACAAGTGGATCAAAAATTCAACAACAAATAAGTAAAAATAACAAGGAAATAGCTAAGTATCTAAAAGTGCTGAGGTGACTGGAAGGCATGACCAGAAAAGTGGAGGATTACTTAGGGAATATTTCCTGGTTGCAATATGGTTCCACACCACAGGATCAGAGCAACAATCCAGATGGCATTTTGAGAGAGCAACTCAGTCATTGCTAATGTTGGGCAAGCCAGGAAAACTTTCAGAGCTGAATTCACCCACAGAAATCACAGACATGGGAATTAAGATTTAAAACCAAGAAAGGAAGCAAAGGAGCTAAATCCAAATTCCTGCACTTCAATAATTACACTGATTTTCTTAGGGGAGAAGAATATGGGGAGAAGGGGAAGTGGGGAAAGGGGGAAAGAGGAAGAAGGAGGAAGAGTGAGAGGAAGAAGGAGGAAGAGAGAGGTGAAAAGGAGGAAAAGAGAGCTCAGGTCATTCTATTATTATTATTGTTATTATTCATTCATTCATTCAATCATATTTATTGAGCGCTTACTGTGTGCAGAGCACTGTACAAAGCGCTTGGGAAGTACAACTTGGCAGTGTATATTATTATTATTATATTTGTTAGGCACTGTACTAAACAAGTCAATCAGGTTGGGAACATGCCCTGTTTCACATGGGGCTCAGAGCCTAAGTAGGAGGGAGAGAAGATATTTAATCTCCATCTATACAGATGAGGAAACTGAGGCACAGGGAAGTTAAGTGATTTTCCCAAAGTCACACAGCAGGCAACAGACAGACCAGACTTAGAACCCAGGTCCTCGGACTCCCAGGCCTATGATCATTCTAACAGGGCACACTGCTTACCTCAACAATCCTTACTTGGATTTACAAGTTCTGCTTCACTTGCTACTTGGCTGGATTATTCCTCAATTCCCATTGGTCAGTCCACCTCTTCCAAATAATAATAATAATAATAATGGCATTTATTAAGCACTTACTATGTGCAAGGCACTGCTCTAAGCCCTGGGGGTATACAAGGTGATCAGGTAGTCCCACAGCGGGCTTACAGTCTTCATCCCCATTTTCCAGATGAGGTAACTGAGGCCCAGAGAAGTTAAGTGACTTGCCCAAAGTCACACAGCTGACAAGTGGCAGAGCCAGGATTCGAACCCATGACCTCTGACTCCATAGTCCGTGTTCTTTCCACTGAGCCACACTGCTTCTCTAGATTCCATCTCCCAGAAAATGCTGATAAATTTAGTCCTTTGGGATTTTTGTAAATACAGTTCCCAGAAATGAACTATTCACCTTTTAGTAGGAGGGCTTGTTATCTGGTTTGTAGATAAGGAAACTGAGGCACAGAGAAGTTAAGTGATTTTCCCAAGGTCACAAAATAGGCAAGTGGTAGAGCCAGAAATAGAACCTAGGTCCTCTGACACCCAGGCCTGTGCTCATTCCAATAGTTCCCAGAAATTATCTATTCACCCCTTAGTGGGATGGCTAGTTTTCTGATTTTATGCTGGACAGTATGGTTTTCAGCAGGTCTGTGCCTTGTCTGGCACCAGTTGCCTTTTTTTTTATTTTAAATATCCACCACGTGGGGTTCACAGTCTTCATCCCCATTTTACAGATGAGGTAACTGAGGCACAGAGAAGTTAAGTGACTTGCCCAAAGTCACACAGCTGGAAATTGGTGGAGCCAGGATTTGAACCCATGACCTCTGACTCCAAAGCCCGGGCTCTTTCCACTGAGCCATGCTGCTTCTCCTCCTCCCCATCCCCCCGCCTTACCTCCTTCCCCTCCCTACAGCACCTGTATATATGTATATATGTTTGTACATATTAATTACTTAATTTATTTTACTTGTACATATTTATTCTATTTATTTTATTTTGTTAATATGTTTTGTTTTGTTGTCTGTCTCCCCCTTCTATACAGTGAGCCTGCTGTTGGGTAGGGACTGTCTCTATATGTTGCCAACTTGTATTTCCCAAGCACTTAGTACAGTGCTCTGTACACAGTAAGCGCTCAATAAATAAAATTGAATGAATGAATGAGTGAACTTCCCTCCACTTCAGGTCCCGCCATTGTAATTCCACAGCTCAAGCAGAGTCAGTAAGTCAGTTGTATCTATTGAGCACTTACTGTGTTCATGGCACTATACTAAGTGCTTGGGGGAGTACAATATAACAGTGTAACAGATATGTCCCCTGCCCTCGGTGAGCTTACAGTCTAGAGGGGGAGACAGGCAATAATATAAATAGATATATTTACAGATAAGTATTTTTAATGGTATTTGTTAAGCGCTTACTATGTGCAAAGCACTGTTCTGAGCACTGGGGGGATACAAGGTGATCAGGTTGTCCCATGTGGGGCTCACAGTCTTAATCCCCATTTTACAGATGAGGTAACTGAGGCCCAGGGAAGTTAAGTGACTTGCCCAAAGTCACACAGCTGACAATTGGCAGAGCTGGGATTTGAACCCATGACCTCTGACTCCAAAGCCCGGGCTCTTTCCACTGAGCCATGCTGCTTCTCAATATGTACATATGTCTTGTGGGGCTGGGAGGGAGGAAAAATAAAGGGAGCAAGTCAGAGTGACACAGAAGGGAATGGGAGGAGAAGAAAGGAGGGCTTAGTGAGGGAACACCACTTGGAGGAGATACGTCTTCAATAAGGCCTTGAAGGTGGGGAGAGTAATTGTCTGCCAGATAGGAAGAGGGAGGGCATTCCAGGATAGAAGTAGGACATGAGAGATAGGTCCATGGCGAGATAGATGAGATTGAGATACACTGAGAAGGTTAGCATTAGAAGAGAGAAGTGTGCGGGCTGGGTTGTAGTAAGAGAGTAGAGAGGTGAGGTAGGAGGGGGCAAGATGATTGATTGCTTTAAAGCCAATGGTAAGGAAGCAGAGCTCACACAGAGCCATGGGAAAGAGAGAGCAACAAATCCGGAGCAATTGCTAGGATCACTGGTCCTTCTGGAGAAATCCTTTAGGTTCAGACAATCTTGGCCTAATTCTACATAACTGTGCATTCAATGTCATGCTCTACTTGGAGTAAGAGAGAAGCCCGTGTGAATAAATTTGGGGCTATCGCAGATCAGACCCGTCTCCAGCCATTTCCCTAAGCAAGTTCTCAGGAGTTGGATGGCTAAACACACCATCAGCTTGGCCCTAATAGACTTGGCAATCAGTGGCTATGTTACCTTGTAAATCTTGACTTTGGTGTTTCCTGTTGTTACCCTTTCCAATTTGTGGTCCTGATTAAATCTTCACTTTGGTCATTATATTGTTTGGGAATCAGGTTCTGCCATGGTCTTTGGAAGTTAAATAAGAGGCACCTTGCTAAATGATAATAATAATGATGGCATTTGTTAAGCACTTACTATGTGCAAAGCACTGTTCTAAGCGCTGGGGGGATGCAAGGTGATCAGGTTGTCCCACGTGGGGCTCACAGTCTTAATCCCCATTTTACAGATGAGGTAACTGAGGTGCAGAGAAGTTAAGTGACTTGCCCAAGGTCACACAACAGACACGTGGAGGAGCTGGGATTAGAACCCATGACCTCTGACTCCAAAGCCTGAGCTCTTTCCACTGAGCCACGCTGCTTCTCTATATGCTAAAGGAGCTAGAATGAGATGACTTAGATTTCCTTCACCGAAACAGACATTCAAAAGAAATGAAAGAGATTTTGAAGCTGGTCTGAAGCCAAAAAGGATCTCTGCCTGAATATTCTGAAGAACTGTAAAGCTTTCATGACACATATCTGCTCATGAACAACATTCTTATTGGAGATACAATTGGAAAGAATGCAATAAACTCAATGGAAATTGAAAACCACAAACTAAGATTTACACTAGAAAAGTTCCAAGTACTTTCATTCATTCATTCAAGTAGATCATCAGTCCCCATTTCCCTGCTCTACCTTCCCATCATTTTAGAGATGAGAGCTTACCTTCAGAGAGCCAGTTGTTCCGAGGTGGATGAAGATTTCTCCTCACTGATCATCAGCCAGAGAGAGAAGAGAGAACTCTATCTCCTCTCCTCTAAGAGAACTCATCGGGATTTGGCTTCTCCCACAGCCACCTTACCGTGGTGCCAATAGGTCATGAGTCAGCCCCTTTGCTTCCCGGGAAATGTAGATTCCCCCGTCTTTCTTTGTGGTTCCCTCGTCAACCTTTAACAGGACCTTGTGGACATTTTAAAACACACAACTCTCATCAAACACAGACCATAGTACCTCCCAGCCAACACTGGGGCCTTCACCCAACTTTCAGTTGGGCCCTGGCCAGCGTGTCTAATCCATAATTTTCTTGGATCAGTCAAAATGAGAGATGGATGATTTTTGTCCCAGTTTGGGTTACCCAGCTAAGATCCCCCAGTGTCATTATCCTGAGAAAAAAGCATCAACGTTGAATAGGATCGTCCCTTCTCACTTACAATGGGAGGGTGGTAGGATGTTATATTGATAAGTGACAAGAAAACAGGTTTTGAAGTCAGGAGCCATAGGTTATAGTCCTAGTGATGCCACTTATGTGCTGTGTGATCTTGGGTAAGTCACTTAATCTCTCTGGGCCCTGGTTTCCACACCAGTAAAATAGAGATAATGATGCTTCTTTCATCACAGGAATTTTGTTTGAGTATAAAATGAGATAATGGATGTGAAAATGCTTTGGAAAATGATAAAAGGAATCATTATTCAAATAGATTGTTTAGCAAAGACTGAAAAGTGAATCAATCTTCAGTGGAATGATGGCATGCTTATTAAGTGCTTGTTATGTGTTAAACACTATGCAGAGCACTGGGGCTACTCAGATCACAGGTCCCATTTCACATGAAGCACACAGTCTAAACAGGAGGGAGAATAGGTGCTCTAGCCAAGATTTGAGGATGACAGAATTGTGACACAGAGAGGTTAGTTTATGTGCTAAAGGTCACACAGCAAGAAACCAGTACAGCTGGAACTAGATCTTGAGGCTAAGTCCCAGTTCTGTGCTCTGTCGAGTTGTCATACAGACATAACGTTTTATTCAGTTTGCCGCTTTCCCTTAGAGGATCACTAAAAGCCACTGAAACGTTTTGGCAGGAGATTGCCTTGCTTAGGGCAGGCAACTTTATATGAGATGGTAAAGGCAATAAAATAGGCAAAGAAAACGCAAATTATTTATGGTAACCATGAGGCTCAAACCATGTTTTTGTTTATTTTTACAGTGCTATTCCTGAAACATACAGGTACTCCTGTTTCCTTCCATAATTGACAGAGGTGATCCTCTGCTAATTTGTTCTTGAAAAGCACCATGGCAGCCTCCTTACACTTGGAGTTGCACCCTTTCTTCACCGCTCCCTCAGACCCAAGACACTTATGTACATATCGTTAAATTATTTATTTATGTTAATGTCTGTCTTCCCCTCTATACTATAAGCTTGTTATGGGCAGGAAATATGTCTACCAACTTGGCCAAATTGTACTCTCCTAAGCACTTTAGTACTGTGCTCTGCACTCAGTAAGCACTCAAGAAATATGATTGATTGAATGATTGATAACTTCCATTCATTCTGCTGCTTAGCCACCTAGCTGCTAATAAGTATGGTGTAGCTAGAGCTGTGAGTCCTCCTGTCTGGCAACAGTGAACAAAAAATAAAAAATAAAACATCTTGTGGTCTGGCACTGCAGATGGTAACCATGAGGACCAAACCCTGTTTTTGTTTATTTTTATTTTGCTGTTCCTGAAACATACAGGTACTCCTGTTTTCTTCCAATAATTAACAGAGGTGATCTTCTGCTCATTTGTTCTTTGGACTGAAATGTTCTCAAACTGCCGCGTGAGCTTGCTTTATGAATGTGATGTCAAATTGATAAATACATCCAGAAAAGAGTGGATTGGTAGACACTGGTATGTTTCCAGCGCTCACTCCAGATTGTGGATAGTCCAAAACAGTAGAAACTCTGAGGTATTTTTTTAAAAGATATTTTCAAAATGATTCACTAAGCTATAATGAAAGTTTGAGTTTTATATTACCAGCTAATGAGATCTGTCTTCCCTGAACAAAATGATTTTCCATGTAGCCTAGATATGAGAAATGAAAAAGACCGATTAGATCATCAAACTCCACCCCTGCCAATCCATGAGAAGCATTGTTTTTTATAATCCATATAAATACAGTATTGGAGCTGAATTCTGCCTTTTGTTAGTCACACCCTTTGGGGTATGACACAACCATTTTTTTTAACACACAGCAGCACTCTGTGAAATCTTTAGATTAGTCAGGGAAGAATTTTGTATCAGGTTGAAATTAGATGAGTGGAATGTAATCATCTACCTGCCTCTTGCCTGCTGTGTGATCCTGGGCAAGTTGCTTAACGTTTCTGTGGCTCACTTACTTCATTTACCAAATGAAGATAAAATACCTGTTCTCCCTCCCTCTTGGGTTGTGAGTACCATGTAGTGCTTGACACATAGTAAGCATTTAACAAATACCATCATTATTATTATTATTCTTATTGTGTGGGACAGGGCCTGCGTCCAAAGCAGCATGGCTTAGTGGAAAGAGCAAGGGCTTAGGACTCAGAGGACCTGGGTTCTAATCCCTGCTCCATTACTTGTCTGCTAGGTGACCTTGGGCAAGTCACTTATCTTCTCTGTGTCTCAGTTACCTCATCTGTAAAATGGGGATTAAGACTGTGAGCCCCGGACAACCTGATTACCTTGTATCTACCCCAGCATTTAGAACAGTGCTTGGAACATAGGAAGTGCCTAAAAAAATACCATAACAATTAATTATTATTAACTGCTTATATTATAAGAATCCCAAAGTTTAGTACATGGCTTTGCACATAGTAAGTGCCTAACAAATACTATTGCTATTATTATTATTATCATCAGCAACATCATCGTCATTAACTAAGCCTATAAGTTAAGGCCATTGATTCTTATAAAAGCACTATGGAATCATTATTAGCCCTAAAAGGCCAACACTAAGGTTTTTTGTCTTCCCCCAAAGACAGAGTTAGAATAAGCTGATCTGTAACTAACCATCTTTTAAATTTATGATGATCCTGGCAGGGATACAATGAGTTCTGTCTCAACCTAAGTCTTTTTAAATTCCAGTCTGAAGCAAAGGGATTGTACACCTTTAACCTTTAGTTGACGGGTTATAAAAAGAAATAAAAAATATAGGCATAGAGCATCACAGACCAAACCTTTAAACTATTACCTCCTACTAGGAAGACATATAGCAGCATCTCTTTGTTCAGTGAGTTGCTGGAGTTCAACACCCTTTGAAGAATATTTTTCATAACCTACTGTGTGCTCCATTGTCTATCCAATTATTTAGAACAAGCAATCTGTCATTTCATTCTTCGCTTCCAATTATGTAACTTTGATGGCAGTCACGGCACAGTGCTCATTTTACATTTTAAAAAGCACTCAGAAGATCCACCTCACTGTGGATTCAGCAGGTTGTGGAATGTAGGAGATATCAGAGGAACATTCTAGGTGAGAGTATCATGTTGAGAAAAATCAGAAAAAGGTGCTTTTCCATACCAAATGTGATCTAGGAGAAATGTAATTGATCATGTGTTTTGGCTGCTTGATAACCAACACCCTTCATCCAAAACCCTTCATCTGCCAATGTATATATTTCATTGCTACCAAAATTTGTTGGCTTCCTGGAGTCATTTGTCTGAGAAGATTAAGCTCATTTCATTAATTAGTCATTTATTTAACTTAGTTTATTTGAGCTTATCAATTTTCTTTTTTTCAAACACTGGGAATGAATATCAGGGTTTTTTTAAATAAGTTTTCTCATAGCTGGAAACTTAATTGTAGAAATCACACAACTAGGGTTCAAATGAGAAAAGATCAAAATATTTCCATTAGAGACTAGTCAATTTAATTTGAGCATTCTAAATCAATTAAAAAATATGTGGGTTGTTTTCTTCCAAACAAAATGACCAAGTAACTTCTTCATTATTCTCCCTGTCTCTAACATTCCCCTCTCCAAATCACAAGTCACTCTGCTGCCTGGATCATTTCTCTAAACTGGTCACTTGATTCAAGTATCTTCACTCAAACCCCTCAGATGGTTAGTCTTTCCTCTCAGCCTCAAGCAGAGACTCCTGACCAGTGCTTTCAAGACACTCCAACCAGGGTTGTCAATGGTTCCTTTTGAAAGCAGCAGGGGATATGATGCACACTGGACAGAGTACTGGGAGGGGATAGGCTTCAAAGAACTAATAATCAATCAGTGACATTTACTGAGTGTTGACTTAAAGCTGAGCACTGTACTAAGCACTTGGGAGACTACAAAACAACAAAGTTGGTACACACATTCCCTGCCCACAAAGAGTTTAAAGGACAATAAGCAAAAAAGCCACAATTCAGAAACCCTCAGGTCTGACAGAGACATGGGCTGAGCAAGGCCAGGATTTCAGTTCAAAAAGCAGCAGGGACTCCCCATTGTCCCCCATATAGTAGGCATCTTTGATTCCATGAACTCTTTCTCCATCAGTTCTCTTCTACCATTACAGCTCCTCACCAAATCTCATTCTTGATTTCCCCACCTCTGAACCACAGTTTAATGTCCTTTCTCCTGTTTAGAACTCCCTCTTCCTTCAACTCTTTCATACTACTTTTCTCCCAATTTTCAAAGCCTTCCTGAAATTCCACTTCCTCCAGGTGTCAGCTTCCTCGGTTGTACTCCATCTTCTCAGGTCGTACCCAGCCAACAGTTGCCTTTAGAATTTATATTTATTCACCTGTCTCACAGTCTCAACATACAATGATGATCATATTTATTTATGAATTTATCTTTCAACACTTGGACTAACAGTGCTATTAGTGTTCTTTCTTTCTTTTTCTCCAACTATGTGTAAAATGTTGGCCCCATCAGTCTTCCCAATTAGAATGGGAAACAGATCAATTACTCATCTGCAAGCTCCCAAGTGGTTAGTACAGTGCCCAGCCCACAGAGGTGTTCAGGAAATGATAATAATAATAATAATAATAATGGCATTTATTAAGCACTTACTATGTGCAAAGCACTGTTCTAAGCGCTGGGGAGGATAAAAGGTAATCAGGTTGTCCCACAGGGGGCTCACAGTTTTCATCTCCATCTTACAGATGAGGGAACTGAGGCACCGAGAAGTTGTGACTTACCCAAAGTCACACAGCTGACAATTTGACATGTGGGGGAGTCAGGATTAGAACCCATGACCTCTGGCTCCCCAGCCCGTGCTTTCTCCAGTGAGCCTGTTGATTAATAATACAGTATTTGCTAAGTGCTTATTACAATACAGTATTTGCTAAGTGCTTATTATGTGTCAGGCACTAATAATTTGGGACTATGTTTACACTGGGCAGTTAGCATATTTATCAACTCTATTGTACTCTCCTAAGGGTTTACTACAATGCTGTACACATAATAAGTGCTCAATTGATACCACTGATTGAATGATTATTCTGTGTCTCAAATGCCGACTGCACAGTGACTGTGACTGTGAATTGTGAATGGAGTTCTTTTTTATGGTGATTGTTAAGAGTTTATTATGTGCCAAGCATGCCAAGCACTGCACTAAGCACTGGGGTATATAAAAGATAATCACATTAGACAAAGTCCTTGTCCCACATGGGGCTCACAGTCAAAGTAAGGAGGAATAGGATTTAATCTAGAATGTAAACTCAATGTGGGCAGGAATTGTCTCTATTGTTGAATTGTACTTTCAGAGAAGAGAAAGAGAAGCAGAGAAACAGCATTGCTCAGTGGAAAGAGCATGGGATTGGGAGTCAGAGGTCATGGGTTCTAGTCCTAGCTCTGCCACATGTCTGCTGTGTGACTTTGGGCAATTCACCTAACTTCTCTGAACCGCAGTTACTTCATCTGTAAAATGGGGATTAAGACTGTGAGCCCCATGTGGGACAGTTGATCACCTTGTATGCCCCCAGCGCTTAGAACAGTGCTTCACACATAGTTAGCGCTTAACAAATGCCATCATTATTATTATATTCTGCACACAGTAAGTGCTCAGTAAATACGATTGAATGAATGAATGAATTTAATCCCCATTTGATGGATGAGGAAACTGGGGCACAGATAAATTAAGTGACTTGCCCAAGGTCACACAGCAGACAAATGGTGGAGCTGGGATTAGAACTCAAGTCTCCTGACTCTCAATCCTGCATTTTTCTATTAGACTACATTGCTTCTCAGTTCTGAGGAGCATTCAGTTCTACCAGTATGTATGTTTTCACTACACTTTTTGGCTACAATCCTGTTAGGAATTAGGGAATATTCTTGTGACAACACGAGATGGTTTGGATAGGGTGTGCCACAGTGTTGGAAGGAACAGTTGTGTTCATGCATGTGGTGATGAGTACTTCAATGTCAGTTCTACTGAATGCAGGATTTTGTAAAATACAACCTCATTGTTATGGAACTGGATGCCCAGTAGAGGCATTGTAAATAGTAAATATATAGGAATTTTATCCCATTAATTGTCTTGCCTTATGCTGTGGAGTTGTCTCCGACTCAAAGCGACACCGTGGACACATCTCTCCCAGAATGCCCCACCTCCTTCTGCAATCATTCAATCATGCAATCACTGAGACAGCGTGGCTCAGTGGAAAGAGCCCGGGCTTTGGAGTCAGGGGTCATGGGTTCAAATCCTGGCTCCGCCCACTTGTCAGCTGTGTGACTTTGGGCAAATCACTTAACTTCTCTGGGCCTCAGTTCCCTCATCTGTAAAATGGGGATGAAGATGGTGAACCAAACATGGGACAACCTGATCACCTTGTAACCTCCCCAGCGCTTAGAACAGTGCTTTGCACATAGTAAGCGCTTAATAAATGCCATTAAAAAAAAATCATTCCAATAGTGTATCCATAGAGTTTTCTTGGTCAAAATACGGAAGTGGTTTACCATTGCTTCCTTTTGCACAGTAAACTTGAGTCTCCACTGTTGACTCTCTCCCATGCTGCTGCCACTCAGCACAGGGCAATTTTGACTTGTAGCAGATTGCCTTGCACTCATTAGCCACTGGTCAAGCTATGGAAGGGTTGTGCCTCTGCTTGACTTTCCTTCTCATAGTTGAGAATGGTAGAGTACTGTAAACTCTCCAGGTGTGACCCTGAGAGGATTCCATTAATTAGAAACTAAAATTACAGCTATTTCAGCTTGATCTTAATGCTTTTGTTTGCCTTTGCAATGAAGAGAACTGAGGCTAGGGAGGATTTAAAAAATAACATAATTGCCTTTGTATCTGAATCTTCAGCTGTGAGGAATAACGATTTGTTATAGTGGGGAGAGCATTAGTGTTTGAATTGAGAAGCAGCATAGTCTAGTGGAAAGAGCATGGATCTGGGAGACAGAGGACCTGGGTTCTAATATTGACTCCACCACATCATCATCAATCGTATTTATTGAGCGCTTACTATCTGCAGAACACTGTACTAAGCACTTGGGAAGTACAAATTGGCAACACATGTTTGCAGTGTGACCTTAGGCAAGTAACTTAAGTTTTTTGTGCTTCAGCAACCTCATCTAAAAAAGGGTTTAAAGACTGTGAGTCCTATGTGGGACAGGGACTGTGTCCAACCTGATTACCTTGCATCAGCGCCAGTATTTAGTTCAGAGTCTGGCACATAGTAAGTGCTTAACAAATATAATAATGATAATAATAACAATAATGATAATAAATAGCATACAAAGAGTCATTTCAGTAATATCTTCCACCCCTCCAGTAATCTGCCTCACCAGGACATAAAAGGTTTTGTGGATCTGAGATGAGAGACCCAGGGAAGAATTACAATTGATGAAAACACATCATGTTCCAAAAAAAAAACCATTTCTGCAATCACAGGGTAGTTGTGTTCTTGAAGAACCTCATGTTATCAATTAATCAGTGGTATTTACAGAGTGCTTATCAGGTTATACAAGCCAATACAAATTGAGAAATATACTATAGTGTCAAAAAGCAATGGGGAAGGACTCTTGTAATTTATTCTTTTAGTCGGTGTGACCAGTCTAATATGTTGATTGCCTGGAGTGGCGATCAGGCTGAAAGCTAAGAAAAGCTTATAGAGGCAGCTTTGGCTTCTCCGATTAAGCATTCTGTTCCCTAACTCACTCACTCTCTCTCTCTCTCTCTCTCTCTCTCTCTCTCTCTCTCTCTCTCTCTCTCTCTCCCCCCCCCCCCTTCTATACCATCTATGCACTTGAATCTGTGCCCTTCAGATACTTGTTATTCACCCCAATCTGAGCCCCACAGCACTTACAAACATCTCTGTAATTTATTTATATTAATGTCTTTCTCCCCCTCTAGACTGTAAGCTCGCTGTGGGCAGGGGACAGTCTACCAACTCTGTTGTACTCTCCCAAATGTGTTCTGCACACAGCACACAGTAAGTACTCAATAAATACCTTTGATTGATTGGCTGAGAATAAGTGAAGGGATATCCATGATGCAGAAGTTGGGGCTCTTTCTTCTTCCTCTGGAACTGGATGGTGCTGAGGGGCTCCATCTTAGATGAGACCTATTCACCTCACAGATTTTCTGTCATGACTCAGGGTCCCAAGTCCTTTCATGGCCCAGATCATTTTTCTATGAAACCATCCAATCCATGTTTCCCCACTCCTCAACAACATCCAGTTTGAACCTCCAGGTCCATCCACCTCCACATCAAACAGCAACTCTTTCCCATCTCCTTTAAAAAACCCAATCACCTTGTCCCTTCTTACCTTACCTTGCTGCTTTCCTACTAATCCATTCTGCACATTTTGCTCTTAATAATAATGATGGCATTTGTTAGGCACTTACTATGTGCCAAGCACTGTTCTAAGCACTGGGGTAGACACAAGATAATTACGTTGTCCCACGTGGGCTCACAGTCTTAACTTCTCTGTGTCTCAGTTACCTTATCTGTAAAATGGGGATTAAGTGACTTGCCCAGTCACATAACTGATGTGTCAGAGTCAGGATTAGAACCCACAACCTCTGACTCCCAAGCCCATGTTCTTGTCACTAAGCCCTGCTGCTTCTCCAACTCACTGTATCTCGATCTCATTTATCTCACTGCCTACCTTTTGCCCATATCATACTTCTGTCCTGCAGTGCCCTCCCTCTTCATATTCGACTGACAATCATGCAGCACGGCTCAGTGGAAAGAGCACAGGCTTTGGAGTCAGAGGTCATGGGTTCAAATCCCAGCTCTGCCAATTGTCAGCTGTGTGACTTTGGGCAAATCACTTAACTTCTTTGTGCCTCAGTTCCCTCATCTGTAAAATGGTGATTAAGAATGTGAGCCCCACATGGGACAACCTGATCAGCTTGTATCCCTCCAGAGCTTAGAACGGTGCTTTGCACATAGTAAGTGCTTAACAAATGCCATTATTATTAATATTATTATTCTCCCCATATTTAAAACCTTAGTGAAAGCACCCACCAAGAGACCTTCCCCTACTATACCCTCATTTCCTCTTCTCCTTATCCCTTCTATGTCACCCATGCCATTGGATTTACACCCTTTATTTACCCCTCCCTCAGCCTCATGGCATTTATGTACATACCTTTATTGTATTTATTTATATTAACATCTGTCTCCCCCTCTAGACTGTAAGCTTATTGTGGGCAGAGAATGTGTCTACCATCTCTGTTATATTGTACTCTCCAAAGTGCTTAGTATTGTGTTCTGCAAACAATAAGCGTTCAATAAATATGATTGATTAATTAACTGTTGAGTGAGAGTTTACAGTCCCTGGATCTTAGCCAAATATCAGCAAGGAAATTACATTTTCTTTGTTTCAAATTCCCCCCAAATTCTCAAACTGCTAAGTCATTTTTCCTTCTCACTTTTTAATCTCCTTCTCCTCTTCCTCCTCTTCCCCCTCCTCCTCCTCCTCTTCCTCCTCCTCCTCCTCCTCCTCCTCCTCTTCCTTTTCCTCTTCCTTCTGTGTGGCTTTATCTAGGTAATTTTACTGGTCTAAGTCCTTCCAGCCAAAACATTTTCACCCTCTTGCTTTAAAAGAACTGTAGTGTTTTTGTACCATGGTTTTGCAGTTCCTAAATAAACCCTGGTCTATGTACCTAATGGTAACGCACAAAAAGTAATGTATTGCTTTCTCTTTTTAGTCAATATCTTTAATTTTCCTTCAACTAGAAAGTCTGAAACTGAACTGCAGGTTAAGAAATGAACTTGCTATCTGACCAAAGTGGAAAGTAGGGTATCCAACATCTTACTTGGTTTTAAGAATGTTAAACTTTGTCAAGACTCCTTGACACTTTGGGGAACGCTGAAACCATAGCATTTTGCATGTCCCATTTCTTTATAAGAGTCTAACCTGGAAATTCTCCACACGGCACAGATTTGCATGCTGGGTGTAAATTTCCTAGGACATTTTCCCAGAAATCTGCATTTAGATAGAGTATTTTACTAAAGTCTAAAACCTGAGATTTTATTTGTATCCTTCCTCCCCCTCACCTCCCTTCTCTCCTTCTGGATAGGAAGAGGGTGTTTTGTATGATATTTGATAAGGAAGATTCAAGCATATGACCTAACCTATTATGAAGATTGAAAAATACATTAATCCTTTTTGCAAACCAAAAACCTGGAGAACTGAGCTCCTGTCATCTCTTCACTAGATATATGGTGAAGATGCTCTTGAACCCTATTCATTTTAGCTTTAAACAATCTTGAATCAGTTCCTTCTTAACTCAGCTGAGAAATGAATACAGAACGGTTGAGTTAGGAACTGGTGCCTTCAGTTGAGAGAATTGTCTATTTTTTCTGCTTATGTTTTCCTCTCATTCTTTCCTACTTCTGCAAACAGAATAAATCATCTCCAATTTTCTCAAAGCTAAAACAAAAGGGCACTTTAGGGAAGGAGGAACAAAAGCTAAGTGTTTTGCCATATAATAGGAAGGGTCAGATTGTTTTTGTTTCCTTGCTCTGTGTTGACTCATCTGAATGAAAATGCATCTTTCTCTCTAATGAAGTATATGTTTATGTGGATTGAAGGAAGGTGTTCACACCCATTGTACAATAGCTCACTGATGAAAAGCATCTTTTGGAATATTTTTAGGTCATTGCACCCATGATTTCTTTTTTAAAAAATGTTTTATTTTCAGGTGGCCAATTTTCTATGAAACATCACCATTACTATTGTTTTGCTTTCTTACAGAGCAATAAGGATAATATTTAACAGACATGTGGATATCTTCCTCCCAAGAAATGTCCAGGTGCCTAGAGAAATTTGAGAGAGAAAAAAGAGCCCGTGTAAGAGGGTTGGAAGGCTCTGGAGAAAAAAAGGCAAATGTGTTAAAGAACTTGAAGAACCGAAAAGTGATGGAGTGAATTGATAATGTAATTTGGCTTGCTGAACATGGGGAATGTCTAATTGAAGCTGGCGGCAGAAATGAAGAGATTCAAGACCAAGACAGAAGTTATTAAATAATTATGAATAATTTCTTAAGCGCTTACGGTGTGTCAGGCCCTATACTAAGCTCTGGGGAGGATACCAGCAAATTGGGTTGGACATAGTCCCTGTTCTTTGTGGGGCTCACAGTCTCAATCCCCATTTTACAGATGTGGGAACTGAGGCACAGAGAAGTAAAATGACATGCCCAAGGTCACCCAAGAGACAAGTGGCAGAGCCAGGATTAGAGTCCATGATCTTCAGATTCCCAGGCCCATGCTCCATCTACTACTTACTCTGTGCTGGGGTAGATACAAGTTAATCTGGTGGGATCCAGTCCCAGGCTCACAATGGGCTCACACTCTTAATCCCCATTTTTTACAGATGAGGTAACTGAGGCACAGAGAAGTTAAGTGACTTCCCTAAGGTCACACAGCAGACCAGTGGTGGAGGAGGGATTACAGCCCATGACCTTCCAACTCCCAGGCCCATGCTCTATCTACTACATCATGCTTCTTCACTCTTTTTGTGTAAGGTCTGGTCGTATTGGTCATTTGGCATGGAGGGGAAAGGGATAGAAGTGAGTAGCATAAGGGAAAATAAATAATTATGAGTAATCATAATGATGATAATAATGGCATTTATTAAGCACTTACTATGTGCCAAGCACTGTTCTAAACACTGGGGAGGTTACAAAGTGATCAGTTTGTCCCATGGGGGGCTCGCAGTCTTCACCCCCATTTTACAGATGAGGTAACTGAGGCACGGAGAAGTGAAGTGACTTGCCCAAAGTCACACAGCTGACAAGTGGCAGAGCCGGGATTTGAACCGATGACCTCTGACTCCAAAGCCCGGGCTCTTTCCACCGAGCCACACTGCTTCTCATGGAATAACAAATTCTCTAACAAATAACAAAAAGATAGGGTTTAAATAAGGTTTCTCCCTCTCCCTTACATAGTGAACCTCATGTGGGACAGGGACTACATCTGACCTGATTATATTGTATCTACTCCACAGTAAATGCTTAACAAATACCACAATTAAGGATAGGGAAGTCCCCTTTCTCCCCACATGCCATTGCTGGGGAGAAAATCCACCTCACTTAGGAGTACAGAATGGGCAGAAGAACTTGATCAGGTATATTTACAAATGCATAGGTCTTTTGTAATAGGTGAGAGTGTAATGTAGCTGAAAGAATTTATAGAAAACCACTAATACACCCCATATAAGAAGTGCTTAAATATTGTTGGCAGGGAATGTGTCTGCCAACTCAGTTATACTGTGCTCTCCCAAACAGTACGGTGCTCTGCGCACGGTAAGAGCTCAATTAAATGTGATTGATTGATTGACATCTTTGCCATGCTTTGAATATCGTCAGCTGCTTCAAATATGACTTTTGGTATTATGATCATCTCGAAGCCTCCACTCAAGGGGAGTAATCCCCTTCCCTGATTGCCATTAGCTAAAATGGGTTTTTTGCTGCTATTATCTTCTAGTATTCCTCTGCTATATCACAGGTTGTGATTGTGTAAAATTGTGATTCACTGGGAATTTAAAATGGGTGTTCTGCCATCCCTCCTCATTTGAGTTCACTAATATCTGTCCATTGTGGTCTAGTGGAAAGAGCCACTGTACTTTGTTTATTTATTAATTTATATTAATGTCTGTCTCCCCATCTAGGCTGTAAGCTCATTGAGGGTAGGCAATGTGGTGTCTGTTTACTGTTATATTGTACTCTCCCAAGCACCTAGTACAGTGCTTTGCACACAGTAAGTGTTCAATAAATGTGATTAAATGAATAAATGTTTGAAGAGCCCATGCTTGCGAGTCAGAGCATTTACATTCTAATTTTGGCCCTCTGCCAGTTGTCTGTTGTGTGACCTTGGCCAAGTCACTTATCTGTGTCTCAGTTCCTTCATCTGCAAAATGGGGATTCAATATTTTCTCCCTCCTATTTAGATTGTGAGCCCCATGTGGGACCTGATTATCTTGTATCTACCCCAGGGCTTAGTAGAGTGCTTGGCACATAGTGAGTTTTTAACAAATACCATAATCCATATTATTATTATTTTGCTATCTGTTTGATGATAATTGTGTTTCTTAGAGGATTCTAAAGAGACTCTTGAAGAAGCTGGAGGTGGTCTTTTGTTTTGTTTTTCTGGTAGTCCACATCTTTCTTCCATAACAAAAGTAATTTAAGTTTCCTGAAGCTTCTCTTTATCGTTTTCCCCCAGGCTATGGCTCCTAATTGCCCTGAGACCCTGACTGATTGACACCTTCTGCTCCAGAGGCACTGGTGGCATTTTAGAGTCAGCTTGAACTCTAGGCCAAAATTAATCAATCAATCATATTTATTGAGCCATTACTGTATGCAAAGCACTGTACTAAGCATTTGAGACTTTGAAAAAATTAGAGTGTTCAAAGCAGGCCTGGTAAGCTGGATACTCCAGCTAGGAATAATGAAATAGAACCCCAATCCCTTTTTTATTGGTTTTTGGGAGTGGGGCCATGATTCGCCCCACAGCATTTGTGTATATATGTGTGTATTTATTATTCTGTCTATTTTATTAATGATGTGTATATATATATATATATAATCTATTTATTTATACTGATGCTATTGATGCATGTTTATTTGTTTAGATGTCTGTCTCCCCCTTTCTTGACTGTGAGCCCAGTGTTGCGTAGAGATTGTCTCTGTTGCTGAATTGTACTTTCTAAGTGCTCAGTACAGTGCTCTGCACACAGTAAGCATTCAATAAATACAATTGAATGAATGAATGTACAATATAACGGAGTTGGTAGACATGGTCCCTGCCCACACTGAGCTTACTGTACCGAGGATGCAGTCTGACCATCGGGCGAAAGGCAGATGTCAGTGTTTTCAAGTAGAGTCAAGCATAGTTCCCACACCATCCATTATTCCCTTCCCCATTCATTCATTCATTCATTCAATCGTATTTATTGAGCACTTACTGTGTGCAGAGCACTGTACTAAGTGCTTGGGAAGTACAAGTTAGCAACATATAGAGACAGTCCCTACCCAACAGTGGGTTCACAGTCTAGAAGGGGGAGACAGACAACAAAACAAAACATATAAAACAAAAAAAAATAAATAGAAAAGTAAATATGTACAAGTAAAATAAATAGAGTAATAAATATGTACAAGCATATATATACAGGTGCTGTGGGGAGAGGAAGGAGGTAAGGCGGGGAGATGGGGAGTGGGAGGAAGGGGAGAGGAAGGAGGGGGCTCAGTCTGGGAAGGCCTTCTGGAAGAGGTGAGCTCTCAATAGAGCTTTGAAGGGAGGAAGAGAGCTAGCTTGGTGGATGTGCGGAGGGAGGGCATTCCAGGCCAGGGGGAGGACGTGGGCCGGGGATTGATGGCGGGACAGGCGAGAGCAAGGCACAGTGAGGAGGTTAGCGTCAGAGGAACGGAGGGTGCGGGCTGGGCTGGAGAAGGAAAGAAGGGAGGTGAGGTAGGATGTGGCGAGGTGATGGAGAGCCTTGAAGTTGAGAGTGAGGAGTTTTTGCCTGATGCGTCGGTTGATTGGTAGCCACTGGAGATTTTTGAGGAGGGGAGTAACATGCCCAGAGCGTTTCTGCACTAAGATGATCTGGGCAGCAGCGTGAAGTGTAGATTGAAGTGGGGAGAGACAGGAGGATGGGAGATCAGAGAGGAGGCTGATGCAGTAATCCAGTCAGGATAGGATGAGAGATT
The DNA here is from genome assembly GCF_015852505.1 of Tachyglossus aculeatus. NCBI lineage: Eukaryota > Metazoa > Chordata > Mammalia > Monotremata > Tachyglossidae > Tachyglossus > Tachyglossus aculeatus. Next base: position 151,619,741 of record NC_052066.1, on the reverse strand, counting down.
GAACCAGAAGGGTAGCGGTTTAGATGGAGAGGAAAGGGTGGATTTTGGCGATGTTGCGGAGGTGAGACCGGCAGGTTTTGGTGATGGATTGGATGTGAGGGGTGAACGAGAGAGCGGAGTCGAGGATGACACCAAGGTTGCGGGCTGTTGACACAAGAAGCTTTCTCTTCCTCTGGCAAAGTTAAGACAAATCCAGACATTTCTACTTCTGAAAAACACTTGCTTGATCAGGGGCAACTTGGCTGCCCCCTGACTCTTATTTCATCAGTTTTCCAAAATGAGGAATGGAACAGATATCACAATTCTAAGTCTACTCCTGGCAAGTATTCAAGGGAAGCAGCATGGAGTAGTGGATAGAGCACATGCCTGGGAGTCAGAAGGTCATGGGTTCTAGTCTCGGCTCTATCATTTGTCTGCTGCAAGACCTTGGGGAAATCATTTCATTTCTCAGTGCCTCAGTTACCTCACTGTTAAATGGGGATTCAGACCATAAGCCCTATGTGGGACAGGGACTGGGTTCAACTGGATTTGTTTGTATCCACCCCAGCTCTTAGTACAGTGCATGGCACATAGTAACTGCTTAATCAATCAATCATATTTATTGAGCGCTCACTGTGTGCAGAGCACTGCACTAAGCACTCAGCACTGTACTAATTACTATCATTATTATTATTCTACTGGTTGAACTTTTCCAGAGTGTTTTCACCAAACAGTGCAACAAGGAAACAAATGTGTCTGCTAATTCTGTTGTATTGTACTCTCCCAAGTGCTTAGTACATTGTATGCTGTGCACATAGCGTTCAATAATTACCATTGGCAATGAGACACAAGGCAAAAGAGGGATTCCATGTTCACAGTGGGCAGGTAAACAACTTTTCAAGGTTGGAAAAACCATCCCTATAAAATGCTGAGCCAGGAGGCTGATTGGCAGACAACATCTTGGAACTTCATACCTCTTCATTGCAGAGACCAGGTTGAGTAGTTAGTTATGGCATTTATTGAATGCTTCCTGTGTTCTGAGCTCAATTCAGATGCACAATGAAGTTCACTATGGGCTCCCAATCCAGGCAGGAGAATCATCGGAAAAAGCAATAAATTATTCACGTCTCACAGTATTTGTTAAGTACTCACTATATGACAGGCTCTGTACTAAGTGCTGGGGTAGATAGAAGTTAATCAGGTTGGACACAATTCGTGTCCCATGTGGGGCTCACAGTCTTAATCCCCATTTTGCAGATGAAGAAACAGAGGCATAAAGTTAAGTGACTTGTCCAAGGTCACACAGCACGTAAGGGAGTGAGATTGAATTAGAACTCAGGTCTTTCTGACTCCTGGGGCTTTATTCTATCCAACTGACCACACTGTTTCTCAATGCCCCAGGGAATAGAGCACAGGCCTGGAAGTCAGAAGGAACTAGGTTTTAATCCCATCTCTGCCACTTGTCTGCTGTGTGACCTTGGGCAAGTCATTTAACTTCTCTGTGCCTCAATCACCTCATCTGTAAAATGGGGATTAAGACTGTGAACCTCATGGAAAACAGGGACTGTATCCAACTTGATTAGCTTGTATCTACCCCAGAGCTCAGAACAGTGCTTGACACAAAGTAAGCACTTAACGAATAATATCATCTTTAATTATAATTAAGTTAAAGAAAACAGGGGTATTTAAGAAACAAGAATTAATAATTCATTGTTTAGATAGGCTAGGTAAACTGATAAACCAGACTATGAGGGAACAATCCCCTGGGATTTCCTCTCACTTCAGGAAGTCAGACCTTGGTTCCAAACAAAGATAGCCTTTGCAATGTTCCAGCATTTTAAAATACAATTTCTGGCTTTTGGCTACTGTGATGGGGCATTGTCTGCAGCCAGATGGCCAGTGTGGCTCAGTGGAAAGAGCACAGGCTTGGGAGTCAGAGGTCATGGGTTCTAATCCTGGCTCTGCCAAATTTTTCTGTGTGACCTTGGGCAAGTCACTTAACCTCTCTGAGCCTCAGGTACCTCATCTGTAAAATGGGGATTAAGACTGTGAGCCCCACGTGAGACACCCTGATCGCCTTGTATCCCTCCCAGTGCTTAGAACAGTGCTTTGCACATAGTAAGCGCTTAACAAATGCCATCATTATTATTATTATCCAATATATCAGGCACCCATAACATCACATGGGCTGCACTGGGAGTGACATCTAGTATGATGATATTTCTGGTAACATGACGGCATTTATGGATTGAGGCTCATTCATCATGCATGATGGGAGACACAATTGTCCACCACAGAGCTGCCCATTCTTGAAGTTCAGTCATTCTGCCAATGGTATTTTTTGAGATCCTACTGTATGCATAGCACTATACTAAAGCTCTTGAGACACCAATAAAAGCAAAAAAACCCCCCCACAAACCCTGTCTTCAAGAAGCTTACGTTAATTCTATTTCATAGCAATCTGTGGTTTTACTATCATTTCCTGAGCATTCAATGTTTGGCTTTGGAGAAAACTAGAGCCATAAAATCTTTTTTACTCCTTTTTCCTTTTTAGGCATGGATATGTTGCTGGAAAAAGATGATTTGGGATGAATGATCCAGTAAATAACAGTACTTGGCACATGGTGAGCGCTTAACAAATACTGTTATTATTATTACATACATTTCCCTAATCTTGTCTGGGACCCTTAACCTTGGCTCTTCTGAGTTCCTTTCTGTGAAGTTCTTTCTCTTGCATTTGAGTGGTTAGATTTATTATTATTATTAATAATAATAATGATAATAATAATGATGATGATGGTATTTGTTAAGTGCTTACTATGTGCCAAATACTGTTCTAAGCACTGGGATAGATAAAAATAATCAGATTGCCCCACTTGGGGCTCACAGTTTTAATCCCCAATTTACAGATGAGGTAACTGAGGTGCAGAGAATTTAATTGACTTGCCCAAGGTCACACAGCAGATAAGTGGCAGAGTCAGGATTAGTAACCCATGGCCTTTGACTCCCAAGCCCACACTCTTTCCACTAAGCCACACTGCTAATATGGTAAAGAGTTATGCATTGTCCAGCTATTTTCATAAAGGGACCATTGGGTTTAAGTATACATAGAGGTCTTGGTGAGTACATGTGATTTTAATCATGCTTTGTTTTGTTTTTTTTCTGGAAAATCAGAAACCATCAAATTGTAGTATATGAATGCATTGTTTATTCTGAACCTGGGGAGGAAGTAGATGGGTAAGAATAGGGTTAGATTCTCTAACAATAGACCAAAAATTCCATTCATTTTGCTTTTTGCTGTTCTCAAACACTGTTCACTGGTGGAAAGTTCTACTTGGGGAAAAGCAAGATCTGTTTTGTGTGTGTGGCAGACTGTCAGTGGCTGGACCCAGGTTTAAATTTTTAGCCTCTAACTAACAGACTTTCATTAGTACGTCTGCCAAACTCAGTCAGATCCTGGCAGCAGGGGCGGAAAGTAAAAGCAGATATTCCTTTTTGTTGTTTTTTTTTTTTTTTTTTGGTCTTCCCAAAAGATTTAAATATTCTGGGTTTTTTTTTCCTATAATGCAGTCCATTTGTTTGACATAGAGACTTCAACAGTCCTTCAGCATTTTCATGAGCCGTTCAGCTTCTATTTGAAGGTGGTACAGAGGACCAAAAATGTCAGATCCAATATTTTTCTCCTTGGAGTGGCCCTGTGTCTGTGGAACATATAAATAGGGAAGAAATAGAATTTAATCTGAGATGGGCCATATAGATTATGTGAAGTTGATGGCTTTAAAATTAGTGAAAGAGAAAATTCAAACACAACAGCTAGCTATTCTTCGGGGAAAAGGAATGGCTCAGTTTTCCTGAGTACTCATCTTCTGGTTGAAGGGGAGTATCGGTGAGTAGAACAGATAGGCTCTGGCATGCCAACAAAATGTTAATGAATTCTGATGATGTTATTTTGGGTTGTAGATTTGCTTCAAGGCTCCACCTGGGAATAGATGAATTCAGCCATGTTTAGGTTTCCACAACTGGCTAGAGCTGTTTTTTTCATACTACTTATCTTCAATAGACCCTCCTGCATGCTTTGTACCAATGGAAACTACAGGGAAAAACAATTCATACATTTCTGATTCCATCACCTTAAACCCTTGTAGAGTAAGTCCTCATTTGTTCTTCTCCCACTCCCTCTGCATCTCTCTTTATTCACCCCTCTCTCAGCCCTACAACACATCAATCAATCATATGTACTTCACATCAGAGCCCTACTGAGAGCTCACCTCCTCCAGGAGGTCTTCCCAGACTGAATCCCCTTTTTCCTCTCCTCCTCCCCTCCCCATCACCCCCCCCGCCCTACCTCCTTCCCCTCTCCACAGCACTTGTATACATTTGTACATATTTATTACCCTATTTATTTTACTCGCACATATTCACTACTCTATTTTATTAATGATGTCCACATAGCTATACTTCTATTTATTCTGAAGGTTTTAACACCTGTCTACATGTTTTGTTTTGTTGCCTGTCTCCCCCTTCTAGACTGTGAGCCCATTGTTGGGGAGGGACCGTCTCTATATGTTGCCAACTTGTACTTCCCAAGTGCTTAGTACAGTGCTCTGCACACAGTAAGCACTCAATAAATACGATTGATGATGATGATGATGATCAGCCCTAGGGTTGGTTTTATTTTTGGCTATGACCCAAATTACATTTTGGCCTAGGACCAAGGGAAATCTGCCTATTTGCCAAGCTGAACATAGTGACTGAAAGGCACTGGAATGCGTTCCTGGAGAGACTAGGGAATTTGCTCCCTCCGTGGTGTTATAGAATAGCTACTGACAATGAGAGTCTATACATGTAAGCAGGTGTGGCAAAACAGACCTATCAACACCCACATCCATTCTCCATTGCTTAGACACATTCTGACTGTCCATTTGCCGGGTAGATGTGTTGGCCATTTGCAAAACCCTGTTGCTATTTCCAAATCTTCCTCTTGGTATTCGTGTCCCTGAGCTTCATGTAAGCAGGGAATGGGTCTGTTATGTTGTTGTATTGTGCTCTCCCAAGGGCTTAGTACAAAGCCGTGCACATAGTAAGGGCTCAGGGGAGTAACCTCTCCCTGCCAGCCGTGTACCAGACTGATCCTCCTGCTGCTGTTGGCCACCTTCAGACTCATGAACTACCATAGAATTTGAGACTCTGCTTCACTATATCAGCTGATGGTATTTATTGAGTGCTTCTGGTGTGCAGAGCACTGTACAAAGCATTTGGGAGAGTACACTGCAGTAGAGTTGGTAGACACCATCCCTGCCCTCCAGGAGCTTAGAGTCTGGTGCATATGCCTCTAATCAATCAATCAATCAATAATAATAATAATAATAACAATGGTATTTGTTAAGTGCTTACTATGTGCCAAGCACTGTTCTAAGCACTGGGGTAGTTACAAGGTAATCAGGTTGTCCAACCTCCCACAATCTTCACAGTCTTCATCCCCATTTTACAGATGAGGGAACTGAGGCACAGAGAAGTGAAGTGACTTGACCAAAGTCACACAGGTGACAAATGGCAGAACTGGGATTAGAACCCACGACCTCTGACTCCTAAACCCATGCTTTTTCCACTAAGCCATGCTGCTTCTCAATGATTTTCTCAATGATGTTAACTGAGCAGTTAGTCTGTGCAGAGAACTGTTAAGCTCTTAATATTAATAATAATAACAATGTGGTACTTGTTAAATGCTTACTATATGCACTGTTCTAAGTACTAGGATAATATACAAGTTAATCAGATTGGAAACAGTCCCGGTCCCACACAAGGTTCACATTGTTACCCCCATTTTACAAATGAGGAGACTGAGGCCTAGAGAAGTTAAGAGACTTGCCTAGGGTCACAGAGCAGACATTTGGCAGGGACAGGACTAGAATCCAGAACCTTATGATGCCCAGGCCCATGCTCTATCCACTAAGCTATGCTGCAGAATTAACTGAAACTGAAGTCATGCTAAGTGAACTTCACTTTTCTGAACATCTATGGTGAATCTCCTAATATAGCTACTTAGCTAAATTGATTTTGACCCTGCAGACCCTGTCTGTAGAAGCATATACATTCCTTTTGAAGGAGTCGTGGAAACTTTGCATGGGTGGCTTTTCTTAATGAAAGACATTGATTAATAAAATGTGTTATAATAGGTGTGACATGCTCTTTGAGTCTTGCAAAGCCATGAAGCCTCCATTAATTCATGTAAAAATTGGAATATTGTTCTATTTTGTTGAAATAAAGTGATGAAGCCTTCAAGGATCCCATTTTCCTTATATTTAAGTACTTTGTGATAATTCACTACAGTCACAGAAGCTGGCAACCCCTAAAATGGGCAATTTTGTCCATTTTCTTATTGCTTAATAAAATTTCCGAAAAGAAACTCCAGACAAGGTTTCCTCAGGACCGCTGTTTTTTGTTTTTGTTGTGTGTTTTTTAAAACTCACTGCTTGCTTTTTCCCTTTACAAATTAATTACAGTTAAACTTTCCTCTAAAACCAGGGAATAAAGTTCTGTTTGTAGAAATGTTTTCCGAACATAATGTCCCCAATCCTGTACAATTCAAACTATGTCAAGATCCTTTTTTTCATACAGTTGAAAACCCAATTTCAACTCATTTTTTGGAAGTAGCTAAACTAAGGGTCCTTAAAACAATTTGCATTTTTCCTTTTTTTCTTTTTCTTTTAACTTGTTCTATGTTTTGCAATGAAAATCTTGGGCAGGCTAGATTTAAGTTTTTCAAGCAAAAATAAACTTTAATTCCAGAAGATGCATTTGAAACCTTGATGATGTTTCCTTTCCATAGACTTTATGGGAACAAATCCATTCAATATTTAACTTCCTCATTTGGCCTTCCATAATTGCATTTGCAATTGCATATACGTTGCACAAAAAATAGAGGAACAGTGTGGTCTAGTGGATAGATCCCAGGCCTTGGAGTCAGAAGATCTTCTAATTCCGGCTCTGCAACTTGTCTGCTCTGTGAATTTGAGCAAGTCAATTAACTTCTCTGTGCCTCAGTTCCCTCATCTGTAAAATGGGGATTAAGACTGTGAGCCCTATGTGGGACAGGGACTATGTCCAACCCAATTATCTTTATCTATCCCAGCGCTTAGAACTGTGCCAAAAAAAAAAGGGCCAGAAGGTATTGGAAGCAATCAAGGTTCAGTTAGTTAAATTAAGTTAAGTTCTGGAAATTAAAGTCTGGAAATTGACAGCTGGAGGTATTCCAAAGGCCCCTTCCAGACCTTAACCTTAATTTGACTAACTGAACCTTGATTGCTTCCAATACCTTCTGGGCTTTTTTTTTTCTTAATTATGGTATTTGTTAAGCATTTACTATGTGCCAGCTGCTGTACAAAGCGCTAGGGTAGGTACAAGTTAATCAAATTGGTTACAGGCCACGTCCCACATGCAGCTCACATTTTTAATCCCCATTTTACAGTTGCAGTAACTGAGGCACAGGGAAGCCAAGAGACTTGCCCAAGGTCACACAGCAGACATATGGCAGAGCTGGAATTAGAGCTCAAGTCCTTCTCATTCCCAGGCCCAGGCTCTATCCACTAGGCCACACGACTCCTCTAGGCCATTCTCAGATATTCTTAGCATGGCAACAGCGGACTTTTAGGACTTAACTCATCTCCTGGTGCATCATGTGAATCCCAACAGAATCCCTAAACAGATGCATAAAGTCTTGGGCCCCAGTCTTTTGTGCTCTTTCTGGGCACCTGACCTCAAAAAGTGACCGGCACATCACAGTTACATGAACAGCAAATTCAAATAAGGAGCAGAATATAGTCATTTCTTCCCAAAGCCTCAGCCTGATTTTCCCCAGGCCCACTCTGAACGACTTTTCTAAGCCTTCAGCATACGAGCCAAAGTTTATTTGCATGATAGCACTGAACCACGCTGCCTCCTCTAAGAATAATTCTTTTATGTTGTTGTTTCAATGGTATTTGTTAATCATCTACTATGTGCCAGGCACTGCACTAAGTACTGGGGTAGATACAAGCTAATCGGGTTTGACGCAGTCCATGTCCCACAGGAGGCTCACAGTTTTAACCCCCATTTTACAGATGGGGTAACTGAAGCACAGAAAAGTTAATCGATTTGCCCATCACACAGCAGACAATTGGAGGAGCAGGATTCTTGTTTTCTTATAGACTTGTCTTGTTGTTCACAGACAATGCAGTTTATGTGGCACTGTATACAGCAGTGTGAGGACTATCCAGAAAGAATCTCTTGCACACTGCTGCATTATATTCTCCCAAGTCCCACAGAAAGAGCTCAATAAATGCCATTGATTGATTAACTGATCACACATTTTCTCCATTAAGGTCCTTGCATTGTGCACCTTTCCTCACCCCTTGCTGGATAAGAGGGGATAGATAGGTGTCATCACTAGCAGCACATAAGCTTGTGTTTTCATAATTGGTGATGTCCTGCACTGAGCTTTTCACACGGTCTCCTCTGGTCTCCCTAGGTTCAGCAATATGCGTGGGGGACTAGTTGGCAGAGAGATGTAGGATATGTGGTCCTAATACTAAATCCAAAATGTTATGCTATAATCCACTCTAATAGCTGTACTGAGGAATCTGCAACGGACCGTACGGTCAAGCGATAATCAGGAAGGATTGAAAAGACCAACACAAAACTGAAACAAGGAAAAGTTCAGAAATAACAGAGCCGACAAATCACAGAGAAAGCTGGAATTGCAAGCACCTTCATCCAGCAGTGAATGTAAATGCCCAGTTCACGTCTCAGGAGTTGCTCTTCAGAGGAGATGCCAGCTGGGGCAGGGAGGAGAGAGAGCATTATCAGAAGAGAAGTGGTATTAAAAGCAGCAACAGGTCCTGTTTGGCTCATTCTCAGAAAGCAAAGAGCAGTTACTGTAAGTAGGATTGCAGTCTGGACAAACAGATTTATTAATGAACGGTTTCCGAAAGGAAAAGAATCTGTGGAGACAGTATACTATATTTGAGCCCGTGAAGGCACACCAAGTGCAGGAATATCTTTGATTTGAGGGAACAGAGATAATCATTTCCCACACAGACTCTCATTAGGGGACTGTCTCCCACTTTCTGTTCAAAACACTGTACTGGAAATTTGAGTTGTGAGAAATGCAAGTTTTACTCTTGCCAGCTTGGCCAATCATCTTGTTTTTACTGGACTTTAACTGGACTTTCAGATGGCCTAGCCCCACTCCAACACTAATGGGGTCTTGGATTAGATTTCTAATTTATTTATTTATATTAATGTCTTTCTCCCCCTTTAGACTGTACAATCACCATGGGCAGGATATGTTTCTGTTATACTGTTATATTCTACTCTCCCAGTTGCTTGGTACAGTGCTCTGCACACAGTAAATGCTTAATAAAGACAATCGATTGACTGACTGACTTGGATATCTAAAGTCTGACATTCTTTATTTTAAACCCCCCAGTCACCTTGCCACCAAATTGCCTGTACAGAAAGTGTTTCCAAAACCCTGGAAGGAGAAACATCATAACCTAGTCCACTGACCACTCAGTCAACCACTAAAAAAACCATAGGAGATATACCGACTTATCAAAAAAAGCCCTTCTTTATGTGTACCTATGATACTTTTTACCATATAATGTAACACTAATTACTTTACATGTTTGACCACGGGGGGTCTGGAATTCCTTTAATACTGTCATGGTTTCTCTAATTCCTGATTCCCATTGTGGTATTTGTTAAGCACTCATTATGAGTCAAGCACTGTACTAAGCTCTGGGGTAGATGCAAGATAATCAGGTCCTGCGTGGAGTTAACAGTCTACGGAGGAGGGAGAACAGGCTTTGAATACCCATTCTGCAGATGAGGGAACTGAGGCATAGAGACATTAAGTGACTTGTCCAAGGTAGCACAGCAGACAAGTGGCAGAGCTGTGATTAGAACTCAGGTTCTCTGATTCCCAGGCTCATGTTCTTTTACACTAGGCCATGCTGCTTAGGAATCAATCAATCAATCAATCATATTTATTGAGCACTTACTATGTGCAGAGCACTGTACTAAGCGCTTGGGAAGTACAAATTGGCAACACATAGAGACAGTCCCTACCCAACAGTGGGCTCACAGTCTAAAAGGGGGAGACACAGAACAGAACCAAACATACCAACAAAATAAAATAAATAGGATAGAAATGTACAATAAAATAAATAAATAAATAAATAGAGTAATAAATATGTACAACCATATATACATATATACATATATACATATATATATAATATATATATATATACATATATATATAATATATATATATACATATATACATATTAGGAAGAATTGTAATTCTTCATAATTCTTCTCAGTACATTCTGAGAAACACTGTGCCCTGATCAACCACCTTGGGAACGTTCCCTCTGTAGACTGTATGCTCACTGTGTGCAGGGATCTTTTGTATTGTACTTCCCCAAAGAAAGTACAGTGCCCTGCACAAAATAGGCAGTAATAAATACCACTGATTGACATTTGCTGCATTCAAGTTGTGGAGGGTGGGATGCCTCAGCTATCATTTATCTACTAGTTGATAATGTTTAGAGAGATCTGCAGTGATCCTTGGTGTAAAAATATCTTGCAAATACAAGAGTTTGTGGTAAATGGTAAGTAAATCCTTTGCCAAGAACGAAAGATAAAAGGCCTAGTTTTGAATTATTAGTCGTTCTGCATGAGGGGGGAAGGACAAGATATATTTATTAGTTACAGTTATTCCACCACGTATACACGATTTTCCATACAAAGAATCCTACCTTCATTTTAATAATTATAAGCAGAAAGGAGTGCATATGCTAGGATATGCTAGACTATCCTCGCATTCACCCCCTTAAATAAAGAATACCTTCAAGGGCATGGGGTCTGGACTGTTGACCAGTTTATCAGACTCACGGATTTCTGCAACAAAGCTGAGAACCTAGTTGGTTAATATTTTAGGATACAGATCAATCAATCAATCAATCAATCGTATTTATTGAGCGCTTACTGTGTGCAGAGCACTGTACTAAGCGCTTGGGAAGTACAAGTTGGCAACACATAGAGACGGTCCCTACCCAACAGTGGGCTCACAGTCTAGAAGGGGGAGTAGACGTAGGTAAAGATGCAGATGTAAGTAAAGAGGCTGCAGGGACTGATTGGATGCATGAAAGTCCAGTCACTGCTGCTAAAGTCAAGACTCCCTTGCAACATAACAATAATAATAACAATGATAGCATTTGTTAAGTGTTTACTATGTGAGAAGCACTGTTCTAAGTGCTGGGGTGACACAAGGTGATCAGGTTGTCCCACTTTGGGCTCACAGTCTTAATCCCCGTTTTAGAGATGAGGTAACTGAGGCACAGAGAAGTGATTTCCCTAAAGTCACCCAGCTGACAAGCTGGGGACCCAGGATTAGAACCCATGACCTCTGACTCCCAAGGCCATGCTCTTTCCACTGAGCCATGCTGCTTCTAATGGCTGGGACCACTGCATTGAGGTATCTTCCCTCCTCCTTTTTTCCTCTTCTCACTTCCCTTTCCAGTCCTTTCCTCACCCTCTCCTCCTGCCCTGCCCTGCCCCAACCAGCACCATTGTGCAGGGGAGGATTGCAGAGTGGGCAAGGTAGATGTCTGTATGTTGGCAAAGAGAGCAGATGGGAAGCATAGTCACCCTGCAAAGTGAGACCCATAAGATCCTCAGTTTACCAGCCCAAGGGAACCCAAAACCAAATTGAAGGAAGGTTTGAGTAAGTAGATTTTTTTTTTTCATACTGGAAGGGGTGGGGGATTTGTGAGTGCGAAGTGAGACTGGATGCTTAATATGTGGCCAGTGCTTGACTCTACCTTGGACTCCAGCTAGCAAAGTCCACTCTGGCTAGTGAATATTTTGTTTTGGGTGTTCGTTAAGTGCTTACTGTGTGCCAGGCACCATTACTAAGCACTGGGATAGATAAAAGCTAATCGAGTAGGACATAATGATTATAATAATAATGATAATAATGGTATTTAAGGGCTTACTATGTGTCAGACACTGTTCTAAGCACTAGACATAGGCCATTCATTCATTCATTCAATCGTATTAATTGAGCGCTTTCTGTGTGCAGAGCACTGTACTAAGTGCCTGGGAAGTACAAGTTGGCAACATATAGAGACAGTTCCTACCCAACAGCGGGCTCACAGTCTAGAAGGGGGAGACAGATAACAAAACAAGACATATTAACAAAATAAAATAAATGGAATAGTAAATATGTACAAGTAAAATAAATAGAGTAATAAATATGTACAAACATATATACACAGGTGCTGTGGGGAGGGGAAGGAGGTAAGGCAGGGGGATGGGGAGGGGGTTCACGGTCCACATGGGGTTCACGGTCTTAATCCCCATTTAGCAGATGAGGTAACTGAGGCCCAGAGAAATTGAGTGGCTTGACCAATAATAATGATGGCATTTTTTAAGCGCTTACTATGTGCAAAGCACTGTTCTAAGTGCTGGGGAGGATATAAGGTGATCAGGTTGTCCCACATGGGGCTCACAGTCTTAATCCCCAATTTGAAGATGAGGTAACTGAGGCCCAAAGAAATTAAGTGGCTCGCCCAATAATAATGATGGCATTTTTTAAGCGCTTACTATGTGCAAAGCACTGTTCTAAGCGCTGGGGAGGATATAAGGTGATCAGGTTGTCCCACGTGGGGCTCACAGTCTTAATCCCCATTTTACAGATGAGGTAACTGAGGCCCAGAGAAGTTAAGTGAATTGTCCAAAGTCACACAGCTGACAATTGGCAGAGCTGGGATTCAAACCCGTAGCCTCTGACTCCCAAGCCTGTGTTCTTTCCATTGAGCCACACTGCTTCTCTAATGTCACATAGCAGACAAGTGGTGGCACTGGAATTAGAACCCAGGTCCTTCTGACATGCTCAGGCCCATATTCTAGCCACTAATATTAATAGTAATGATGGTGCTTGTTAAGCTCTTACTATGTGCCAAACACTGTTTTAAGCACTGGGGTAGATGCAAGTTAATCATGTTGGATACAGTCCCTGCCCAATATGGAGCTCATTCTCTAAAAGCCATGGAGTGGAAAGTCAGTGTTGCTGGACATTTTTTATGCGGTCTGTAAGCAATTATTTTATTGGAGGACTATGATCATAATCAGATTTGGCCAGATTTTTATTTTCTTTTAATATCAGGTGATGGACAAAAGAGGTCAACGTGAAAGAAGAGAAATTCCTTTTAGCAGTGAAAGTAAATAAATGGGTAGACACCCAGCAGTGAAGGGGTCAAAGCTGAACCCTTCTGAGGATAAATGTTGTTTACAGTATATGTTTAAAATCATATTTCTGGCTAGTCGGGGAATCCCTCTGGATAGTGCAATTACAACAGTAACAGAGGATTAATTAAGGACTCTCCCACAGGTGATGCTAAAGCTCTTGAATGGACCAAATGGGGGTTGCATTACCAGCTCAGCACAGAGGTGAACAGACCAGAGCTGTTCAAAATAATTAGTTGGGCACAAGGGCAGGGTTGAGCTTTTTGCCTCATTTGTCTGATTTTGATTAATACTTTAATTTCATTTTTTTAATGCAGAAGAGGCACGTTAGCTCTTTTGTGCGGGTGAGAACTGAATGAGCATGTACAAAGCCTCACAAAGCAGAAATCAATATAGAATGAATCTTTCCCTGTTCCACATCAAGCGGGATATCAATTTTTCATACCCTGTTCCACAGCCCTCTGTGAGTGCTTTTCCCTTAGAAGTGAGGTTCAGCACCATTTAATCGAAATAGGCAAAAGAACAAACCCAGGTGTCGGAACTCAACAGGATGGGGGAGAGGGAAGGAGAAAGGAAGGGAGGGAGTGGCTTGTTAGAAATCCTTCTTAGAGAGTTGAAGGGCAAATTTGCTATTCTATGGAGATTTCATGTTTACGGTAACTAAGATTTTTTTTTCCTGGCTCCTCTGGGCTGTCTAGTGTGGATTTAGATGAAATGAGGCCCTGATGACTCTCTTCCTCTCAATCATTTTCTCCCCACCTGGTAATCTCCCTTTGCTATATTCCATTTCAGTGTGCTCTGCCCACTCCCACTGGGATTTTCTGTGCAGACCCTGCTAGCAAATGCAGTAGTACCCAGACCCTTAATATCAAATAATAATAATAATGATAATGATATTTGTTAACCACTTACTATGGGTCAAGCACTGTACTAAATGCTGGGGTCGATACAGGATAATCAGGTCACTCATGGGGCTCACAGTGTAAACAGGAGGGAGAATAGTCGAGCCCGCTGTTGGGTAGGGACCGTCTCTATATGTTGCCAACTTGTACTTCCCAAGCGCTTAGTACAGTGCTCTGCACACAGTAAGTGCTCGATAAATACGATTGAATGAATGAATTGGTATTGCATCCCCATTTTGCAGTGGAGGGAACTGAGGCACAGAGAAATTGAGTGACTTGTCCAAGATCACACAACAAATAAATGGCAGAGCTGGGATTAGAACTCAGGTCCATGGACTCCCAGGACCACGCTCTTTCTACTAGGTCACCCTTGCTTCAGGAAGTCCATTAATGGGGAGGTAAACATGGCCTGAGACCAGTAATCCCAGTTGCTTCTCAACAAGGTCATCAATGTGTGTCATCACTAGATGTGTGGGAAATACCGAGCTGCATTTAGTCCAGGACCCTGTCTCTGCCTTTTTCCTCTGCGGCCAGCATCAGTCTGAATCAGTTTTCAGGGTTAGAAAGCAGAAAGAAGTTTCCCTGGGGGTAGTAGCCTAAATTTTATTTTAATAACTATGGCTAAGCAAAGTTCTTTTTTTTAGTTTCAGCCTGGATCTAGACATGCTAACAGATTTTTCACTGGATTATTCTTTCAAATCAGTAGTTCAAAGAAAGGGGAGAAGCCCATAGGGCCAAGAAAATACTTGGGTGTCATTTGAAAATATATATTTTTTAAAAAGCCAAAAAGCAGAGTTTAGTCATGAGGTTTCCACACCAAACAGCTGAATGGATGATAATGAGGGCAGCCATCACAGTGTTCTTCCAAATCATCTTTTGTTTCTATTGATGGAGGCAGTCACATGACAGCTTGCCAGGACCCTTCTTGCCATTGCAGCTGTACCACAATCTTGTCTCTTTAGCCACTGACCCCTTGCTCATCTCCTCACTTCTGCCTGGGAGTTCCTCCCCTTTCATACATTAGAAAACGTCTCCCCACCTTAATAATAATAATAATAATAATTTTGGTATTTGTTAAGTGCTTACTATGTGCAAAGCACTGTTCTAAGCTCCGGGGAGGATACAAGGTGATCAGGTTGTCCCATGTGGGGCTCACAATCTTAATCCCCATTTTACAGATGAGGCAACTGAGGCACAGAGAAGCAAAGTGACTTGCCCAAAGTCACACAGCTGACAAGCGGTGGAGCTGGGATTTGAACCCATGCCCTCTGACTCCAAAGCCCGGGCTCTTTCCACTGAGCCACGCTGCTTCCTTACTTAAATTAATCCTCTTCCAAGAGGCCTTCCCTGTACCCTATTCACCCTCCCTTCTGCATAATAGTAATAATAATTATGGTACTTGTTTAGTGCTTACAATGTGCCAAGTACTGTTCTAACAGCTGGGGTAAATAAAGGTACGTTAATCAGGTTGAACACTATCCCTGTCCCACGTGGGGCTCACAGCCTTATTCTCCATTTTGCAGATGAGGTAACTGAGGCACAGAGAGCAAAGTGACTTGCCCAAGGTCACACAGCAGACATGTGGCAGAGCTGGGATTAGAACCCAGGTCCTTCTGACTCCCAGGCTGGGCTCTATCCACTAAGCCACACTGCTTCTCCGCACACTGCTTCTTCTTCTAGACTGTGAGCCCACTGTTGGGTAGGGACCGTCTCTATATGTTGCCAACTTGTACTTCCCAAACGCTTAGTACAGTGCTCTGCACACAGTAAACGCTCAATAAATATGACTGATTGATCACCAATGCACTTGAGTCTGACCCTTTAAGCACTTTGATAGTCACCACACCCTTATCTCAGGCCTTTCCCTGCAGATGATGTGGTCTGATTTGGAAGTCTGAGAAGCTTAGGGGTTCTGAGTTTCTCCATCCTGGTCCCCATTGTCCCTTCCTGACCATTGCACCAAGTTGGGGCTTGGGGACTAAGCAGTGGCAGATACAGAGAGCAGGAGTTTCTAAAGCTGTACATATGAACAGGCATTGTGATACGTGAGTTCGGTTCAGGCACCAAAGCTATGAGACGTGGCTAATGGGATTAAACCCTGGATTTTTGCAGAACCGTCTTTCCAAACGACTGTCCAAATGAGCTAGTAAATACCTAGGAAACATTACCTATAGAAAACTATGCCGCTTACTGGTTTTGCCAATGGTGGAAGATTCGTATCTTAACATTGCCAACTGCTACAGTAAGCATTGCTTTTTATTTTCCAAGAAATCATGACAAATAGGGAGAGGAGCTGTTAAAAAGAGTGTATTCCACTCCCTTCTCTTTCTCTTTGGCACATTTTCCTTCAAGATACATATCACTGTGGGAATATCCCATTGGAATTCACCCTCTAGTTCCTGTTTAAGTGGTTTGATTATGTCCCTTTACATTTTCTAAGCAAACCTCAGGACTCTGCCCAAAAACCTATGTTCAAAGAGATAGGGCCCATTTTCAAATGAATCGTTATGGAATGAATTGAAAGTCACCTTTTTATTTTCGTATCTGCACAGTAAGAAATGGGAGTTGCAAAATCAGCATGTCATAAAGACCACTGTTTTTGTTTTGAAGGAAGAAATCAACTGGGCCTTTTCTGAGGAGAGACGGGGGAATCCATTTAGAGGATGAAAAAATCAGGCTTAGAGAATAACTTCTTAATTTTACTTAGAAATGAGTATCTAAAGCAGGAAAAATGTGCCTTTAAGACATGTAAGCATGAGTGTTTCCAATCCTGTTCATGCTGGCAAATACAAGCTCAGAGGTGGAGAAAAAGACTTATCAGTTGGCATGGTAAGATGCCGCTTCTGCCAAGTGGCAAGGAGATTTCTATGGGTATGTTAGGGTCCCCAGACACACATCATCCATTCTCTAACAGTGCTGTCCCGCTGCTGTTTAAAAGGGAGAGGCTATCTTGTCCTTTGTAGTGCCCATTTCTCTCTTCTCCAGAAAAGTGTGTTGGCCACTGGCAACCCAGGAAGCAGATTCGAAGCCTTGCTTGGCCTCCTTAAGTGGTGAATGACTCATGGCCTTTTGCATAATTTATCCAAGAACTATGTGAACTGGCTAATCTCCCAGCTGGCTGTTCATGCTCACCTTGAGCTATGTAACCTTTCCAAAGGGCAGTGTGTAACTCGGAGGAGGGTTGGGGATTAAAACTGTAGAGAGCCTCAGGACAGGGCAAGGCCGAAATGAGCGTTGTGTGTGGATTTTCCTCCTCCAGGAAAACAAAAGCAGATGCCAAGGAAATCGGTCATGTAAATTAAATTAAATTTTTTTTAAAAAGTGCACAGAAAACTGACCTTGACTCACAGATGGCACTTCCCTCAGTATCTCTAACCCACAGCTAGAGGGAGATAGCATCCTCTGTTGCTCTGGGAGAGGAACATTGTAGGAAGTCTGAGTTTTATTCCCAGTTTGATTTTTGCTGTGCTTAGACTCTGGGGAAAAATAATTTAGGTTCTTATTCCCTTGGATTTTCCTTTGTAAAATGGATCTCAATGCCTAGATCTCACTCGGAAAGCTATCAGACTTACAACAGTGGAGTAGAGCATTGTAATCAAAGGGCATTTGCTCTCTAAGTGCCAAATCTTATGTAGATGACAACACCTTACGGCAGTTTAGGGCACAACTCTGAAATTGCTCACGTTCTTAAAAACTGAAATCCACTCAATTTGCTGAAGGTGAAGGATACTATATGAGGATTGAATTAAAGACCATGTTCTGTGTCCCCAAATACCTACTTTCCCAGGTTTTATCAAAGTGAAGGGAATTGAGTTACTCAGGTTCACTGCCTGGGTTTGGAGATGCAGGCCACAAGATGGAAACATTCGGCTTCAGATGTAAGTTCCTTTCAGACCAAAGCTATACTAATATATTACAAAGCTAGGGGATGTTCACCCTTAGAAGCTCCTTTCCCACGACTACTGCCTTCAGAAGATTCTTTGGTTTCCCCATTGCTGTCTTCATCTCCTCAAGGATCAGTCTTCCTGGCCATCCACTTCCCAAATCCTCCACCGAAGCACCACCAATTTCCATCCTCCCTTTACACGATTCATAATAGCAATAGTGACAATAATAATAATAATAATAGTAATGATGCTATTTGTCAAGCCAAGCACCATACTAAGCAGTGAGGTAGGTACAAATTCATACCCATTCAATTTCTTTCATTTGGGGAAGGTCATAATCCTTCCCTACTGAGCCAGGGAGCCAATCAACCTGTTTCTGGAAGCTCTGCCTTTTCTCATCAAAGACCAGGATGTGTAGCTTATTGAAAGTCTCTGGACCACTCAGTGTATTTCAGGATAACATTTTTAGATTAACTCAAGTAACGTACTGAGAGTGAGACTCTATCAGTGGGATACAACTGAATCTTCTTTGAGTTGCAGTGTCCTGGAGGTCTGTTAAAAAGGAGGCTTTTATGGACGATCATGAATTCTGTTTTCGATGAGGACTGTCTCTCGTATCAAGGGGCAGTTGGGAGACGTGACTGCACATAACAATCCATTCAGGGTCAAATTACTCTCTGTTGCCTTTGAAAATTAGAGGTACAGAGTATGTTGAGTTAATGTTTTTTTAGTAGATTCTTTGTTTTGTTTTACACTGAATTCTGGGAGTTTGAACCGCCAAGATGTCAATAAAGAGGAGGTTTATCCTATATCAGACACTAAAATGACACTGCAACTTGCTAAAGCTTGTCTCACACAAAACATCTACTTACATTAGTTTTAAGTGACTTTCTTTATCTCAGTCTGAGCCAGGAATTAAGAGACAAAGTACTCTATTCATTGCTCAAATCATGGGGTCACAGTTCACTTGAACACTTCTCTGAACATTTTCAGAGTTTAGGAGAGAAGGCAGCCTAGAAACTATCTTATGGAATTTGCATTTTCTCCAGTGTCTAACTTGTGGCCCAACCCTTCAACACTTGTGTATGTATCTTTACACTCTGCATTTCCACTATCTTTAATTCACTATAATGCCTTTCTCCCCCTCTAGACTGTAAGCTCCCTGTTGGCCAGGATTACATCTACCACCTCTACCGCATTGTACTCTCTCAAGCAATTAATACTGTGCTGTACACATTGTAAGAACTCAAGAAATTCTATTAATCAATTATTTAAAAGTACCTTGAATTGGCAGAGCATCTTCATTTATCTAAAGCACATTTGCATCACTTATCTCCATCTACCCTCCGATAATTTTTGCAAGATACGGAGGGGAAAATATTAATGTTCCCATTTTGCAGGTGCAGCCCAGAGGGGATAAATGACTTGCCCAAGATCTCCCATTAAGTCAGAGGCTTAGTGAGGACTTGGACCCAGGTGTCCTGAACCTCAGACTTGTCTTCCTTGCATTAGATTATCCTTGTCCTAAGGACATTACCAATCTTGTACAGTTGGGGGAAATACAGATAAAAATTATATACCACAATATGCCCAAGGCAACTGAGAGTCATTTAGAGGCATGATTTCTGTTACCTGAACGCTGCATACCATGTTCGGTCATTACCGCATGCCATACGTACATAGGGCAAGGGATTTCCATCAGGCTTTTATCAGGTTCTGAAAGTTCTGAAAGTCCAGAAGTGAAATGGTTTTAAAGCTATCACTTTAAAATCTGTAACACCTCGGGAAAGTCCTAAAATAACAGTTGCCAAACTCCCCCGACCCACCCCACCCCTCAACTCCAGTCACTCCAAACAATCCTTACTTCCATACGAGATCATTGGCTACCTAAATTTGGTGATTTCATTGTCAGCACTGTCTACAGTGTTCTGCACCCAGTAATATGATAATAAATATGATTAATTGATTGATTGCTTGGTCAGTAAGGTTTCCCAGCAGCAGGAGATTAAAGGCCAGGAACCAGATCTGTGACAGCCACAAGGAAAGATGACATGGGATAGTGGCCCAAACTAACTGCTGGGTCACGCCATAAGCTTTGTAATAAGATTCCCGCACTGACGGTATTCAAGAGCCCTGTGTATGTGTGCTATCCATCAACTCCAAAGCACAATACAAAGTATAAAAATGTGGCATTTTGTCAGGTGGGTGGATTGAATCCATTTCACTGGAAACCCCCTCCTTCTGTTTCTTCTTCTCTGGCAGGTGATCCCAGATTGCAACTCAGATCTGTATTTTTAGAGGTGTGCCAATTTTCCCATTTTACATTTCTCCTCAATCGTTTACCTGTTATTTACTAAGGCGGCTTTTTATCTCTTCGGTTTATCTACACCATCACCCCATCCTGGGTCCAGCTCCCAAAGTGATTATATAAAGTGGGGGTACTATTTGGTGTCAACATTGACCACTTCAGTTTTTATGCTGAGAGGGGGGCATGTCCCTCAACTGCAGCTGTGAACCAGGCTAAGACACGGATCAGGAGAAAATCTCTGGTTTCCATCTCAGAACGAGGCAGTCAGTTCAGGGAGCAATAGAATAGACTCACTTCTGCCCAGTCAGTTAGAGAAAGAACTGAACTGGAGAAAGAATGAATACTCTGGAATAGTTTATATGCCTTATTATTGTACTGGTATAAAGGTGCTATCGTTTTTTAATTTTGTATCACCTATTGACTTGGGGAGTATGCACCAGGGTGCGTATAATATACTGTACTTGATATCATCCTTGATTCCGCTCTCTCATTCACCCCACACATCCAGTCTATAACCAAAACCTGCCGGTCTCAACTCCACAACATTGCCAAGATCCGCCCTTTCCCCCTCCATCCAAACCGCTACCTTGCTGGTTCAGTCTCTCATCCTATCCCGACTGGATTACTGCATCGGCCTCCTTTCTTATCTCCCATCCTCCTGTTTCTCCCCACTTCAGCCTATACTTCACTCTGCTGCCCGGATTATCTTTATACAGAAATGCTCTGGGCATGTCACTCCCTTCCTCAAAAATTTCCAGTGGCTGCGTGTCGACCTACGCATCAGGCAAAAACTCCTCACTCTTGGCTTCAAGACTCTCCCTCACCTCGCCCCCACCTACCTCACCTCCCTTCTCTCCTTCTACAGCCCAGTCCACACCCTCCACTCTTCTGCCGCTAACCTCCTCACTGTGCCTCGTTCTCGCCTGTCCCACTGTCGACCCCCGGCCCACGTCCTCCCCCTGGCCTGGAATGCCCTCCCTCCGCACATCCGCCAAGCTAGCTCTCTTCCTCCCTTCAAAGCCCTACTGAGAGCTCACCTCCTCCAGGAGGCCTTCCCAGACTGAGCCCCCCCTTTTCCTATCCCCCTCTTCCCCTCCCCATCGCCCCCATCGCCCTGCCCTCTCTTCTCCCCACAGTGTTTTTGTATATTTGTACAAATATACAAATTTGTACAAATTTATTGCTCTATTTACTTATTAATGATGTGTATATAGCTATAATTCTATTTATTCTGATGGTACTGACTCCTGTCTACTTGTTTTGTTTTGTTGTCTGTCTTCCCCTTCTAGACTGTGAGCCTGTTGTTGGGTAGGGACTGTCTCTATACATTACCGATTTGTACTTCCCAAGCGCTTAGTACAGTGCTCTGCACACAGTAAGAGCTCAATAAATGTAATTGAATGAATGAATGACAAATAAGGAACTCAAATTCTTGGAACTGTTAGGTTAACTTTATTTCTTTGGTTCTGGCACGTGCAGAGTTCATATTTTAGTAGCTCTTTTTCCAGAAAGATGGAGCCAACAAATGGATAAGAACATGGTGGTTAGGAATCAGAAGATATGAATTCTAGTACCAGTTCTAGCCCTTGTCTGATGTGAGACCTTGGGCAAATCATGTATCTTCTCTTTTATTTCCTCTATTTCCTTATTTTCCATATATATATAAAATGGAATAACAATATATGCTTTATTTTCACCTGGATTTGTTTTAATGGTATTTGTTAAGCATTTACTATATGCCAGGTACCACACTAAGCGCGGGGGTGGATACAAGATAATCAGGTTTTACACAGTCCATGTCCCACATGGCACAGTCTTAATCCCCATTGTGCAGATGAGGTAACTGAGGCACAGAAATTGTGACTTGCCCAAGATCACACAGCAGACAAGTGGCAGAGCTAGGATTAGAACCCAGGTCCCTCTGCCTCCCGGGACTGTGCTCTATCCACTAAACCACGCTGATGTTGTGAGCATATATTAAAATTAAATGCATAAAGTGAATCAACCTCAGTTTTTTAGGGATGAATGTATTTTTTTTTTAAATGGATTGCTCTCATTCCCCTTGGTTGCCCTGCCCCTAAACATCACTGAATGGTTTGACTTTCTTGACAGATCTTCAATATAAACTAGAAGATGATCCCTCTCAGTACTGACTAAAAGAGGTACTATCTTGGACCCATTATCCGTGTCTTTAGAAAGTTAGTCCCTCCTTTTCGACCTCATAAGAAGATGAAAAAGGAACCAGTTGTAGGTAGAATTTGAGTCAGTTTCAGGACTCCTATTTGGGTTTTCATGTTTCAGACACCCCAAGACAAATTCTATGCAAATGTCTTGATAGTTATCCTGTATCCCAATTTGTTTTTTGTGGTATCCTAGCATTCCATGGATTAATGACTGAGTACAACATGCAATGGTTCTCTCTGTTATCCTAGATTGACTGCCTCTATGTCCCCATCTGTACAAAGGATTTATATCTCTTGTCTCCTGAAGAAGTATGAAACTTGATTGGATACGTATAATGTATCTTGAAGATTAAAAATACCATTGTTAGCCAGGACCACACAGTTTGAGGGAAAGAAGGTCTATAACATAATCTAATGAAGTCCAGACCATCAGTCAGCATCATTCAGACTCTTGGTTTTATTTTTACTGGAAAACTCTGACGTACAAAAATTTATCTCCAAAGTCTTCCAAAAGTCTGGACATTGGTTATGGATAGAATTCAGTGCTATTAAACTTCTCGCTAGCTTGTTTTAATAAGTATATTTCCTACTATTTCAATCAAATATTTACTCTATCTTCTAAATCATCTAATGCATAAAGTCATTTGAGGCTAGTTATCTCCTTAGGCAGTGATTGGGTACGACTGTAGTAAAGTGCTATTATTTTTATTTTTACCTTTAGAAATACAATCATCTATTAATTAAATATGCAGTGGCTTTACAGTGTGAATTTAATGGCAGATTTTTGTGCAGAGATTACGTTGATACCAATACTTCCTCCTCCGCTTTTGAAACTCAAATCACTAGGGGATGTAAAGTCTTATAGGATGCAAACTGGGCAGCATTTTCTATCTTGTTGCTAAGCCATTTTATTTCTGCCTTTCCTTTGGCTTATGCTGTACCTTTAAAACAAATAGATAATCCCTGCATCTAGCTACCGATCTTCTATCAGTATTTGAATTCTGCGGCTTGCAGAGGATTTCATCTGTGATGTCCATAGTAGGAAAAGCTTTATTTATTTCAGTTTCTGCAATCTTAACTCCATTCTGAAACTCCAATTTCACCAGAGATTCATTTTTGGTTGAATTGGTGGCTAAATATAATTGAATCTAAATTGAATCTAAATATGGGTCTGAATCTATATTCATTTTTATAACCCTCTCCTTTCATCTTGTGCGCTAGTCTCTTAGGATTCTAAGTGATATGAACTGTCTCTGATTCTGCACTCTTTCAACTAAAGCAAACATAATCACAAACCCATGTTCATTTATTTGGGAGGTTTTCCTGTCCACACCAAAAGAGGGAGGTAGAACAATGGGGAAGAACAGGGTGATTTCGTGGGATAAACCCTGGTAACCAGAGGACCTATGTTCTAATCCCTGTCTGCCAGATACCTGTTGTGTGACCGTAGCAAGTCACTTCACTTCTCTGTGCCTCAGTCTCCTCATCTGTAAAATGGGAATTTGATGCCTGTTCTCCCTCCTGATCAATTGTTCAATCAATCACATTTACTGGGCACTTACTGTGAGCAGAGTACTGTACTAAATACTTGAGAGGGT
Organism: Tachyglossus aculeatus; assembly: GCF_015852505.1. Taxonomy (NCBI): domain Eukaryota; kingdom Metazoa; phylum Chordata; class Mammalia; order Monotremata; family Tachyglossidae; genus Tachyglossus; species Tachyglossus aculeatus. Next base: position 151,595,591 of record NC_052066.1, on the reverse strand, counting down.
ATGATATAGCAGTTGGCAGATATGTTCCCTACCCACAGGAAACAGACTGAGTGCGAGACAAACATTAATATGAATAAATAAATTATGGATATGTACATTCAGGCTGTGGGGCTGAGGGAGGGGAGAATAAAGGTTGCAAATCCAAGTACAAGGGTGATGCATAAGGTAGTGGGAGAAGAGAAGACAAGGCCCTTTTTGGGAAAGACCTCTTGGAGGTTTGCCTTCAGTGAGGCTATAAAGGTGAGGATGATGATTGCATGTCAAATATGAAGAGGGAGGGCATTCCAGGTCAGAGGCAGGATGTGGGAGAGAGGTAGGCTATGGAGAGATAGATAAGACTGCAGTACCATAAGTAGTTTGGCATTAGAGAAGTGTAGTGTGTGGGCTGGGTTGTATTAGGAAATCAGGGAGATAAGGTAGGAGGGGGCAAGATGATAGAGGGCTTTAAAGCTGATGGTAAGAAGTTTCTGTTGGATGGAGAGGTAGAAGGACAACCAATGGAGGTTCTTGAGGAGTGCAGAAACACGGACTGAATGTTTCTTTAGAAAAATGAACGGGGCAGCAGAGGGAAGTATGCCCTGGAGTGAGGAGAGACAGGAGGCAGGGAAGTCAGCCAGGAAGCTGATGCTGTAGCCAAGGCACCCTACCCTGATGATGGAGAGAATCAGTCACACCACAGAATGACTGTGGTGGCTGCTGCTGTAGTGCTCCTGTTGTGACTTGGGATTCTGAGTCGTGAGGACCCGGAAATCTCCCCCTTCTAAGCCACAGCACCCTACTGATATTTGTTTTTGTCTTGTGTTGGCTTAGTGTTTTTCATTTCTCCTAATGTATTTGTTGCCACAGCCTTCTCTCCCTTTTTTTATTTTTAGATTATGAAGCCCCTGCAGGACAGGACTGTGCCTAATTCCTACCATGTATTCTTTTCCGGGGTTTAACACAACACTCCACATACAGTTAAACAGACTAAATACTATTACTATTACTCCTGTATATTTTTGTATTTTTGGCAAGGACAAAGAACAAGATGAAAGAAAATGAGAGGCCATAAGAAGTAGTGTGATCTAATGGATAGAGCCTGGGCCTGAGAGTCTGAAGGACCTGGGTTCTAATCCTGACTCTGACACTTGTCTGCTGTGTGACCTGGAGCAAATCACTGTATTTTATCTGTGCCTCAGTTAACTCATCTGTAAAATGGGGATTAAGACTGTGAGCTACATGTAGGATATGCCTAACCTAATTACCTCGTAACTACCCTAGAGCTTAGAACAATGCCTGGTACGTAGTAACACATACCTTAAAAAAATTAAATCTTTTAAAAATCTCTAGAGCGCTATCTCACCAAGCCCAACCTTTTTGTTACCCTATAATGGAGGCTAACTTTGTAGACAACTCTTTATTTTTGACTGGGAACTGCAATTTGATTCAGATGTAGATTTTTTCATGGGGGACTTTTCTTGTATGGTTAGTGATATATCTCGTGTGTTGAAAAGAAACCCCTCATCCATTATTAGATTTTATCATTATCATCATCATCATCATTACCCTCATCTTTGTTGAAAGGATATATGAGGTGAGGTGGTGTCCTATCTAGGGTTAATTAATCAGACAAAAATGCTACCCTTATGGAGATCATAATTAAAGATAGACACAGTGACATGGACCTGTATAAAAGAATGGAGACACTTATGATCATAGGTGGTGGGGAAAGAGGGACTTATGCGAAAGTTATGTTTAAACTGGGGGTGGTTGAGGATAGTTACCTAATTTACATTTATTTGCGGAACACTTCCTGGGAAACCTAGGCTACAGATAGCAGCTTCCACTACTCTGACTCATAGTGCATTATTAAGTCATTTGCAAGTGCTTCTTGAGAAATGGGTTGAGTGGTTTCATTCTTAAATTGGGGGTGAACCCTGAAAGCAGTTTCAGATAATTGATGATTTATCCAAAGGGAACTCTCTCTATCGATCAAATTAATTTTCTCTTAGGTAGGTTTATGAAGCTTCATGGATACCTGAGACATAATTATCATCGCTGGGCTACTAGTTCTCTACTTTTTATCTTCTTTTAATCTCATTCCTGGCCAAGGTGAGATGTGGGGAAAAGTAACCTGGTCTGGGTACAATTCAGCTAAAATAAGGTGATGCAGGTTGTAAGAGCATGGAGGATTTGAAGCAGCATGGCTCAGTGGAAACAGCACGGGCTTGGGAGCCAGAGGTCATGGGTTCTAGTGCCAGCTCTGCCATTTGTCAGCTGTGTGACTTTGGGCAAGTCACTTAACTTCTCTGTGCCTCAGTTACCTCATCTGTAAAATGGGGATTAAGACTGTGAGCCCCATGTGGGACAACCTGATCACCTTGTATCACCCCCACAGCACTTAGAACAGTGCTTCGCACATAGTAAGCACTTAACAAATGCCATAATTATTATCATTAAGAGGCAATGTTTTGGGACAAATAGCAGTAGTTAAGGAGATTCTCTCAGTTGAAAGGCCCATCTGACATTTGAAACAGAAGTCTTATTCCTATTGGGAGCTGAACAGTCTGCAGTTATGTCTGTTTCTTAGGTTGGTGAGTAAGGAAGAATGCTTTTCACCATAAGGGCTTTATGGAGAGATCAAACAGCTTCCTTTCTGATGCAGATCATGACAGCAATAACCTTTGTCCTCCAGAACAGACTCTTTTTGGAGCTCTTCGGGGAAATTCCCCAGGTGAGGCTAACAGCAGTGCCTGGTAAAGGGGCAATTAATATATGGAATAAGCACTATGTGAAGGATGCAGGCTTGTCTCCCTCTTCTTTATTCACCACCAAGTTCAAATTCATATGTTATCTTCAAGCTTAAAAACAAATATCAGGTATGATTTGTTATACGGTTCCCTCAGAGATTGCCTTTGTCCAGAGGGAAGCTTAATGGTTCAGATTAGTCAGTTCCTCCCTGATAACGGTTCCCAGATTTGAGCCTTGAAACTAGAGATAGGACAACAGGGAGTGTGTCTACCAACTCTGTTATCATTGTCATATTGTACTCTACCAAGCACTTAGTATGGTGCTCTGCATATAGTAAGTGCTCCATAAATAATGATGGCATTTATTAAGCACTTACTATGTGCAAAGCACTGTTCTAACCACTGGGGAGGTTACAAGGTGATAAGGTTTTCCCATGGGGGGCTCACATGGGGGGCTCCGTAAACGCAATTAACTGATTGACTGACTGATTGATTGAGAGTACTGACCCTTATTCCATGTTCTGTCCTAAAGGGATTTAGTTTTCTGATATTCAGGTACCCAGGAGAATAGTCCTCTTGATTTTATTTTCAGTGAAATTTTAGCTTCTGGATGTGTTTTTAATGTTTTATATTTGCATTTCAGGCATTATCCCAATAGAAGTGTGTGATTTAAAAAAGAAAAATAAATAACAATTAAATTGGGAAATAAAATAAATAATTGAAACCCACCTCAATCAAGGATCAGTTTAAGAAGTGGCCTGTCAAGGACATGAAAGTGGAAGAAAAGCATCATGCTACTCCTGCCTCTCAAAAACGCATACAGCAGTTTTTAGTGCCAACAAGGATCTGGTCTATCGCAAAAGAGAAAATATTCTGGAATCTTTAGCAGATGGGCTGTTTGCCTCTTATTAAAAAGAACAGCATTATATCAGAGTCAGCTGGGGTTTAGAAGGGCCCGTGTAGAGACAAGAGCTCCAGTGTAACCCATTGGAGAAAAATTAAGTGTACTAAAGCCTTTCTCTGAGAGGGCTGTTTCCATAAAAAGATTGCCACTTAGTTGTTTATTGGCACTATATCAATAATGTAAGATTTTTACATGTAACCACCAGAGTCCCACAATACCCCAAGCCTCTGAGCTGCTCAGGATGGGGGTCTCCACTGGAAGGACACAAAGCATTCTTGACAAATATTTGTTATGTGCCAGGGCCTCCTAAAAATAACGACTTGGGCTCTAAAGCTTATAAAAATAACTTTTTTGTCAAAAGAGAATGCAAAGGATTGTTCTCCAAACAAGGTTCTCCTCCATCTGGAATCGATGGGGAGACACTTTGAGTAATCACCCCAAGGACTGGCTGATGTTTATAAAATCCTCACCCTGAGGGGACTGGCTGACTTTGGAGAATGGTAATGGTATAAGAACTCTCTTCTCTCTGGGGCATCTGTTGGAATCCAGCCCAGCTTGGTAATGAGTGAAAGTTTTCTTGCCTTCTGAAGTTTGAACTGACAGTGAGCAATGACTCACCAGCTCCTATCAGGCTCTTTTTCTACAAGGGCCCCCAAAACAGCAGCCCAGAGATGATGATGATGGTATTCGTTAACCACTTACTATGTGTCAAGCACTTTTCGAAGCTCTGGTTAGATGTAAACTAATCAGGCTGGACATACCCCATGTCCCACTTGGGGCTCACAGTCTTAATCCCCATTTTACTGATGAAGGAACTGAGGCAGAGAGACTATCCTAAAGTCATACAGCAGACAAGTGGCAAATGCAGGATTAGAACTCAGGTCCTTCTGACTCCCAGGCATGTGCTCCATCTACTAGCTTATGTAGTGGCCAGTAGGTCTCAATTTAACACCAGTTGACTGAGGGTTAGGGGAGCCACTGTAGGCCCTCGTGGATACTGGACACTGAGAAACCTGCGAAATGCAATGAACATAATGACCACCATATGTAACATTCGGTAGAAGTGCAGCCGAAACAAAAGCATTCCTCCTAGAATGGGAACCCCTCCCAACATGCTCCAAAGCTCATGGGTTCTCCCTGTGAACACAAGTACCTCTTCCAAACCAAAGAACTTGACATCACCAGCTGACGCAGAGGGGAACTGGACACTTAAAATTCAAAAACCAGACATTAAAGTAACTGGAACTGTATTCTTAGAAGGCAAGGGACAGACAAGCTGAATAATAATGATAATTATGATTACTTAAGTGTTTACTATTTTCCAAGTACCGTTCTGACCACTGGGCTAGGCACAAGGTTGGACACAGTCCCTGTCCCACGTGGGGCTCTCAGTCTTAACCCCCATTTTACAGATGAGGCAACTGAGGCCCAGAGAAGTAAAATGACTTGCCCAAGGTCATACAGCAGACATGTGGCAGAGCTGGGATTAGAATCCATTACCTTCTGACTCCCAGGCCTGTGCTCTAGCCACTAAGCCATGCTGCTTAAAGTAGACTGGTCTAAAGTCAACAGGAGGACCACACTATGCAGTGTCTAGTGTGTGATGATTATTAATCTAAGCACTTGTACAATGTACTGAGAAAGAACCCTGGATCAGTGGCTGGTCCTGTGGTGGAAACTGAGTCACACTTAACTGGGGTATGCCTATTCAGAGGATTAATTTGAGACCTTCATTAAATTCGCTGATTTTCTAGAAACAAAACTGCTGCATTTTGGAGAAGATAAGACTTCTATCCTAGTAGTGTGAGGTGAGAAGACTGACTGACTTTCACATTGAAAAAATGAAAAACCAAGATGCTAAATGGAAAGCCAGACTCCCCGGGCTGCAGACACCTGGCACATTTGATGCCTGGGATTGGGTTACTGGAATATAGACGACCACACCCATTCTGAATTTTGCTGGAAATTCCCTCCGACTGAGAGGATTTTCCCCACATCCTACAGCTCCTTTACCTGCTCTGACTTAAGGCCATTCATCCTAGCTCTGCTTTCATATTACATACCTTAGCCCTCCATCTGCATTTCTCCCTTTCCAAAAGTAAACATCCTTTGGGAGTTGCTCTGCCGGAAGTTGACCGAAGGGGTAATGGCTCATTTCCACACACTTGATGCCCTCAGAAAGTGGATGTGTTGTATGGAAAATCTAAACAGGGTGGAAAATACAACTCTGGAATTCAGTTCTTCTACCCTTAGAGGTAATGGGAAATGATTTGCCGAAGAGTTACCGTCTTACGTGTCTGTTGACACATGCCTCTACCCTTTATACTTTTAAATTGTAAGCCCAGACAGGTGGGACAGGATCCAGGTTTAATTCCCATCTGTGTGTTCTTTCCCAGTGCTTAATACTCCTCCTGTAGTAAGCATTTAATAAGACTATTACTATTACCCAGGGACTTAACACTTTGGAATAATACAGTACTTTTAAGGAGGCCCCAAACACAAACAATCAATAAATCATATTTTTTGAGCACTTACTGTGTGCAGAGTACTGTACTAAGTGTTTGGGGGAATACAACATGATAATGTGACACACATTCCCTGCCCACAACGAACTTACAGTCTGGGGGTGGGGGGGCGGTGGTGACAGACATTAATATAAATAAATAAATTACAGAAATATATATGAGTGCTGTGGGGCTGGTGGGGGTGATGAGTAAAGGGAGCAAGTCAGGGCAATGCAGAGGGGGTGGGAAAAGCAGAAATGAGGGTTTAGTCAAGGAAGGCCTCTTGGAGGAGATATGTGCCTTCAGTAAGGCTTTAGGTGATCTCCCCTAGATTGTTGTCTGCCTCAAGTGACACTCATGCACTTGAACAACATCTACTCATTCCTTGCCTTGACTTCACAAAATGAAATAAAAGCAGAGCTCAGTCTAGCTTTATAGAGGAAACAATTCACAGTGAAATGTTTGGGACACATTTCCTGTGGTAATTTCATAGACATTATCACCACCCAGATAACTGAAGGACCTTCAGAGGAAATCCGGTGGAGTAGTATTCAGGCAAACCAAGATACTTAAAGGTTTGTCCTGTCCTATTAAGGATGCTGGGTTTAAGGAGCTGACAATGTGTCCTAATACGTTAAATAGGCCATTGCACATGGCACCTTGAACTCCCATTTAACATACTGTGAGCAGGAGTTTGTCCAACATCCAGTATCATTGGGATTGTCTGTTATTTCATCTCCTTTGCTCACTGTCCCAGGATGGTCAAATGTACAATCGTGCCACATGAGTAAAATAAGTCTCATGTCTCTCATGTCAACTGCGGCCAGTATCCTGTAGAAGCTGAAAGGTGGTCATTTGCTTGGGCAAGAGGTGGCAACCAAATGTCTCCATGCTGCCTTATTTATGGGATCGAATGGGTCTTTGTCCCTAATAGACCAGAAAGTACAGACCACACTCTCAGCCTGTGTTCAGTTATGAAATTGAGCACAGAAACAACTCCACTCATTATGCATCAATAAACACACTCCACTGACGTTTGAAAGTTTGCCCCTGTTAATAGCACTCTGCAAATTATTCAGTTGAAGGCACTTTAAATAGATGTTAACATCCATATAAAAATTCTGAAATGACACTGCCTGCCAAGCACTCTAATTTTTTAAAGCCTTGGCCTTCTATAAAATTATCCTAATCTAGAGGGAAATAACTTTATTTTTAAAAGAAAAAGCCAGGCTAAGTACTGAGAAATTTAAAAAAAGAAAACCAGAAACCAATTTTAATGGTTGCCACAAAAAAAAGTTATGATCTCTTCTCCTGCTGGCTCTGCAGTAGCTAGAGTAGTTAATTAAAACCATTTCCAGATCTGTGCTGACCACACTGGTGAAGTAAACAAAACGAGCCCATGTTAATTCATCTGTTATAGAAAAACTGAAAGGAATACAGCATTAATATTTGCCAAATGGAAAAAGAAAAACAGCCAGTGGAAGGAAGCTCTGTTTTCAGGCTTCTAGGAAAGTAAAATCAACAGTGGAGGGCTACACACCATAATGTAAAATGTGGTCCATGCTACTCTTTTATTAGTGAGAACAACTTCATTTTACTCTCAAACGTATCAAGGCATTCAAGCGACTGAAAGTCTGTACAAAGCATTAACTTATTTCTTCTAATTCTTGCCTTTTGCTTCCTCTAATGCTGAATCTGAACAAAAACATTCTTCTGCCACGTGGGCTGCTCTACAAGAAGTTTGTGAGTCTAAAAACCAAGCTTAGATTGTTCGTTCACAAGCCACAGAGCTGAAAAAAAATTCCATATCCAAAAAGTGATTACAAACTCATCTCTTCTTCTGCCGCATGTTTCAGTAACTGAAATGCTTAAAATGGTTCCTGCATCACCCATCTTACTACTGACCTCCAAATCAGGGAATCCACACTTCCTGCTCATAATTTACTTGAAAACCATGATTTACCACTGAGAAGACTTGTTTGGTTTCTGGTTATCTCTTTTGGTTCCCCTTTTCACTTTACCTCTTTCCCTGGAGGGAGGGTTAAAAACCCCAAATGGGTTTTGGGGGTTGTGTTGGGGGCTATTGGGGGATAGCCTTATTTTCAACCTCTTCCAGCTGCTTCCTGTGTAGAGAGACAAGGAACTGAGTGGGTTCAGGGACTGAGATGAGAAAAGAAAAAAAAACAACTTTTAGCCCTTTTCTCATGGGGGAAGGGAAAGACTGTAGAAGGTTATGCCGGTATTCGCTGTCTAAGGCAGAAGAAATCCTGGAGTCTTGATAGCCTGAATCCATACCACAGCAGTATATAAAATTTCACAGTTAAACTGCAAGAAAAGCCAAGACCACACCAGAAAAGCCGTCTGCTTACAAGAAGATACCTGCCAGGTCTTGTCTGCCAAAGCTTGGACTAATGAATGAATACGCAATATCCCAATCAATCAAGCAGGATTTATCTTTGCCCCAGGTCTAGGTGAGGTCTGGTATGAGGTGACCATAACTGTCAGGCATGTGTCTATGGAAGCCAAGAAACTGTCTGTATATTTCAAAGCAGATTTGAATAGAGCTCTTTTAGATATCCATACATTCACAAGCACAGATATACACACAATTTAGAGTCTCTGTATTGTCCATGTAGGTAGATGCCACACTTACAATGCAGCATATTTTTTACTACAAAAACATCCAGGCAGAGTCGAAACGAGCACAGAGAGCTTTCTTTGTCTTTTCCGAGTTGCTCCCGTTCAGAGTGATTTTTGGCCTTGCATATGATTTTAATGCAAGTGCTTGTAACATGATTACATTAACTGTTGAGCAATATCATCTTAGCTGAACCAAACCACAGTTTTCTTTTTTTAACTGCAGCAGGAATGATTGGTTATATCTACAGTATTAATTCTCCACAGCAGTCATTAAAGTGCATTGGGCAAATAGGCTCTGCTTTAAAATTGTGTAAATGTGTATTTGCTTGACAGAGTGCAATGGCTCAGAAGAAAAAGTGGCAGAGAGATAAACAGGGCATATATTTCATGATTGTTGGGAACAGTATTTCTTATCTGCTCAGCAAATTCAAATAGTTTGGGACTTGCTGAGTACCTAAATTTAAGAAAGATTGACCCATATAAGGCAAAGTTTAGTCCTTGGAGACTGAACAAAAACATCTTCTCCTACATGACTTCTTCTCTGGAGCACATCAGGAAAAAAAATCCTCAAGAGTAGTGGGAGAAATTTCCACTTGGAACAGGACAATTATGTCTAGTATTTACCACACAAAAAAAGACAGTTTTCAGTTGTGTTCTGAGAATCAAAATTGGAAATGCTTTCATAGGTCCGAATGGGAGTATTAGTGCAAGAGTGAAATGCATACCACTAGAATACTTGGGCAGTTAAATGAAGAATTAGCTGTTAGACTTATTGGGACATAGGTCACCAAATCACCCAGGTCCAAACACCAATCACAAAGCTCATATAGCTAAACCATTATATTCCATTTTCATTCACTTACTTTAAATATATATAATACATTATATATATGTATACATATTATTTTCTAGACTTCTGAAACATAGGAGAGGTTCACTTTTGTAGCCTTTGCCCTTGGGTACATATCTGGGTTTCTTAATTTGCCCCATCAATCACAGATCAGCAACAGTTTGAATTCTGACAGAAATAAAATCAAATGCACTCTTTCAAGTGAAAAGTTCACTGAAAACTCTTGAAGGATTTTTCATTTTTTACCCTAAGAACAAAAGACAAAAGTCATTCAGGATATCTGGGAATTTGTGTTGTTTTTTTTAGACTGCCTTGAAGGTCTTTCATTCTTTATATTAAAATAATTCCTCAAAGCAGATGGCCCAAATTCAGAACAAAGATGTTGGCAAATTATGTAGATACTTTACCCTGACGTCTTAATCTTTTTTTTTTTTCTCTATGGCTGGGGACAAGGGAAAAATGTATGATCACCACTACTTTGGTCTCACTTGTTGGGATGGTCTTTCATTTTCTTCATAGTGTTCTAAAATTGTAGCATTATATGGAGAACCATTACAAGAAAGCTGAATGGGGCTTGTTTAGAAAGTTTCAGCGGTGTCCTTCTAATTAAGTCCATTATTTTAAATTCATATTTGATGGTATTTAGGTTAGGAGGGACATGAAGGCAGTCTAGTTGGTAAGACATGTTTAAACTTGCCAAACACATTAGGAGTAACTCCTTTCAAGAGGCATACACTGGAAAATATTGAAGAGAGGGAATTTTATAACAATGTTAATGACTCTCACATTGTTAATGTGAATAGGACCTGAGCTATGTTGTGACTTAAACTGTTCACTGTAAAATCTGAAGAGCTCAGGTGTTTCGGAGACGTATGGGTTTAGCGATGATTTGGACAACCAAAAACATGATGGAGATACTCAGGTATTTTGTATTCCTATCCTTACAGAGTAATAGTGCTCTAGAGTAAAAAGCATATTTGACACCAGGTTACTGTCTTGTAAGGGGAAGAAAAATATCTTAATGTGTAAATAAACAGTACACCATAGGGTCAGGTGCTTGCCTTGTAGCATCCATAGGGTATATGTTGTGCAGAATAAAATCCTTTTGACTTAAATGGACCTGCAAGCAATAGCATATGCATTATAACGGTCCCATTGATGTTGTCTTGCACTTTAAGAATTGTTTTAATATCTATTTCCATGTCAAACATTAATGGAGTCCTTTTCTCAACTAGATAGGCATGTAGGGCTGCCATTAACGTTAATAAGAGTCAGACATATGCTATGAGAAGGGAAACTGAACCCTGAGGGTATAATATGGATGCCACGCAATATTCTGTTGATTTCAGCAGGACTTTATATGCTGTGGCATGCACTGTAATGTTTCCATAGCCTTTTATCAGGTCTTGATTCCACGTTAATAGAAGTGTCTCATAATAACATCCTAATTGTATGTGCGTGTGAGATACTGACGCCTACAGTCTATCTTCCATATCTCTGCTTCCAAACCACTATGATGCACTCCCCTAGGAACAATATAAGAGTTACCATATCAGATGACCTCCACTGCATGCTAGCCGTACTCATAAATACTAATCTGGCAAATTCAATCTCTGTTGGCACCAGAAGGGCAGTTTAATTCTAGATGCTTCAATCCTGGATCTCAGAGAGAAGAGTATTAAAGGAGTGCTGATACAGCTATCAGATCAAATACATTTTCCCTGATTCTGCTTGGCTGGATTAAAATGCGGGTCTCTGTGATCAAAGGGCATGGAATGAAAGCAATAGAATTGTCTGGGTCCTCCCGCCGGCAGGAGCTCGGTACCGTGTTTTGTTTCTTTCCTGTCCCAGAGTGAAGCATGCACAGAAATCCTTCCCGAACTACCTGTATTATGCAAATGAGCTGTGAAAATAACTGAAGCATCTGATCATTTTCAGCCTGAAAATGGAGCCATCAAAACTGCAGAAGCAGAGAAGCCGAGCAGTTGCCTGCGATTATCTGTTTTGAAGGAATACACTGATTTGACATTCTTAAGAAGTCACAGACGTCTGATTTCATAATATAATTTGTAGAAGTAAAAAAGGCAAGTTAAACATTTGCTTACACATATCATGTTTACATGTGTTCCAAGAACTTTCCAAAAACTTTGCAGTCTCATCCAACTGCATCTTTTTTAAGCTTTCTTCGCTCTTGTAGGTTTGCAAACAAATTCTGCAGCACATTCATCCGCAAATTGATTTACTTTTGGGGAACTCCTTGAATTTCACGACTTTCTTCTTGCTGTTTAATGTACACACAGATGCAAAAAAGAAAAAATAATTTCCTAACACAGGAACACAAATCTGGCACTAAGGGAAGTATATTTTTCATGTATTCTCAAAGCAAAATGAAAATAAAGTAGATGTAACCCAGATTACCATGGAGCAAACAAATATTTTTTGCACCCTGCTAAACTGTGAGATTGACAGTCTACCTCGTAATGGTTGTGTGGCCAAGTAGGCAGATAGAGTCATCAATTGTTAAAAGTGTGAATTACCAAAATTGGACCTAAACCAAATGGGATTGCAAAAGCTCAGGAGGTTCAGAATGCTGTTTCTGTTACACAGGAACAGGATGGATATTATAGCTCCTGTTGTGAGTGTCCATCAACCTTGGGAAAATTAAGACATACCTCAGGACTCACTGGTGGGAGAATGGGAAACAATTTCCTCTAGGCAACCTGGTCGTATCACTGGCAAGTCATTTGTTAAGTTATTTTCATGCTTGTGGGGATGGGAGTCCCTGGAATGGAATTCCCTCTTTCCTTCCCTCCCCACTACCTCCACCTTGTCTTCTCCCACCAATTTTGCCCACTTGGGTGCTCCTCCCCGAAACTGTCAAGTGCCAACGGCTCTTTACCTCAGACCTAAATGGCTACCACCAATGTTAAGAAGCCACAGAAAATGAAATAAAGGCAGAAGAAGGTTAATGATGGGAGGTAAGGATATCTAAAATATGAATTAACTTTCCTTCCAGATAAGCAACACACCTAGATGATTGGGGCAGATATTTTAGCCATTTTGAATTTCCATTCATTGAACTGCTGGATGATCAATCATTGGGTATGCAGTTCTGTGTCTAACACACAATAATCACATCATCTAGGGGAACCTTTAACATGCTTTACCTCAACCAGGGCAGCCTGTCGCTATTTGAAATGCTCTGTGGAACATGCTGGGAAATAAATGAATTTAAGTGAAAAGTGAAAAAAAAAAAGGGAACGGCTTCAGTGCAACACAATTCTAAATGGCACAAAATTAAAGAGACTGGAACTTACAAATAAATATATGTCCCTCTATTAGCCTGAATTCTTGATGTAGGAAAAAAAAATCTATGGCAGTGAACATTTCAACGTTTACTGAAAAGTTCAAAAATAATCAAACGTCCGTGCCCTAAAGAATGACTAAAAAAAGGTCTTGTGTTTTTGCAACCTCGTTGGCAGCCAGCAAGTCTTGGGCAGCAGTAATTTTCAGTCAGAGCCTTGCCATAAGAGCCTGAAAACCCACAGAGCTAATAGAAACCAGGCAGAGAAAGTGAAGTTGAAACCAGGAATTCAGAGGCAGAGGCTTCCAGCTTGGTTCAGCTGTGTGAGGTCTGGCTGAGTCACGCACGGCCACAGATTGGGCTGGTACATGCAGCCCAGCACCAGACTGAAGCACTTGGCACCCCGCGTCCCGGATCCAGGCTCCAGCGCTTTCCTGGTGCATTCATCCAAGCTGTTGTCGTTGCCAGGGATGTCCCCGTTCCCTAGGAGAACATCTCTATTTTAAAATCTGTATCCTGCATTAGAGTCCTTAAGAGAAACTCTCCAGATTCTTTGGGTTCTAATCCTAGACAGCCCCATGCCCGCTGTAGATCCGTCTTACTTTGCTCCGCTTAGTGTGCTAACTCAATCGCTGCTGACAGATCCAAGCAAGCCTTTAGGGAGTACTACAGGAGGGCAGAACAAAGGGGTGCTGGGAAATGAAGCAAAGGATACAGGTACTGCAGGGTTGTGTGAACATTTAACCGCAGACTGAAAATGTACAAGTATGAATCATGGATCGAAAGGGAACAGGTGCAAAAATTGGCTTCCAAGTGGGTTGTTTCATTGAACCGCTGGCAGATCATATTCATTAAATATTATTAATCCATCATTGTTTTGGAAAAAGAGAGGAAGATGCTACTGATAACTTTGAAGGCTTGGGGAACTTCACACTGAGGGTAAAAATAATGGAAAGCTTTTCAATAGGGTCACGTCATGCCATCTTATGAAATCAAAACTAATGATACTTTCTCACCTACTCCAAAACAATATCGAATGGGTAGAATATCTCCCTGAGTTTTTTCACCTACATTGGCTCAAACCAGCACTGAGGCCCAGCTTCACCAAAGAACACATGATTCTGCCATGTCTTCTCATTAGTTACCAAATGGTTCCCCTTACATCACCCGCATTCTTCCAGGGTATTAGGCATCATGTCAGGGTCCACAGCTTCACAGATGTGAGCAGAGGAGGGAAAGTGTAAAATTTTCTGTCTGGAGCATACTCAAAGTTTTCAATAAAGAATATGAATGCATTTCACCGTAGGTTTAAGCTAAACTCCTGTCTCTACAAGGTATCTGACAAGGTAATCCAGTTGTCAAATAAACTGCCGGTGAATACATACTATGTTTTTAAATTGCATTCCAATCACTATTCAAGGTTATTTTTCATCACATAAAAAAGATGACATGATTCCTGGATTTCTATGCCTCTAGCTGGGCTTCTAAAACAATCAATCAATCAATCATATTTAGTGACCATTTACTGTGTGCAGAGCACTGTACAAAGTGCTTATCTCCCCCTCTAGACTGTAAGCTCATTATGGGCAGGGAATGTGTCTGCTAACTCTGTTGTACTGTATGTACTCTTCCAAGTACTTTGTACACTTAGTAAGTGCTCAATAAATACAATTGATTTACTGATTAGGAAAGCACAATATAATAGCATAACAATTTCACTTCCTGCCCACAATGAGCTTGAGTGTCTAGCCTGTTTTCTGCTGTTGATGAGTGGAAATTGTTAAGATCCAATAGGCTTGTCCTTCCACAATCAGAGCTGCACGGGGGAGAGATAATCACTTACCTTGGGACTATATGTAAAAGCGCCTTTTCTTAGGATGAATATCAATTCTAAGAATGATTGGATGACAGTTTTAATTGCAGATGTTTAATTCACATACAATGAATCACTTTCTCTGAGAACCACTTTTTAGGTGACACAGTTGCCTAGAAATTGGTACATTTCATCACTGAAATAACTCCTTTGACATTGATCCGTCTGAACCCTCTAAGTTCTTTGGAGGAGAGATGATTTATACCCATATGAACACTCACACACGGAGCTTGTTGTGGATCTGCCTTGACAGAGGAGAGTGGGGAGAGATCGAAGGCAGTGGCAGCATCTTGTGGCCTCAGATTTCTCACTCTACTAGGCGACTGAGCCTTGCTACCTGGAATCTCCTCCCCCTACATCATCTTGAAGGATTCTGATCTAGAGAAGCCACATGGCCTAGTGGATACAGCGTGGGCTTGGGAGTTAGCAGGAGCTGGGTTCAAATCCCAGCACTGTCACTTGTCTGTTGTGTGACCTTGAGCAAGTCACTTCACTTCTCTGGCACTCAGTTACCTCACAATAATAATGCAAATGATGGTACTTGTTAAGCGCTTACTATGTGCCAAGCACTGTTCTAAACCCTGGGGTAGATACAAGTTAATAAGGTTGGACCCAGCCCCTGTAAACCCATGTGGGGCTTACACTCTCAATCCCCATTGTACAGATGAAGTAACTGAGGCCCAGAGAAGTGAAGTGACTTGCCCAAGGTCACATAGCAGACATGTGGCAGAGTTGGAATCACAACTCAGGTCCTTCTGACTCCCGGGCCCGTGCTCTATAAAGTGAAAACTAGGAAACTGAGCCTCATGTGGAACAAGGACTGTGTCCAACCCAATTACCTTGTATCTACCCCAGTGCTTAGTTCAGTGCCTGGCACATAGTAAGCCCTTAACAAATATGACAATTATTATTTTTATCCTGTTGGAGCAGGGCCAAGAAACCAATCCATCAATTAGCCAATGGCATTTACTGAGCACTCACTACTTCTAGACTGTGAGCCCGCTGTTGGGTAGGGACCATCTCTATACGTTGCCAATTTGTACTTCCCAAGCGCTTAGTACAGTGCTCTGCACACAGTAAGCGCTCAATAAATATGATTGAATGAATGAATGAATGTGTAGAACACTGTACTGAGCACTTCAGAGAGTGAAAGACTGAAGCCACATTTCCTCAGACATTAGAATGTTTGGAAGTGGTGGTTGCTTTGACTATTGGAATCTGGACAACCAAGACTGAACAGGGAGGAATCTGAAAATGACTCCTTCCAACGTAAAGATTTGGAGTTCTTAGTGTGTCTCTCCTTGACTTATGTGACTGCGTCTTTGTGTATCCAGCTTTCCTTCATGTGTTCTTTGCCATCCTTTCAGCACGCCTTTCAAACCTAGAGCCACCTCACAGGGTTCTGGTTGATTGACTCCTCTTGATGCCCAGAAGGATGTCATGATTCCAGTGTGGGCACTTGAAGGCAGCTGAGCCCTGAATAATTGTCCAATATGTCCAATGATCAAGCAATCCTGGTTAGTACCTTCACACCTGAGAGATTTACATACAAAGGGCCAGATTCTGTGTTTACTCTCCTCATTTGGTAAAATTGCATCACTTTATCCAAAAGAATCATAATTAATTCTGCATCATTTACAGGATTCTTGCACATTAGCAGATCTGCATAATGCTAGAGCTGTTCACTGCACTGTATAAGTGAATATGTGGTAAAAGCAAAAATAAATCATCTGCCCTAAGAGACTGTCGTTCTGAGGGCTTAATTTTTTTTAACGCCTATTTTGCAGTAGAAGTTCATAATGTTTCCTAAACAATCTAAATAGTAGGTATATTCCTTTCTAAGGTGATTTTAAGTAGCACCAGACTTCTAAACATCGAAGAAATGTTTAACCTTAGAAAGAAGAAGGTTCAATTTTGATAACCCTTTATAGCTACTGGGCCAAAAATCAGTGCTTTAAAAATCATCTAAACCCTCACGTTTATTAGTGGCCCCAAAGGCCTCTATTAGCACCTTTTATCCCATTTCAGCACCAAAATAACTACAAAGTATTAGATTGAGGTAAGGGAGACAGAGATGCTTTTGTAAGATGTAACAACATATCCCAATAAGGGAAGCAGCATGACCAAGTGGAAAGATCCTGGGCCTGGAAGTTAGAAGATCTGGGTACGTGGCTCAGTGGAAAGAGCACAGGCTTTGGAGTCATCATCATCATCATCATCATCAATCGTATTTATTGAGCGCTTACTGTGTGCAGAGCACTGTACTAAGCGCTTGGGAAGTACAAATTGGCAACATATAGAGACAGTCCCTACCCAACAGTGGGCTCACAGTCTAAAAGGGGGAGACACAGAACAAAACCAAACACAGAACAAAACCAAACATACTAACAAAATAAAATAAATAGAACAGATATATACAAGTAAAATAAATAAATAAATAGAGTAATAAATATGTACAAACATATATACATATATACAGGTGCTGTGGGGAAGGGAAGAAGGTAAGATGGGGGGATGGAGAGGGGGACGAGGGGGAGAGGAAGGAAGGGGCTCAGTCTGGGATGAGTCATGGGTTCAAATCCTGGCTCCACCACTTGTCAGCTGTGTGACTTTGGGCATGTCACTTCACTTCTCTGGGCCTCAGTTACCTCATCTGTAAAATGGGGATTAAGACTGTGAGGCCCCCCGTGGGACAACCTGATCATCTTGTAACCTCCCCAGCACTTAGAACAGTGCTTTGCACATAGTAAGTGCTTAATAAATGCCATTATTATTATTATAATTATTACTAATTCCAGTTTCACTGCTTGTCTGCTGTGTCACCTTGAGCAAGTCATTTAACTTCTCTATGCCTTAATGTGTCTGACCTTATATCTTATCTTACACCTACACCAGTGCTTAATACAGTGCTTGGCATAGAGTAAATGCTTAACGAGTACCATTATTGTTATGTGAGCCTCTTGACTGAACTGGGATTTTCTTTGACAACTTCAGGACACGTGTATTAGCAGATCTGGGCTTCTTCACCTGCCACTTACTTGTGTAGACTTTGTTCCTGTCCAAGGCCTCTCCTAGTGGTATCATTGAGTGGGCAGGGTTGGGGGCTAGAAAATCCCCAAATGTCCTCTGTCATTTGGGCAGCTGTGCTGAGGATGATGATGAAACAGAACCAGGACATTATGATAGAGTAAGGAAATTATCAGTGGATGCAATGGATGCAAGATGATTCATTCAATTCTTGAGTGCTTGCTGTGTGCAGAGCACTGTACTAAGCGCTTGGGAAGTACAAGTTGGCGACATATAGAGTTGGTCCCTACCCAACAACGGGCTCACAGTCTAGAAAGTG
Source organism: Tachyglossus aculeatus (assembly GCF_015852505.1). Lineage (NCBI taxonomy): Eukaryota > Metazoa > Chordata > Mammalia > Monotremata > Tachyglossidae > Tachyglossus > Tachyglossus aculeatus. The sequence goes on along the minus strand of NC_052066.1, from coordinate 151,577,441 downwards.
ATGCTCCACTGTGTGGCTAGAACAGAGCTTTGGCCATCCTGAGATCTAGAAATTAGCTAGTCCAGCTCCTGGCCTTCAGGAAAGCCTACCCTGAAATCGTCCAAGGCAGGTAGCTTCTGATCCTTTCCATCAGTGAAGTCAAAAAGGTTGGGTCCAGTTTCATTCTATTTGCTAGCATGCAAACTCATTGATGAATGAAGGACTTAACTGAATGCTTTCCATAAATTGCAAAATTATGCCACCAGGTATTCTGAAACAAGAGATGAAACAAAATACCTACGTCTTTAAAAGACCCCTTTCCAAAAGCAGTGTTCCTGCTCTGGGCTTTTGATATTTTTATTTCAAATCTATTTTATTGGAGTGCAAACACTTTCAACCTCTGCCCAGAGATTCCCTTGGGATGTTTAGCCATACAGAGTCCTTCCTCAGGATAGATAGCACATCAGTATGACTGCAACTTTTCTGCACTAATCCATTATTCTTGGTTTGTAATTTTTTCTAGACAATGGTCAGGTTTTTATTCAGTTTTGTTGACTGCAGGGAGCAGAAGCAAGTGCATTTATAAATAGTCCTACATGTGAATTATGATCTCTTAGCAGTTTCACTTTTACCTAATAAAACTAAAAAGTGCTAAAGATTGTGTCCTACTCCCCAAAGGCTATATGGGAAATTAGATGAGCTAGTAGATGCATTCCACCATTAAAATTAAACTGATAAGCCACTATTTCCCCTTGGAGCACTGAAAATTCCTGCTTGTCTCTTTGAGTATCTTATCCTCCCTCAAATTCTCCCTCTCTCAGTGGCTTTTCTGCCTGGAAAGAGAAAGTGATTGTTACTTGAATTGCCTCTCAAGGACTGAATCTCACTGGACTGCCTTCCTGATGGACCACAAACCAACAAACCACAAACTTTTATTGTTGATGCAGGTTCCTTGTTCCCCCCTTGGAGAGAGGAGTGGGAGTGGAACTATGTTAAATAGAAAGTATCAGGGCACTGATGGTTATTTGTAGTAAAGGAACTGGTCTTCACAGAAAGGGAAAGGGAAAAGTCATGGATGGTAGGGGATGTAGGGAGGCTCAATTACAAAATGAAAATATTGCTGGGAAAAAAAAATAGAAGAGAGCAGTTCTCATCTAGGAACCAATTAAGGTAATATTTCTCTGGGATCTCTTTACTTACTAAAAGGGCTTCCCAGCTTCTCTTCAAATGCACTGACCATACAAAGGAAAATCAAGATTCAGTTTCACCTTTGAAGTAGACTTCATGTCATTTTTTTATGGTATTTGTTACGCGCTTACTATGTGCCAGGCACAGTTCTAAGTATTACGGTAGATATACGCTTACCATGTTGGACGCAGTCCAATGTCCCACATGGAGCTCACATAATTAATTAATGCCCATTTTACAGATAAGATAACTGAGGCATAGAGAAGTTAAGTGACTCGCCCAAGGTCACTCAGCAGACAAGTAGCAGATGTGGAACTAGAACCCAAGTCCTTCTGACTCCCAGTTCCATTACCTATCCACTAGGCCATCCTGCTTCTCATTCATTCATGCACTCATTGATTAGTATTTACTAGCTCCGTTACAGTTAAAGAGCTGCAGTAGGCTGAGTACCATAAAAGCAAAATTATTATTCTCTATATTCCAGACACAAAAGAACTTACACATTTTAGTTCATTAAATCTGAATGAAAAGATTGCCATTGAAGAACTGGATTCCCTCTTTTAAATACACAGTTAACCACCTACCTACCGTGGCTGGGAGATTTACAATGGTAAAATGAATCAAGACAAACAAGTGGCAATTATTTAACTATTCAACCTGAACTAAAACAAATAAAACCATCATAAGCATTTTTAGGTGTGTCCAGAGAGAGCTGACAAAATTGTATGGATGCAGCATTGATAAACACTACACTAATTAGGAGAAGACTTTTTTTATGATCCTGGTTAAGTGTTTTGTCCTCCTATTTTTTTTTTCAGTGATTACAGACATGTGAAAGAAAATGCAGTCTGTAAGAGAGCCAAGTTGTTTTCAGTCAGGAGTGCGTTTTAACAAAAGAGGGCAAAAATTATTTTTCTTTTTTTTGGGCGTTTGTAAGTGTTCTTGAATTTTGCTTAGACTTGCACTTTGCTGTTGAGGCTGTAACTAAAACAGAAAGCTTGCAAGAATCCCCTGACAGTAACTACTTGCTTACACTCTGCAGTCAGTGTTAAGCCTGAGCTGAACAAGTTTCAAATCTAAAGTTCGGGTGCCTTTTACACGAGCTAAACCTTTTAATGGCACCAGAGAGGGACAGAAACTCCACCAGATAACTAAATCCATTGATCTCTAATCCCTCAGGCCGTATTTACACTGGAAGAGTTACACGCATGGCCAAGGTCCAGAAACACAGTCTCAAAACGCTTAGTATGTTAGCAGCCAACAAAAACGTAAGAGCTCTGCTCTTCTTGTGGGAACAACATAAAAAGAAGCGGCTTTTTAGTTTAGCAGAGAACAGCGCTATTAAAGTGAAACGACAGAAGTCTCAATTGTATCCTGAATCCAGGGAGACTTGCATAGACTAATTAAATGGGATTGGGTGGCACTGGGGTCTCTGTTGTAAGTTTCCTCTCAAAAACTCCAGTACAAGCCTACCTCCATGAACAAGCTGCTATTAATATGCATTACTTACCGCCTGAGACCTTTAAGAGAGGAGTTCCATTGAAGGCAGATGCTTTCCGTGTTCTCTCTTGGCATAAATACAGCAACGACTCATATTAAACATAAATTATTTTCTGCCTGGGTGGCAGTTGAGTTTGAGTAACTCTCTAAATATATTGGTGGCTCTGTATTAATACATAAACACATCTATCCTCCCACATGCAGGAGATACTACAGCTCTCCCTGAAAGACATAAATATATGGTGAAACTGTGAACCACTCTCTGGATGCCGTGTTTGAAATGAATCTTGCTTTTTGTAAGGGGGGTCAGGGGTGGGCTGCTATACTAAGTACACTTGCCTCCATGCTTAGAGAAGCAGCGTGCCTCAGCGGAAAGAGCATGGGCTTTGGAGTCAGGGGTCATGGGTTCAAATCCAGGCTCTGCCAATTGTCAGCTGTGTGGCTTTGGGCAAGTCACTTAACTTCTCTGGGCCTCAGTTACCTCATCTGTAAAATGGGGATTAAGACTGTGAGGCCCCTGTGGGACAACCTGATCTCCTTGTAACCTCACCAATGCTTAGAACAGTGCTTTGCACATAGTAAGCACTTAATAAATGCTATTATTATTATTATGTACAGAGAAGGAATGGGAACCATTGTTCTGGAATGCCCTTGAAAATAAGGATCCTTTTCCTTTATAGAACCCGTTGATTATTTTTCTCTCTAAATTTGCATGATAATCCCAATAACGCCTTCTTACCAAATCTAATGGCCTCCTTATCCCCCTTGACCTCTCAGCTGCTTTCAACACTGTGGACCATACCCTTCTCCTGGAAACATTATCCAACTTTGGCTTCAGTGACACTGTCCTCTACTGGTTTGCATATTAACTCTCTTGTCCCTCATTCTCAGTCTCTTTCACAGGCTATTTTGCCTCCCACCCCTTAATTTTGGGATTTCCTCAAGGCTCAGTTCTGGGTCACCTCCTATTCTCCATCTACACCCACTCCCTGGGAGAGCTTGGATACAACTTCAACTAACATCTGAATAATAATAATAATAATAATAATAATAATAATAATAATAATAATAATAATAATAATAATAATGATAATAATAATGTTGGTATTTGTTAAGCGCTTACTATGTGCCAAGCACTGTTCTAAGCGCTGGGGGAGATATCTGTATGTAGATGATTCCCAAATCTATATCTCCAGCCTTGATGTAGTTGTCCTTGTACATCCTCAAGAAGTAGTGTGGCCTAGCAGGAAGAGAACAGGCCTGTGTTACAGAGAAGCAGCGTAGCTCAGTGGAAAGAGCCCGGGCTTGGGAGTCAGGGGTCATGGGTTCAAATCCCAGCTCTGCCAATTGTCAGCTGTGTGACTTTGGGCAAGTCACTTAACTTCTCTGTGCCGCAGTTCCCTCATCTGTAAAATGGGGATTAAGACTGGGAGCCCCCCGTGGGACAACCTGATCACCTTGTAACCTCCCCAGTGCTTGGAACAGTGCTTTGCACATAGTAAGCTCTTAATAAATGCCATCATCATCATTATTATTATTACATCCCAGTAGAGTCAATTAGGGACAGTGTTTTGTGACAACTTTGCAGACGCAACAAGCCACGGTATTCAGTATCCGGGTAAAAAAAAAAACATTTTTTAATGCAGAAAAGCATCAAGCACAAAGGATCTTGCTTCTGTTAAACCCTCAACCCAGGGGCAATGAGATCTCTGACACTATTTGAGCCCTCAACTCAGAGGCATTGAGAATTTCCAACGGCGGGACAATCAGTTCAGGTTGGTGTTCAAGTTAACAGGTCAAACCGGCACCGGTGGCCTGGACTGTCCCTGCCTTCCCTTTGGAGGACAAAGAACACCCAAGTATGGGTTGAGAGCAGCACGGGCATTCCCATCGGAAGGTCCCCTCTGCCTGGCTGTTTGGGTTGTCCATTTTGGATAACAGCAAGCAGCAGGGATAGGCATTTCCCCCCAGCCTTTATACTATGCTTGTTGACTTTCACATCAAGCTTCTTCCATGCAATGGCCCTAATCTACTACTTATGGTCCCATTGTCTTCTGCCCTTAGAAGACACCTCACCCAGACCCCTGGGGGAGTGTCAACATTTAGGGCTTTGCTTGGAGCCAAAATGTCTGGCTCACATGCCATCACAGGAAGCAATATGCTGAAGGGCATTAAATTTAACATGGTGTTTAGTGAAGTACAAAATGAATGCTTCGGCCTGGTAGCCAGAGGGCCTGGGTTCCAATCCAGATGTGCCCCTTATCTGCTATGTCACTTGAGCAAATCAATCAATCATATTTATTGAGCGCTTACTAAGTGCAGAGCACTGTACTAAGCACTTGGGAAGTACAAGTTGGCAACATATAGAGACGTTCCCTACCCAACAGTGGGCTCACAGTCTAGATGTCCCTTATCTTATCTTTGGTTCAGTTTCCTTATCTGTAAAATGGCAATTCAATACCTGTTCTCCCTGCTCCTTAGATTATGAACAGCATTCATTCATTCATTCAATCGTATTTATTGAGCACTTACTGTGTGCAGAGCACTATACTAAGCACTTGGGAAGTACAAGTTGGCAACATATAGAAACGGTCCCTACCCAACAATGGGCTCAACCGCATGTGGGATGGGAACATTCCCGACCTGGTTATTTTGTGTCTGCCCCAGATGTTAAGTACAGTTCTTAGTAAGCAGCATGGCTCAGTGGAAAAGAGTCATGGGTTCAAATCCCAGCTCCACCAATTTTCAGCTGTGTGACTTTGGGCAAGTCACTTAACTTCTCTGTGCCTCAGTTACCGCACCTGTAAAATGGGGATTAAGACTGTGAGCCCCCTGTGGGACAACCTAATCACCTTGTAACCTCCCCAGCACTTAGAACAGTGCTTTGCACATAGTAAGCACTTAATAAAAATGCCATCATTATATAGTAAGTGCTTAGCAAATACCACTAACAGTATTATTATTATTATTAACATCATTACTATTATTATTACTGTATGTGGCTCTGGGTGTTTTACGGGATAGGGGTTTCTAGGAGACTGCCCTGCCAAAAACAGGGTTAGCACCTTCCTCAACATTCCTGGGAACTCCCTCTGTAGGTTCTTGGTGTTTTAGACCCACAGTGAGGTTATAATGTAATACACAATTAAGCTTGTCCGCTAGACTGCAAGCTCACTGTGGGCAGGGAAAATGTCTTACCAACACCATTGTAGTGTATTCTCCCAAGCACCTAGTACAATGATCTGCGCACCGTAAGCTCTCAATAAATACCACTTATTTATTGATAGTTTAATATTAAATTTCAATACATATTTTAAAACAATTATAATTATTATGGCTTAACAGCAGACATTTCACTCAATGCAAAAATATACAGATTTGCCCTTTTTGTAGTTTAAGAGGGGACTGGTAGTGAGATGACATTATAACCCATATAGGCAGATGTGGTTGTAAAGCCCTCTGCACGACTGCTGTAGACATGTGAAGGGAGGCACCTTGGCTTAGTGGAAAGAGCACAGGCTTGGGAGTCAGAGGTCATGGGTTCTAATCCCGACTCCATCACTTTTCAGCTGTGTGACTTTGGGTAAGTCACTTAACTTCTCTGTGCCTCAGTTACCACATCCGTAAAATGGGGATGAAGACTGTGAGCTGCACTTGGGACAACCTGATAACCTTGTATCTATCTCAACACTTAGAACAGTGCTTGGCACAGAGTAAGCACTTAACAAATACCATTATTATTATTATGTGAAGGTAATTATCGCTGTGGAGCCACAAATGCTTTGGGATACAATTTTTCAGTCTAACATTCTCCTTGAATGTTGTGATCAGTACAGTGCTCTACACACATTAAGCGCTCAATAAATACGATTGATTGATTGATTGATTGATTGATCAGAGAAGCGAAGAAGGCATCCCCTCTCCTGGTTGTTACATGCCAGCTCAAAAGTCCAATTTGCAAATCCCATGGGTTTGGGCAAAATCATCACACTATCTCCTAATAAAAATTGTGGTATTTTTTGAGTGCTTTCTATGTGCCAGACACTTTAGTAAGAGCTGGGGTAGATACAAGAGATTGAGGTTGGACATAGTCCCTGTCCTACATAGAGCTCACAATCTTAATCCCATTTTATCAAAGAGGTTGAGGCACAGAGAAGTGAAGGGATTTATCCAAAGTCACACAGCAGACAAGTGGCAGGCCCAGAATTAGAACCCATGACCTGCTGACTCTATCCACTAGACCACGCTGCTTCTCCCTCCTACTGGTTTCTATCACCGAAAGGTAAAGCTCATCATAGGTGATGTTCTAATGAGCCAATTTGAATGATTAAGGTAGGGGATATCTTTTATAATAGATACTTTTGGGGTGAAGATTGTATTGTTAAATGATTCTACTAAGAGATCCAGGAGATTTTTAATGTCTGACTTGTCCTGTTACTGTAAGCTCTGTGTGGTTAGGGAACATGTCAACCAATTCCATTGTCTTTTACTCTCCTACGCACTTAGTACCATGTTCTGCACACAGTAAACAATTAATAAAAATGAGAAGCAGTGTGGCTTAGCGGAAAGACAATAGGCTTGAGAGTCAGAAGAGGGACCGTCTCTATATGTTGCCAACTTGCACTTCCCAAGCGCTTAGTACAGTGCTCTGCACACAGTAAGTGCTCAGTAAGGGCGGAGGGGGGGATGGGGAAGTGGTAAGGAGAAAGGGGGCTCAGTCTTTTAGACTGTGAGCCCACTGTTGGGTAGGGACCGTCTCTATATGTTGCTGACTTGTACTTCCTAAGTGCTTAGTACAGTGCTTTGCACACAGTAAGTGCTCAATAAATATGATTGATGATGAATAAATACGATTGAATGAATGAATGAATCAATGTGGGCTCTAATCCTGACTTTGCCATTTGTCAGCTTCTCTGTGCCTCATTAATTCATTCAATCATATTTATTGAGCGCTTACTATGTGCAGAGCATTGTACTAAGCGCTTGGGAAGTACAAATTGGCAACATATAGAGACAGTCCCTACCCATCAACAGGCTCACAGTCTAGAAAGGGGAGAGAGACAAGAAAACAAAACATGTAGACAGGTGTCAAAACCGTCAGAGTAAATAGAATTATAGCTATATGCATATCATTAACAAAATAAATAGAGTAGTAAATATTCACAAGAAAAATAAACAGTGTAACAAATCTGCACAAATATATACCAGTGCTGTGGGGAGGGGAAGGAGGTAGGGCGGAGGGGGGGATGGGGAAGTGGTGAGGAGAAAGGGGGCTCAGTCTAGGAAGGCCTCCTAGAGAAGGTGAGCTCTCAGGAGGGCTTTGAAGGGAGGCAGAGAGCTAGTTTTGTGGATGCGTGGAGGGAGGGCATTCCAGGCCAGAGGAAGGATGTGGGCGAGGGGTCGCAGGTGGGACAGGTGAGAACGAGGCACAATGAGGACATTAAGGGCAGAGGATTGGAGGGTGTGGGCTGGGCTGTAGAAGGAGAGATGGGAAGGAGAGAAGGAGAAGGGAGGTGAGGTAGGAGGGGGTGAGGTGATGGAGAGCCTTGAAGCCTCAGTTACCTCATCTGTAAAATAGGGATTAAGACTGTGAGCCCCACGTGGGACACCCTGATAATCTTGTATCTATCCCTGCACTTAGAACAGTGCTTGGCACTTAGTAAGCACTTAACGAATACCATTACTATTATATGATTGATTGATGCCCAGTGCCACCTCTATCTCAATGGCTCTAGCCTGGGAGGCTATTGGCCAGGCCACAGGTGGACACCAGCTTGACCCAATCCTCCCTCATCCATGCACCCAGAGTGTTTCGAATCCTCTCGGGAGGACATGGCTTTTGGGCCTAAAGGGTGAAAAGCATCCTGAGAGGTAAGAGTTGGGGGTGGAGCCAAGATCTGATAGAGAGAAAAGTGGAAAGCCAAAGTCTCTATTCCTGGGAATAGGGGAGGGGAAAGGATATTGGTGTAGTGCTCTTAGAGACCTAAGGCCTGAGTTATTTCTCTCTCATCAAGCAACATTAGGGATAAAAAAGGAATGTTAGTGTGGGTTAACTTGGTTTTAGGTATCATTGGAGGATAAATTTAGCATAAACCCAGGTTTTCAGGGATTTCTCAAGCTGCTCAGGCCTAATTCCACATGGCCAGCTGATTTGGATGGATTTCTAAGTGAAAGATCTGTTAATCAGCCCTAAAACCCTTCAGGAGCTACAGATAATTAACTTGTGAACCTCTCCTTCAATATTCTGTGATTGTTTCCCTCCACTGAGGTTCCAAATTAAATCCCATTTGCTTGTTTAGCCTGTTTGTAGGTGTAGCTCATTTATAGGCAGTGGAACTTCTTTTGCCTTCTTTAGGAGTATCTGGGGGGAGGCCTGATGACCATTTCTGTTCTGGTGTTGTCTAGGGTGGTCAATTCTGGGTACCTAGTTTGATGTCAAAGTAGCCCCAAATTCAGTGCAGAAGGAATTATCCTATGGCTTCTAGTAGAGGCCTGCTTACAGGAAGTCTTTCAAATAGAATAGGGGGGGCATCAGTAGGTCAGTCAGTTGCATTTATTGAGCACTTGCTATGTACAAAGCACTGTACTAAGTGCTTGGGAGAATACAAAATAACAATAAACAGACACAGTCCCTGCCTACAGTGATTCCAGTTGTGATGGTGAGTTGCCCTAAACAGCCATCTAATGGCTTCAGCAAGCACAAATTGCAGGACTTGATGGCTATGTTGCAGAGCATTTTTCTAAACTAGCTTTCATCCTAAAGGGGAGAATTGTGTTGCAAAATCTGCTGCGCCATCTCAATAATGAGCCCTGCAACTAGTGGATCTTTTGGGGTGTTACCAAATAGAAGAGTCCAGAAAGTAGGTCTATAAGAACTAATGAATGAAAGCAAATACCCGAATCCAAATTAAAACAACAAAAGACCATTTTGCTTGAAAAACTAGGTTGTGTAGACAAAATTGATTTTGGACTTGAATTATTTACAATTATGCATTCTAATCTCAGCTCTGCCACTTGTCTGCTGTGTGACCTGGGGCAAATCACTTAACTTCTCTGTGTCTCAGTTCCCTCCTTTGTAATATGGGGATTCAAAATCTATCCTCCCTCCTACTAAGACTTTGAGCCCCAAGTGGAACCGATTATTTTGTTTCTATCCCAGAGCTTAGTACAGTACCTGGCATAAAGTAAGCACTGAATAATTAGAGAAGCAGTGTGGCTCAGTGGAAAGAGCAAGAGCTTTGGAGTCAGAGGTCATGGGTTCAAACTCCAGCTCCGCCACTTGTCAGCTGTGTGACTTTGGGCAAGTCACTTAACTTCTTTGGGCCTCAGTTACCTCATCTGTAAAATGGGGATTAAGAGTGTGAGCCCCCAGTGGAACAACCTGATCACCTTGTAACCTCCCCAGAACTTAGAATAGTGCTTTGTACATAGTAAATGCTTAATAAATGCCATTAAAAATAAATACCATAGTTTTTATTTTTACTTATTATTATTCATCTGTATCTTGAGGATTAAGACTGTGAGCTCCATGTGGGACAGGGACTGTGACCAACCTAATTCATATCTACTCCAGCACTTAGTTCCAGGCACACAGTAAGTGCTTAAATACTATTTAAAAATATATTTATCCTTCTCTTGAGTAGATCTAGGAGATGTGAATTTGCTGCTGGTTTGGGTGAGTTTTTAGTATTCGTTCATCCATTTAATATTCATTCAATTATATTTCTTGAGTGCTTACTGTGTGCAAAGTACCTGTATATATGTTCGTACATATTTATTACTCTATTTATTTTACTTGTACATATCTATTCTATTTATTTTATTTTGTTAGTATGTTTGGTTTTGTTCTCTGTTTCCCCCTTCTAGACTGTGAGCCCACTGGGTAGGGACTGTCTCTATATGTTGCCAACTTGTACTTCCCAAGAACTTAGTACAGTGCTCTGCACACAGTAAGCTCTCAATAAATACGATTGATTGATTGCAAAGAACTGTACTAAGCAATTGGGAGAGTGCAATATAACAGACATATTCCCTGCCCACAGTGAGCTCACAGTCTAGAGGGGGAGACAGACATTAATACACGGATATTGAATCTAACCCTCATATGTAAGCTTCTATTTTGCTTAATATTGTTTTTTTCTGGTTTTTGGCAGGGAGGAATTATATTCCTCAATGTCACTTAAACTTGATTAACCATGTCTAAACTGACTGTTTAAAAAAATTGTGGTACTTGTTAAGTGTTCACTATGTGTCAAAGTAATAAGAGCACTGGGTTAAAATACAAGACAATCAGAGTAGATGTAGTCTAAAGTGAAGTAAGTATAGAGAAATTAAGTGACTTGCCCAAGGATGCACAGCAGGTAAGGGATAGAACTGGGATTAGAACACAGGTTTCTAAGATTACTAAAATCAGTGAGCCAGTCAGGCCCCTATAACACTGCAAGCCCTTAAAATGGCTACACTAACTTCTCTGACCCATGTATCCAAAGAAAGCTTCATCTTTTCCGAAACAAAAGAGGTGCCCATGCTCACCTCTTGGAAATAGAATCAACTTTCAATTATGTGGGATTATGCACAGTAATATGGACTAAGGACAGGAACAGAAAATGTAAAATCTCATTTTCACCCATAACCTCAGCCTCCTTGCCCCAGAATTGTGACCAAATAGCCACTACTAAATTGAATGGGCCAATGAGTGGTCTGGAGGCCAAAACATAGGCAAAATGAGAGTGGAGAAACAGCAGCCAAGGGTAAGGATAATCCTCAAACTGACTAATCAAACACAGACTAATCAAGAGCTTACAGAACAGTAAACTCGCCCATCTGCGTTGTGAATGTTTAATAGTATTATTAACAACAGTAAGAGCAGTAGTAATCACCAAACATTGTTCATCATTCATGATTACTCAATGGAAAATAATCCAAATTCATTTATTGAGCTTCATGCAGATGAAAATCCACCCGCATTTGCTTCAGAATCTCAAGAGCTAGCCTGTTGAAGAGGTATTGATTTTACATGGTAGAATAACTTATCACATATCTGGCAGAGATCCAAAAGTGAAGCAGTTGATTAGATTAGGGATCATATACACCTGAGCACCCAACTAAAGCCTAAATCCCACAGAAGTTTGTTTTTTTTTTTCATGTGCTCACAGGTGGGTTCCAAGAAAATTAGTAACGGGATCTCATCTGCAATCCCTTTTCCCTGGTGGATTTCTCCAAAACAGAAAAAAAAATAAGAAAAGTCAGAGGTGAGATATGTGTAGTTTTGGAAATCATTGTTTTGTAATATTCCACTGGACTCTCAAAAGAGTATTCTCGAAATAGTTTGCTTTTCACCTTCAAGATCCAGCACAGAAAAAGCTGACTATTAAGGCATCCTTTTCTCATTTTACTGAAATAATTTAAAAAAAGAAAAGCTACAATTTTCCTTCCCACAGTCCTAAATGGATCTTTCAGGAGGTCAAACCACAATCTGAAGGCAAATCCATGTTGTAACCCATGTTCCGTTAGGAATTAAGAATGACTCTTTCCATGTAATGACTCCCTGCAATCAAATAAAACCGTGTGAACTTTTAGTCTTTCACATAAGATTTTTGATCAGTTATTGGCAGCTGATCCATTCCACTTGCCGAGGGGACTTCATCAGTTACCCCAGTAGGACTTAGTATTCCCCAACTACCCGATGAGTGCAAGCTCGTCGAGGTAAGAAGTAAATATCTCCTTAGAGACCTTATGTCTGACTCATGAAAAAGGAATAATGGGTAGATTATTTTTTGGAGAATTTTAATGATTAGACACCAGTGTTTTGATTTATTTATCAACTTTACAATTTTAATGAGTACTTCTGGTGATAATTACCTAATTTCTATATTTAAGAAAACAGGCACATATAGCATGTTGCAAAGAGTATTACGATTTGATGTTTAGCCAGGATCTTTTTAATCAATAAAACACATCACCTGTAGTCACCACAGCTGATTGGTCTTTTAACTGAAATTCACATGAAGTAGAGAAAAATGGCATTTATTCATTATTGTTCAGCCATAAAAGTACACCCTGACTTGTGTCAGTTCTACTTTTGTTCACTATTGATAGGAAAATCTAGTACCATCCACATAGATGCCAAAAAATTATAAAATCAAAATGATTAGATTGTCAGAGAATTTCCTTCTGTATCCAAAAAGCCTTTATCATATGTAAGGGAAGGTCCTATTTCCCTCAGTGTTATTTAATTACAGACCGTGAACAGTGTGTAATTACAAACAGATCACATTATAACTCTGGTAAGTGTATACACACAAGAATGCATTTGTCCATTCTAATCTCACATTTGGGTTATTTGTTTTACCTTTGGGTTTTCCAATTATAGGCCAAAGTCAGCCATCTATTGCCTCTTCGATAAGTTATAACAGAGAAGCAGCATGGCCTAGAGGAGGGAACATGATTCTGGGACTCAGAAAAACCTGGGTTCTAATTCCAGCTCCACCACTTCTCTGCTGCATGACCTTGAGCAAGTCACTTCACTTTGTGCCTCAGGTACCTCATCTGTAAAATGGGGATTAGGACTGCGAACCCCAAATGGGACAGGGACTGTGTCCAACCCAATTTGCTTGTATCCACCGCAATTAGAACAGAGTAAGCACTTAACATATACCACAATTATTATTATTAGTAGTAGTAATATTCACAGTCATATTTGTCTGTTTTCTACTGTTCCCATTGTATACATACCCATTTTTCCTGATAGACTGCAAGCTCCTTGACTGCAGGGGCAGTGCTGTTTCAGTCTAATGTATTCTTCCAAGAATCTAATGCAATGCTCAGAACACAGTAAAGGCTCATTAAATAATAATGAATGAAGGGATGGATGGATAAATGATGAATCTCCATGGTGAGTCACAGTGAGTATAGATGAACAGTGTCATCCACATAGACTTTCTTTTCAACTTCTACTAAAAAAGCCTTTGAGGAGAACTGGAAATCTATAGCTCTATGTTTAGAGAAGATATACCTTGCCCCCATCCCCACCCCCCAAACAAAAAATCGGTGCTGAAGGTGAAAATGGATACAGGTTTAAAAGATGCTAAAACTTCTTCTCACAGGGTATGGTGAGCTAAGGGATTGGGAATTGTTAGCCAGTACACAAAAGAGCAAGGGTAAAGCATTTCATTTTCAAGCCATCCCAAGGGATAACCATTTAGCCAGTGCAATTAAACCACTGAAATTGACCATATTTTATGTATAGAACCAAGAGAATTCTTCATTCAGCTGGCCCTAGTTTACTTAACATTTTTGGGTCAGGGACTGGCCAGGCACAGCATGGCAGAGGCAGATGCATGGTTTTAGAGAAGCAGCGTGGCTTAGTGGAAAGGGCACGGGCTCGGGAGTCAGAGATCATGAGTTCTAATGCTAGCTCCACCACTTGTCAGCTATGTGATTTTGGGCAAATCACTTAACTTCTCTGTGCCTCAATTACCTCATTTGTAAAATGGGGATTAAGACTTTGAGCCCCACGTGCGACAACCTGATTACCTTGTGTCCACCCCAGCACTTAGAACAGTGCTTGATAGTGAGTGCTTAAGAAATACCATCATTATTTTTATTATTATTATTATTATTCTTAATCCCAGCTTTGCCATCTGCCTGCTATGTGATCTTGAGTAAGTTACTTAACTCCTCTGTGCCTCAGTTTCCTCATCTGTAAAATGAGCTCCATATGTGACAGTGACTACATCCAGTCTGATTGGCTTCTATCTACTCCAATGCATGGGAAAAACTTTAAAAATACCATACTGTTATTATGTATGGATACTATTATTATTATTGTTGTTGTCATTCATTCAGCCGTACTTAACAAGTGTTTACCGTGTGCAGAGCACTGTACTAAGCACTTGGAAAAGAACAATTCAACAATAAACAGTGACAATTGAGAGAAGCAGGGTGGCTTAGAAAGAAGAAGTGTGGCTTAATGGATAGAGCACAGGCCTGGGAGTAAGAAGGACCTGGGTAATAATAATAATAATCATGGTATTTGTTAAGCGCTTACCATGTGCAAAGCACTGTTCTAAGAGCTGGGGGGGATACAAGGTAATCAGGTTGTCCCACATGGGGCTCACAGCCTTAATCCCCATTTTATACTTAATCCCCATTTTACAGATGAGGTAACGGAGGCACAGAGAAGTTAAGTGACTTGCCCAAAGTCACACAGCTGGCAAGCAGTGGAGCAGGATTAGAACCCATAACCTCTGACTCCCAAGCCCCTGCTCTTTCCACTGAGCCATGCTGCTTCTCATCCCAGCTGGGGTACTAATCCCAGCTCTGCCACACATATGCTGTGTGACCTTGGGCAAGTCACTTCACTTCTCTGTGCTTCAGTGATCTCATCTGTAAAATGGGGATTAAGAGTGTGAGACCCAAGTGGGACAGGGACTGTACCCAACTTGATTAACGTATATCTACCCCAGCCTTTGGAACAGTGCTTGGCACATAGTAAGCACATAACAAGTATCAGAATGATTATTATTAATGTTAGTATTAAAGTATGTATAAATGGTCAGGACTTTCAAGCCCATACTGGTCTTTTCAGCCATACCTCCACATGTAGGAGAATTCCACTGTCAGGGTTAATGTCTTTCAGTTTGAAGGACAAATGAACTGGGCCAGAAAACTGAGTTTACAGATCCCCTGCAAGTGGACTCCACTAAGACAGAAGATGCCACATTTGAAGAGAGAGGTTTCCTTTCCAGCACACAAAAGCAACATAGAAGTCACCATCCTAGGTAGTACAAGTGATCTATCCAGCCCCAAAATCTGCCTCCAATAGTGGCACCAAATATATATATATATATATATATATATATATATATATATAGTTTTTTTTTTGAGGCATATATATGCCATGGTTTCCTCCTTGACATCCAACCTCATGGTTAAGGTTGGACTGCCATATGCTTCTTAAGGCCCCAACTCATATGAGTTTGTATTTACATAACATCTTTGTGAATTCAGAAACTACTGAAGGATTGTCTCATATCTGTGAGATTAATATGTAGCAAAATGAAACTGAAGTCTGATATCCAGAAGGCAGGGATGAAGCTTGGAATTGAATTAGTGTATCTTGACTCCTAATCCAAAATCCTTACCGCCAAACCATAATCTCTGCTTCGTCATTATATTTAAATATTTTTCCAAGAAGCCAGGACCATGCATTTTCACACATTGGTTGCATGATTAATTCAGATTTTCCATTTCATTTGGTTCTATTGATCCCTTTGAAAGCTTGAAGTTTTTCCTGAAATTGGAAAACTTCACATCAAGCATTTAACAATTATCCTTCTGAGATGTCTAACTGTTCTCTTCCATATGAAGTGATAGTCACTTGCAACCTTTTGAAATGGTCTGCATTTCAGTTTACCTACAGGAAACTTCTGTTAAATCCAAATGGATTTATCAGTGCTCCGACCAAGCATCCAAGGCTGAAGTACAGCACGCAGTGCCTCCGATTCCAGTAAAGAACTTGATATGATGTCTCACCAAATTTGACATGTAAAATTAATTCAAATTAGTTTGTATATAAATCCTGTCACATGGATTGGCAGTTGGTTGAAGTTTAAACAAAGGGTAATGATTAATAGCCGAGTATGCAGTTGGGAAAGGAGAGAGGACTGGTGTTGTCTTAGCAGGGTGCCACAGAGACTGGTGTGGGGTCCAGTGTCATTTAACATCTTTATTAATGATCTGGAAGGGAAAAGGAACAGCATGTCATGGAACCTGTCCAATGAAACAAAATTGGGAGGTGGTGAAGGCACTGATGAGGGAAGGGCAGAGATGGCAGGCGACCTGGTGAGGTTAGGCATTAAGGAATCATACAATAAAATTTGGGTCAGCTTGCAAAATTGCAAACCAAAGCATCCGAGAAATCATGTGGAACCCAGATATTTAGAGAGGAGGAATCTGGAAAGGAATCTAAGGACATAATGGTTCCACAGAGGATCTGCCAAACCAAAAGGCCAATGATATTTGGGATGAATATGTACAGCATTCAGGCATCAGCCCAGCTTTGAGTTACCGAACTGGAAGGTGATATTTCCTCCCTTTACGACTCTGGTGAGACTGCACCTGGACTAATTCGCTCACATTTCGGCTGCTCCATATGAGAAAGAAGCAGGCACATTGGAAGGAGTTCAGAAAAGTGATCCAAAAATAATTACGGGAACAGTGAGATTAACTTACATGAAACCGACACAAATGGCCAACTAGGTATATGACAACAGCGGGGGGAGTGTGATGATAATTGAAAGATGTTAACACCCAAAAAACGCAGGAATTATTTGTTTACTGTATGAAGGAACAAGAGACTAGGATTGTGGAGGCAGGATAAAACTTCGGAAAGCAAAAATGATCATCCGTGGGAAGTCTCTTCCAGGGAAGAGGTGAAATCTCAGACTGTTCGGGGATAAATAAATCTACTTAGCTGAAAATAGACTTGGAGGGGGAGAATCATAGCAACGTCCAGGGGATAAGAATAAATATACCTAACCTCCCAATCGATTAAATAATTTCAATTTATTGAACATTTACTCTATATTAAACACTAGGGGAGGTACACGTCAGTAGAGTTGATAGATACAATCCCTATCCCCAGGGAGTTTTCAATCTAGTGGGAGAGACAAGCATTAAAATTACAGGTAGAGGAAACGGCAGTGTGTAAGGATATGTGCATAATTTATGTAGAGGTAAGGGTGGGGTGGGTTACAAAGTGCTTAAAGGGTATGGCTCCAAGGGCATAGTCAATGCAGAAGGGAGTGAGAAAAAGGTGGGGAAGTGAGACATAGTCAGGGAAGGCTTCCTAGAGAAGATATGATTTGGTAGGGCTTTGAAGATGGGGAGAGTAGTGGCCTGTTGGATATTAAGGGAAAGGGAATTCCAGGCAGGAGGGAGGATGTGAGCAAGGGCCAGCAGCAGAGAAACAACACCAAGGCACAGTAAGAATAATAATAATAATGATGGCATTTATTAAGCGCTTACTATGTGCCAAGCACTGTTCTAAGCGCTGGGGAGGTTACAAGGTGATCAGGTTGTCCCCCGTGCGGCTCACAGTCTCAATCCCCATTTTACAGATGAGGTAACTGAGGCCCAGGGAAGTTAAATGACTTGCCCAAGGTCACACAGTAGACATGTGGCAGAACAGGGATTCAAACCCATGAACTCTGACTCCAAAGCTGTTTCCACTGAGCCACGCTGGCTGGTATTTAGAGAAATTAAGTGTGTTCACTGGGCTATAGCAGGAGAAGAACAAGGTTGGGAGGAGGGGAAGAGCTTATTGAGCGCCTTAAGGCCAATGGTGAGTAGTTTCTGTTTGATATGGAGATGGATAGGTAACCTTTAGAAATTTTTGAATACTGGGGAAAGGTGAACAGAAGAGAACATCTTTCTAAAAAAGATGATCTGGGCAACAGAATGAAGTATGGACAGAAGGGAGAAGAAGCTGGGGGCAGGGAGGTCAATGAGGAGGCTGAAACAATAGTTGAGGTGGAATATGATAGGTGCTTGTACTAGCCTGCTAGTAGTTTGGATAGGGAGAAAGGGGTGGATTCTAGAGACACTGTGGAGGTAGGACTGATAAGGTTTGGTGACAAATGGAATATGCAATTAAGATGAGGGAAATGACCTAAGGATAATGTCAAAGTTATGGGCTTGTGAGACAAGGAAAATCGTGGTGTTGTTTCCAGAGGTGGGAAAGTTGAAGGAAGGAGTAGGTTTGGGAGGGAAGTTAACGAGTTCTGTTTTGGGCATGTTATATTTGAGGTGTTGGCAGGACATCCAAATAGAGATGTCCTGAAGGCAGGAAAAAATACGAGACAGTAGAGAAGGTGAGAGGTTAGATTTGTTGAGGTAGTTTGGTAGTCATTCTCAGAGAGATACTTTAAACTCCTCGTGAGCAGAGATTATGTCTACCAATATTCTTGAATTCTCCCAAGTGCTATGCATAGAGCTCTATACAAAGTAAGCATTTAGTGAATACCATTAATTGATTGACTGAGAGATGGGAGTTGAAGCCATGGTAGAGAATGAGTTCTTTACAGGGAGTGGGTGTAAATGGATAAAGCAGGTGACCAAAACAGAGCCTTCAGGGATCCTCACCGTTAAGGAGTGAGAGGCAGAACAGGAGCCGGTGAAAGACACTAAGAAGGCCCAGAGAAATAAGAGGAAAACCAGGAGAGGAAAGTTTCAGTGAAGCCAAAGTTTCCAGAAAGTAAGGCAGGTGAGAGGTCTAGAAGGATTATAATAATAATAATAATAATAATGGCATTTGTTAAGCACTTACTATGTGCAGAGCACTGTTCTAAGCGCTGGGAATACAAGGTGATCAAGTTGTCCCACGTGGGGCTCACAGTCTTAATCCCCATTTTACAGATAAGGTAACTGAGGCTCAGAGAAGTTAAGTGACTTGCCCAAGGTCACACAGTAGACATGTGGCAGAGCAGGTATTCAAACCCATGACCTCTGACTCCAAAGCCCGTGCTCTTTCCACTGAGCCATGCTGCTTCTCTAGAGTAGTGACTGTTGGATTTGATGCCTGGGTTCTAATTCCAGCTCTGCCATACTGTTGCTGTGTGATGTTGGGCAAATCACTTCATTTCTCTGGGCCTGTTACCTCATCTGTAAAATGGGATTTAAGGGTGTGAGCCCCAAGTGGGGCAGGGACTGTGACCAAACTGATTAACTTGTATCTACCCCAGTGCTTAGAAAAGTGCTTGGCACATAGTATGCACTTCGCATCTACAATAATAATAATAATAGTAACTATTATTATTATAAGAAGGTCATTAGTTGCCTGAGAGAGGGCTGTTTCCTGAGAGCAGAGGGGCACAATCCAGATTGCAGGGGGTTGAGGAAAGAATTGGAATAGAGCAACATGCATAAACAACTCACTACTTAGAGAGTTTGGACAAGAAAGGTAGGAGAGAGATAAGGTGATAACTGGAAGTTACATATGTACCTATCTAACACAGACTAGTGGTTAAGCATTAACTCTTGTTTATACTCCCCTTTCCTTCTTAATAATAATTATTAAAAACTGCATTTTTAAGCCCTTTCTACGTGCCACTCACTGTCCAAATATTGGGCTAGACACATGACAAATCAGATCAGACACGGTCACCCTCCCACTTAGAGCTCAGTCTATTTTATTTTACTGTGTGCAATCCCTGCTAAATTCTAAACTTCTTGAGTGTAAGGATCCTGTTTATTTTACTCTCCCAAGCATTTAGTACTAGGCTCTGCAAATAGTAGGTCTTAATAAATACTACTGATGGATTGAATGAATGATTGAATTGTTACATTATTCCATCTGTGATTATTATACGTTGTAACATAAGACTAAATGATTCATCTGAGTTGATCAGTCATACGTGATGCACAGATTCTCAAAATATGGTTTTGTAAATGAAAATGGGATCCAAAAGTTATTTTAGCAGAGAGATAGGCTATCATCTATCTTTCTGGAAGAGTTCCCAGCACCAAAATAGGACATTAACTAATTTCCTTTCCTAAGGAATAGTGAATCCTTTGTAAAAATGAAGATAAATCATTTTGGGTATGGAGTCTTAGGACAGTTGGTTGAATTCTAGAGCTGATCTCAAGTGAAGAAGGTGGCCATAGATTGACCTCTACTATTAATTTTCCTATTTTTAGAAGATTTCAGACACTGTCTTTATCAAATTGAAGCAAAGCAGGTGATGATTTTGCAATACCAAAAAAGCAGGGCAAGAAAATTATTCCAGCTCCTCATCAAAATGAGCACATATATTGAATTACTATTCTTTAGCCACAATACTTGGGGTATTGTTAATAAAGAAATGGTAAAAAAAAATACATACTCTGTACCCCTACAGAAGATATATGTGGGCCCATTTTAAATCCAGAGACATGAGTAGCCAGTAACTGAAGAGACAACACTAATGGTCTTTTCTATGGTGAGTCCAACTTTCCTCCTGATTTCAATGACCTTCCTTTTAGGTGGTAGACATGTAACTCCAGATCTGCTTCTAAGATTAGAATATGCCACTCTTCAGCTGTTTCTTTTCTGGAATCATAAATTGTGAAATTATTTTCAAGGGATAAGGCTAGAATAAAGTTCTTGGTGGCTTTCTTGTGCTTTATTCAATCAGGATAGAGGATAGAGATGGTAAATAAATAGGAAAACCATTGTTCAAGACAATTGAAAAATTATTCAAGACGTGTATCTTCTGTGGGTTGTAATAATAATGATAATGGTGGTATTTGTTAAGCGCTTCCTATTCCTGAAGCACTGTAAAGATACCATCAGTTACTGTTCTTGATTTTGTTATTTTTTTCTTGGTTTTTCCCCTTCTCCTGTTGTTTTGTCAAGAAAGTGGAAAAGACTCCCCAGACACTTACTAAGCTACTCCGAGTATCACGCTCAAAGACGGCTTAAAGGGATTTATGATGGGGAAAAAATTTGCATGGGACATTTGTTGGATTACTAATGTGTCTGGCCATCCTACCAAAACTACCCATCCCTAGTAGAAGGTGTTGAAGTAGGTAAGCTCGTTGTGGTCAGGGAATTTGTCTGTTGTACTGTTTTATTGTACTCTTCAGTGCTCTGCACAAGGTAAGTGGTCAAAAAATACTACGGACTGATCCAACCTGATGCTGTGTCCCCTATGATTAACATCTGCCGGTCACTTGATGCAATCTGATGCCAACCTGGTTTCTGTCCCTCGGTCCAGTGGAAGAAACCACTCAGGGCCCCTTCACCCACACAGCTTCAGCCAGAGTTCCCCTCCCCATCTATATCCCCTGAGAGGGGGTCGCTTTGGGGTATAATGAAGTGAATGCCCCAAGTGGACACGATCCTTCCAGGACCAACCCACTCTGGATTGTGTTCTCAGCCCCATATCTCACTGAGGAAATCACATTAGACCCCTCCATCCACCCAGCCCCTCCTGGACCTCCCTTCCCCTCCTCTCTGACCCTTTGGGGTGGTGACCCTGGGAGCTGGGAAATATAGAGGGCAATGTCCCAGGTGGGCTTGATCCCTCCCTAGGAGTCAGGGTAGAGCCACTTCAGTTTTTTAATATCCCAGGGAGGGGGTTGTGGCACGGATGTGGCAGTAATGACAGCACAGTAATAATAATAATAATGGCATTTGTTAAGTGCTTACTATGTGCAAAGCACTGTTCTAAGTGCTGGGGAGGATACAAGGTGATCAGGTTGTCCCACGTGGGGCTCACAGTCTTAATCCCCATTTTACAGATGAGGTAACTGAGGCACAGAGAAGTTAAGTGACTTGCCCAAAGTCACACAGCTGACAATCAGCGGAGCCGGGATTTGAACCCATGACCTCTGACTCCCAAGCTCATACTCTTTCCACTGAACCACGCTGCTGCTGGCAGAACAGTGCCTGGCACATAGTAAGCACTTAATAGATTCCATAAAAACAAAACAAAACACAAAAGACAACATCCCCCCTGCCCCTGCCATAGGGGTCAGCTCTGGCGAAGAAGTCTCATAACAGGGTGCAATCCCCTGGTCCGCTTCTCACCCCCACAATCCATACGTGTCCCTGGACAGACTCTATAGCCCCTGCCCCTGCCTCTGGAGAAAAGTCCCACCTCCCTCTTCCCTGGCCCCTGGCCACAAGACTATGTGACTTCTTAGACTGTAAACTCATCGTGGGCAGGGAAGCTGTCTACCAACCCTTTGGAGTCAGAGGTCATGGGTTCGAATCCCAGCTCCACCAAGTCTGCTGTGTGACCTTGGGCAAGTCACTTAACTTCTCTGTGCCTCAGTTACTTCATCTGTAAAATGGGGATAACGACTGTGAGCCCCACGCGGGACAACCTAATCACCTTGTATCCCCCCCAGCACTTAGAACAGTGCTTTGCACATAGTAAGCGCTTAACAAATGCCATCATTATTATTATTATTACCAATTCGACTATAGTGTACTCTCCCAAGTGCTTAACACAGGGCTCAGCCCACAGTAAACTCTCAATAAATGCGATTGATTGATGCCAGTTCATTGGATCATCTTAAAGGATTTTGCCTGATTGATGTGTTATAGCGCAAAATACACCAGTCTTTCATAGAACCTTATCAAATGGTGGGGGTATAGTGGTGTCTCCTGCTATTGAAGTCTCAGAGTTATTCTGGTCTGGGATCATAGATTGTATCTGTTTTTACTAGCCCTCTGGCAAATATGTGCCACTGAGTAAGGTGGACCATCAAGAGAGTGTGGACGGCTTAGCACAAATCATCACCACTACTGAAATAACATCTCCAATGCATGCAACCCTTCTACAATGGTTGCAGGGGATTCTCTGTGTGACCTTCACAACCCTGGATGTAATTTCACCATCAGTGGATTGTCGAAATGAAGGCCAACTTTACAATACCGGTAACAGGCCAAGTTCCATTTTTTCTTTCTTTTTCTGAGTTAACAATAATTTCATTTTTAGGGGCGCACAATGAATGAGGTTTATTTATGAGAAGCACCGTGATGTAGTAGCAAGAGCATTGGCCTAGGAATCAGAGGACCTTAGTTCTAATCCTGGCTCTGTCATCTGTCTGCTGTGCCACCTTGGGCAAGTCACTTCACTTCTCTTTGCCTTAGTTATCTCATCTTGGGACTGTGAGCCCCATTTGGGTCATGAAATGTGTACAGCCTGTTTAGCTTCTATGTACTCCTGCGCTTAGTACAGTGTCTGGCACATAGTGAGCACTTCACAAATACCATTTTAAAATAATGTGGCAGAATTTGAAGGTTCTGAGTCTTTGGGCAGACCCCATATTTGAGAGCTAGTGGTGTGCATCTAAGCAGTTTTTATTCTTATGCAGTGGTGAAAAATGAACTATCAACCAAACGGAGGAGAGAACATTGGTAAATTTCTTTGGATTTGGTTTGTCAGACTCCTCACCCTTAGGTAACTGAAGGATTAAAATGATGGCCCTCGATAATTGCCATCATTATGTTTTGGAGGTGATAAACAAGTAATGCAGAAATTCAGGGTATGTTCTGATTAAAATTGGCCATGAGGGAAATGTACTGGACTCAGAAATTTCTATGATTTTTGGTTTCTGGAGGCCTTTTAGGATTAGTCACCCAATATTGAGATGGTGATACAGTTTTGAAGCCTCTGTTAGTTAACACTCATGCTCACATCCATGTATGACTGTGTTGTTAAACAGCTCACAAAATCCTAACCCCAGGTTGGTATTCTTAATTTTCACCAGGGAGAATAATAACATCTTCATTTTTTTCTTCCTTTAAACTGGTGAACTGTGACAGACTTATTTTGCAATTTAACAACTCTGCAAATTATTGTCATTTCTACTCTGGCACTGGTCCTTACCAAATGGATTCAACTCATGTAAAGTGTAAAACCAGTTTGCGAAGGTAGTTTTGTGTATCCACAAAGCCTAGATTAATGCAGAAGAGTAAATTCTGACATTGGCTAAACGTCTGTACCACTGAACTTAGTGGAAGTAGGATTGATGAGTTGGACTATTAGGTGTTGAAGTGTAGAGCAAGATGAGCTGACTCTTTTCTTGTGATAATTGAAATCATTTCAATTCATTTCCTTCTTGGTTGGACAGAAACATGTTTTCAATAGGGAAGAAATCTTGAGGGAATCCATTGACCTAGCCAGTCATATAATGCAAGAAGTTAATGGACAAAAATGATATTCATCTTCAGTTTATAATAGCATTTTCTTCCACGGAACCGAAACCCCGGAAAGGCAAAGTGTGTTATAAGAGCAGCCACTACACCGGAATATATGTGACCTTTGTTTTATATAGCAATTATTGTATCTATGGTAAAATAAAATAAAAACCAACACAAGTTTTGACACCAAGATAATAAATTATAAATTATGAAAGTCTAAGGCACCCAGCAACTTGTAAACAACAGTCTTGTCTCTTAGCAACAAGCTAGGGAGAGCAGCTTGTTGATAGGAATGGAGCAGACAGGATTGTTTTGCAGTGATTACCACCTAGGAGCCAGGAACAACATTTTAACACCTGCCTCAGGGCGCTTCTGCACCTAGCTATCCATCTCTCCAGTGGTCCCCATTGTCTCGGCTTAACGCTGAGAGGCCTGCAGGACCTCTTACGATGGCAGGGCCCCACGCAGCAAAAAACAAAAGAGGCTCCAGAGGAATAGCGCAGAAGACGTGGAGTCCCTCTGCACCCCAGGGACAGAATTAAAAAAAAAAAAATTCCTTGAAAGGACTTTCTATAAACAATATGTAATCATTACTATAAATGCCTTCTCTTTTTTCGGATCGTGTCCCTTCAGTGCATAGAATCTCATTTAGGCCTGTTATGAAGGAATTTAGACAAGGATTTGATGTTGTGCCAAAACGTTTTATTTTTAAATTTCTGTTCTGAAACAGCCAGAAAGGCAAGTTGGAGAAAATGCTGCTTTGAAGAGCCCTGGGGTCGCCTCTACAATTAAGTGGCCACTGACAGCCCTGGGGGAGAGATACTGAACAGACACCATTGAAGGAGGGGCCCACTATCTGAGTCCCGTATAAAGAGTACAAGACTGGAAGTAAGGAGACCTGGGTTCTGATCCTGGCTCCTCTACTTACCCACTACGTAACCTCGGGCAGGACATTTCACTTCTCACGGACAAAATTTCTTCACCTGTAAAACAGTGATAAAATAATGATAATAATAACAATTCATTCATTCATTTATTCAATTGTATTTATTGAGCACTTACTGTGTTCAGAACACTGTATTAAGTGCTTGGGAAGTACAAGTTGGCAACATATATTCATTCAATCGTATTTATTGAGCACTTACTGTGCTCAGAGCACTGTATTAAGCGCTTGGGAAGTACAAGTTGGCAACATATAATCATTCAATCGTATTTATTGAGCACTTACTGTGTTCAGAGCACTGTATTAAGCACTTGGGAAGTACAAGTTGGCAACATATAGAGCCGGTCCCTACCCAACAGTGGGCTCAAAGTCTAGAAGGGGGAGACAGACAGGTATCAAATAATGGTATTTGTTAAGGGCTTACAATGTGCCAAGCACTGTTCTAAGCGCTGGGGTTATACAAGGTGATCAGGTTGTCCCACGTGGGGCTCAAAGTCTTAATCCCCATTTTACAGATGTGGTAACTGAGGCACAGAGAAGTTAAGTGGCTTGCCCAAGGTCACACAGCTGACAAGTGGCTGAGGCAGGATTCGAACCCATGGCCTCTGACTCCCAAGCCCACACTCTTTCCACTGAGCCATGCTGCCATTTTCTATCCCTCTTAGAATGTGAACCCTACATGGGATAAGACCTGGGTCTGATCCAAATGTATTATGTTTACCCAGTGTCTGGCACATAGCAAACCACAATTATTAGCATTACTCCTAGCAGTAGAACATAATGTCACACCAACCATTTTATGGAAGATGATCTGAGGCCACTCTGCTTCTCCAAGGAACTCCTAACCTCCCCCAGTCAACCAATGAGTCGTATTTACTAAACAATTACTATGTGCAGAGTAATAATAACTATGGCATTTGTTAATAATAATAATGGCATTTATTAAGTGCTTACTATGTGCAAAGCACTGTTCTAAGAGCTGGGGAGGTTACAATATAAAAAAATAATAATGATGGCATTTATTAAGCATTTACTATGTGCAAAGCACTGTTCTAAGCACTGGGGAGGTTACAAGGTGATTAGGTTGTCCCAAGGGGGGCTCACAGTCAATCCCCATTTTACAGATGAGGAAACTGAGGCCCAGAGAAGTGAAGTGACTTGCCCAAAGTTACATAGCTGACAATTGGTGGAGCCGGAATTTGAACTCATGACCACTGACTCCAAAGCTCGGGCTCTTTCCATTGAGCCATGCTGCTTCTCTAATAATAACAATGATGCAATTTGTTAAGCGCTTACTATGGGCACAGCATTGTTCTAAGTGCTGGGGAGTATAAAAGGTGACTAAATTGTCCCACGTGGGGCTCACAGTCACACAGCTGACAAGTGGCAGAACCGGGATTTGAACCCATTACCTCTGACTCCTAAGCCCATGCTCTTTCCACCGAGCCATGCTTACAAGGTGATCAGGTTGTCCCACAGGGGGCTCACAGTCCTAATCCCCATTTTACAGATGAGGTAACTGAGGCCCAGAGAAGTTAAGTTATGAGAAGCAGCGTGGCTCAGTGGAAAGAGCTTTGGATTCAGAGGTCAGGGGTTCAAATCCTGGCTCCAACTGTCAGCTGTGTGCTTTGGGCAAGTCACTTAACTTCTCTGTGCCTCAGTGACCTCATCTGTAAAATGGGGATTAAGACTGTGAGCCCCCCGTGGGACAACCTGATTGCCTTGTAACCTCCCCAGCACTTAGAACAGTGCTTTAACTCCTCACTCTCGGCTTCAAGGCTGTCCATCACCTCGCCCCCACCTACCTCACCTCCCTTCTCTCCTTCTCCAGCCCAGCTCGCACCCTCCATTCCTCTGCCACTAACCTCCTCACTGTGCCTCGTTCTCACCTGCCCTGCTGTCGACCCCTGGCCCATGTCCTCCCCCTGGCCTGGAATGCCCTCCCTCCACACATCTGCCAAGCTAGCTCTCTTCCTCCCTTCAAAGCCCTACTGAGAGCTCACCTCCTCCAGGAGGCCTTCCCAGACTGAGCCCCCTCCTTCCTCTCCCCCTCCCCATCCCCCCGCCTTACCTCCTTCCCCTCCCCACAGCACCTGTATATATGCATATATGTTTGTACATATTTATTACTCTATTTTACTTGTACATATTTGTTCTATTTATTTTATTTTGTTAATATGTTTTGTTTTGTTGTCTGTCTCCCCCTTCTAGACTGTGAGCCCGCTGTTGCGTAGGGACCGCCTCTATATGTTGCCAACTTGTACTTCCCAAGCGCTTAATACAGTGCTCTGCACACAGTAAGCGCTCAATATAGACGATTGAATGAATGAATGAATGAATAGTAAGCGCTTAATAAATGCCATCTTTTTTTTTAAGTGACTTGCCCAAAGTCACACAGCTGACAACTGGCAGAGTCTGAATTTGAACCCATGACTTCTGACTCCAAAGCCCGTGCTCTTTCCACTGAGCCACGCTACTTCTCTAAGCAGCTTACAGTATGTGCCGAACACTGTATTAAGCGCTGGGGTGGATACAAACAAATCAGGTTGGACACAGTCCCTGTCCCACAAGGGGCTCACAGTCTCGATCCCCATTTTACAGCTGAGTTAACAGTGGCACAGAGAAGTTAAGTGACTTGTCCAAGGCCACACAGCAGGCAAGTGGCGGATCGGGATTAGAACCCATGACCTTCTGACTCGACTCCCAGGCCTGTGCTCTATCCACTGTGCCATGCTGCTTCCCTGTACAGTGCTCTGCACACAGTAAGCGCTCAACAAATGCGATTGAATAAATGAATGAATGAATACTAAGTCCTTGGGAGAGTGCTATACTGTAGAGTTGGCGGACACTATTCCTCCTCACAAGGAGATAATGGTTTAGAAGGGGAGATTGACATTAAAATAAGCTACAGATAAGGGAAATAGTGGAGTTTAAGGATTTGTAAGTAAGTCCTGTGGAGTTGAGGGTGAAGTGATTATCAAGTGCTAAAAGGCAACAGCTCTAAGTGCTTAGTCAACAAAGAGGGGAGAGGTAGTAAAGAGAAATGAGGGCTTAACTGGGGAAGATCTCTTAGAGGGCTGGGCCTGAACACTGTCTTCCTTCAGAGGTCTCTATGAACACCAGGGACATTTCTGCATCTGCACAAAGTAAGCGCTCAATCAATATCATTGATTGATTGATTCAGTGCCGTGGAACTCAGTGATGGACGTCTAGAGTGGTGCTTAAAATTTACAATACCAAGCAAATGTATCCTTTTTTATGGTATTTGTTAAACACTTACTATAAGCCAGGCACTGTGCTCAGCAATGGGGTAGATAGAAGTAGTTTGGGTTGGACACAGTCCCTATCACACATAGGGTTCACAGTCTTAATCACCATTTTATAGATGAGGTAACTGAGGCACAGAAAAGTTAAGTGATTTGCCCAAGGTCACACAGCAGACAAGTGGCAGAGTCAGGATTTGACTCCCAGCCCCACACTCTTTCCATTAGACCACGCTGCTTCCTGTAACAGATGGGGGACAGACCAACTGAAAACCGGACTATCCAATATAAAACTCAACAAATGGCAATGCAAATCTACAAGAGCAAGGACAGTAGATGGCATAGAAGTTATCTGTTGAATTTGATTGGCAGGGAACACATCCACCAGTCTCAGTACAGTGTCTGGCACATAGTAAGTGCTTAACAAATACCATTATTATTATTATTGTTATCACCAACACTGACAAGCTTATTTTGGGCAGGGAATGTGTACACTAATTCTGTTGTATTGCACTCTATCAAGCACTTAGTACAGTACTCTGCACTTAGTAAGCACTCAATAAATACCACTATTTGACTGATTATTCTCCCAAGCACTTAGTCGAGTGCTCTGCATACAGTAAGCTCTCAATAAGTATCACTGATTGATTACTCTCCAAATCACTTAGTACAGTGCTCTGCACACAGTTAAGTGTGGCAGTCAAGCAGTGTGGCTCAGGGGAAAGAGCACAGGCTTTGGAGTCAGAGGTCATGGGTTCAAATCCCAGCTCCACCAATTGTTAGTTGTATGACTTTGGGCAAATCACTTAACTTCTCTGTGCGTCAGTTACCTCATCTGTAAAATGGGGATTAAGACTGTGAGCCCCCCGCCCCAGGACAACCTGATCACCTTTTAACCTCCCCAACAGAACCGTGTTTTGCACATAGTAAGTGCTTAATAAATGCCATAATTATTATTATTATTATAAATGAAGGCACACAATCTGCATAACTCAGGCTCCACATTTTTGTTTATTTATTTCTTCAGCAATAATACACTTAGGGTTGCTTTGTTCTTGAATTCTTAACATACTCATGTTTTCCCAGTTACCTTCCTCTAGATCTTGAGATTGGTCTATGGCGGATTGACTGATCTGGCCACCACTGACTGTGCTGTAGGTGACTCACAACCCCACTCCTTCCCCTCCCTGTTCCCTATCCCCATAGGGGTGAAGCAGAGTCAATCAATCAATCAATCGTATTTATTGAGCGCTTACTGTGTGCAGAGCACTGTACTAAGCACTTGGGAAGTACAAGTTGGCAACATATAGAGACAGTCCCTACCCAACAGTGGGCTCACAGTCTAAAAGAGTCGGGGAGAAGGTCCTAACTGGTGAAACAGGGACTGCTTTGGGCCTGATGTAATAAAGAGGTCCCATAGGCTGGATGCTATGGCATGGGTCCTGGACTCAGGCTGTCGAGTCACCTCCAACCCTTAGCGACTCCTTAGACACCTCTCTCCCAGAATGTCCTACCTCCATCTGCAATCATTCTGATAGTGTATCCATAGAGTTCTCTTGGAAAAAGATATGGAAGTTCTTTACCATTGCCTCCTTCCATGTAGTAAACTTGTCTCCATGCTGACTCTCTCCCATGCCTCTGCTGTCCAGCACAGGTGATGATGGTGATGGTATTTGTTAAGCGCTTACTATGTGCAAAGCACTGTTCCAAATGCTGGGGAGGTTACAAGGTGATCAGTTTGTCCCACGGGGGGCTCACAGTTTTAATCCCCATTTTACAGATGAGGTAACTGAGGCACAGAGAAGTTAAGTGACTTGCCCAAAGTCACATAGCTCACAGTTGGCGGAGCCGGGATTTGAACCCATGACCTCTGACTCCAAAGCCCGGGCTCTTTCCATTGAGCCATGCTGCTTCTGGTGTAGCAGATTGCTGTACACTCACCAGCCACTACTACTACCACTACTACACCGCCTGTCTACATGTTTTGTTTTGTTGTCTGTCTCCCTCTTCTAGTCTATGAGCCCACTGTTGGGTAGGGACCGTCTCTATATGTTGCCGACTTGTACTTCCCAAGCGCTTAGTACAGAACTTTGCACACAGTAAGCACTCAATAAATACGACTGAATGAATGAATGAACTTAAGCTAGGAATGAAATGGGTATAATAATAATGATGATGGCATTTATTAAGCATTTACTATGTGCAAATCACCGTTCTAGGCACTGGAGAAGTTACAAGGTGATCAGATGGTCCCAAAGGGGGCTCACAGTCTTAATCCCCATTTTACAGATGATGTAACTGAGGCACAGAGAAGTTAAGTGACTTGCCCAAAGTCACACAGCTGACAATTGGCGGTGCTGGGATTTGAACCCATGCCTCTGCTTCACTCTCCCTCCCACAGTCGAGACTGGTAGAGTACTGGAAACTCTCCAGGTGCCATCCTGAAAGGGGAGGACCTGGACTAGGGGTAGAATATGATTCCAAGAGTCTAAGAAACTCAATAGGCAGCAAAGGTATTATTTATATTAAAGTCTGTATCCCCCTTTAAACCATAAGCTTGGAGAAGCAGCATGGCTCAGTGGAAAGAGCCCGGGCTTTGAAGTCAGAGGTTATGGGTTAAAATCCCGGCTCTGAACAATGGTCAGCTGCGTGACTTTGGGCGAGTCACTTCACTTCTCTGTGCCCCAGTTACCTCATCTGGAAAATGGGGATGAAAACTGTGAGCCCCACGAGGGACAACCTGATCACCTTGTAACCTCCCCAGTGCTTAGAACAGTGCTTTGCACATAGTAAGTGCTTAATGAATGTCATTATTATTATTATTATAAGCTCACTGTGGGCAGGGAATGTGTCTACCAACTCTGTCTACCAACTCGGTTCATTCATTCTCTCAATTGTATTTACTGAGCGCTTACTGTGTGCAGAGCACTGTACTAAGTGCTTGAGAAGTACAAATTGACAACATTTAGAGTCAGTCCCTACCCAACAACAGGCTCACAGTCTAGAAGAAACCTAGAGTCTCCAAAATGCTTAGTACAGTGCTCTGTACTGCACACAGTATGCGCTCAATAAATACAATTGAAGGAATGAATAAGCACTCAATAAATATAATTGATTGATTGGATCATTGAATGTCCCGGGGACAATTGTTCAAGAACTGAGTGCTTAGTACAGTGCTCTACACACAGTAGGTGCTCAATAAACATGATTGAATGGATGAATGAATTGCCTCAAGCAGATGATTATACAACACGGGGTGGCCGTACAGAAGATATGCAGTTGATCGTTCACAGCTTTATAGCCAATCCATTGCTGTGGTCTGGTGATAAACCTGAAGAAAACCCGCAAAATGCACCAGGCTCCATTAAGGAAATCCTATCCAAATTTTGGCAACAAGGAACTAAATGCTGTAGTGGAATTTTGTTCCTGAGGCAACACAATTTTCCATAATGCCCTGAGAGGCAAAAAAAGTTGAAAACTGAATGAAGATCAGCATGTCCTTTGGGAAGTTATTAGACACAATGTGGAGATAAAACAGCCACAAGCTTCAGACTGGCTTGGAAGCAGAGGGCCTGGGAGTCGGGGGACCCGGGCTCTCATCCCACTTCTGGTACTTGCCTGCTCTGCGACCTTGTGCAAGTCATGTAACTTCTCTCTACTCCGATTTCTCATCTGTAAAATGGGGACTCGCCTCTCAGGGTCTCACGTGGAGAATTCCCAGTACCCTACCAGTCTCGACTACAGAAGGGAGAGTCAGGCAGAAGCATAGCGCTCAATGAATGAATAAATGAATGCTGTGTAACCTTGGGCCAGTCACTTAACTTCTCTGCGCCTCAGTAACCTACTCTGTAAAATGAGCATCATGCCTATGAACCCTATGGGGAACAGGCACTGTATTCAACCTGGTTAGCTTGTATCTACCCCAGCACTTAGTGCAGTGCCTGACACATAGTAAGCATTTAACAAGTATTTAAGAGA
The DNA here is from genome assembly GCF_015852505.1 of Tachyglossus aculeatus. NCBI lineage: Eukaryota > Metazoa > Chordata > Mammalia > Monotremata > Tachyglossidae > Tachyglossus > Tachyglossus aculeatus. The sequence continues at coordinate 151,544,893 of NC_052066.1, read as the reverse complement.
AGCAGTGCGGCTCAGTGGCAAGAGCACGGGCTTGGGAGTCAGAGGTCATGGGTTCAAATCCCAGCTCTGCCAATTGTCAGCTGTGTGACCTTGGGCAAGTCACTTAACTTCTCTGGGCCTCAATTACCTCATCTGTAAAATGGAGATTGACTGTGAGTCCCCCATGAGACAACCTGATCACCTTATATCCTCCCCAGTGCTTAGAACAGTGCTTTGCACAGAGTAAGTGATTAATAAATGCCATAATTATTATTATTAAGTATCATAAAGTAATAATAATGATAGTAATAATCAATAATTATGATATTAGTTTAGTGGTTACTATGCACTAATTCTGGGGTAGGTGCAAAACAATTAGGTTGGACACAGTCCCTGTTCCACAGGGAGCTCACAATCTACAAGGAGGATAAACAGGTATTGAATATCCATTATACAAATGTGAAAACTGAGCCATAGAGAAGTTAAATTATGTATCCCAGGTCATGCAGCAGATTAGCTGGGGAAGCTGGGATTAAACCCCAAATTCATTCATTCAATCGTATTTATTGAGCGCTTACTGTGTGCAGAGCACTGTACTAAGCACTTGGGAAGTACAAGTTGGCAACATATAGAGACGGTCCCTACCCAACAGTGGGCTCACAGTCTAGAAGGGGGAGACAGAGAACAAAACATATTAACAAAATAAAATAAATAGAATAAACATGTACAAATAGAGTAATAAATGCATACAAACATATATACATATATACAGGTGCTGTGGGGAGGGGAAGGAGGTAAGGCGGAGGGGATGGGGAGGGGGAGGAGGGGGAGAGGAAGGAGGGGGCTCAGTCTGGGAAGGCCTCCTGGAGGAGGTGAGCTCTCAGCAGGGCCTTGAAGGGAGGAAGAGAGCTGGCTTGGCAGATGTGCAGAGGGAGGGCATTCCAGGCCAGGGGGGTGACGTGGGGGATGACGTGGGCCGGGGGGTCGACGACGGGACAGGCGAGAACGAGGCTGTGTCCTCTTTCCATTAGGCTATGCTTTGAAAGCACTTTAGAAAAAAAGGCATGCTAGAAAAAAGCCACATGACCTATGGCTAGGAAACCCGAAGCAGCATGGCTCAGTGGAAAGAGCACAGGTTTTGAAGTCAGAGGTCATGGGTTCAAATCTCGGCTCCGCCACTTAGCTGTGGGACTGTGGGCAAGTCACTTAACTTCTCTGTGCCTCAGTTACCTCATCTGTAAAATAGGGATTAAGACTGTGAGCCCCCTGTGCGACAACCTGATCACCTTGTAACCTCCCCAGTGCTTAGAACAGTGCTTTGCACGTAGTAAGCACTTAATAAATGCCACCATTATTATTATTAACACCATAATCAGCCTCTTCTACAATTCCAACAGCATCACCTGTGTGCCCACTCAATATCAATGACAACATAGGATCTCAAAGAATAAGGTCCTGAAATGAAGACAGTCTACTAACATCAAAGTTCTACTCACTGCAATACTGCTCCTCCAGGTGGAATATGCGATCAGAAAGAAGAATCACTGGCTACCCAAAGGGCTGAAGTATGTGGCTGAAATGGGATCACAGATAGGGAGGCAGAGTTATCCTTCTCAAAGATGCACCAAAATATCATCATCTCAAATTATATGGGCCGGCCCCTAAATGTGGAAATTCCACTGCCACAGACAGACCAGCCTAGCTTGCTGCAATCCATAAAGGAGTGGTTCTTTTTGAGCAAAAGCATCCAGAGGATAATGAAATCACCGGGCAAAACCTAAAACAGCTCCAGGCACCACCAATCAATCATATTTATTGAGCGCTTACTGTGTGCAGAGCACTGTATTAAGCATTTGGGAAGTACGAGTTGGCAACATATAGAGACGGTCCCTACCCAACAGTGGGCTCACAGTCTAGAAGGGGGAGACAGAGAAGAAAACAAAACATATTAACAAAATAAAATAAATAGAATAAATATGTACAAGTAAAATAAACACATCAGCACAAGAATGGACAATCTTCTTGGGAGCTTAATGGGGTTGGATGTCAAACCCAAATTGGCCATGCCCACATACCTGGATCAATCTCACCACCAGAGGCAAATACAAGGGACTGTGCATGAGAGTAAGAATGTAAAGAATTCATTTAAACTTTTGCTTCTCCTAGCCCAAAGAATGTAAGGTTAATTTTGGTTTCATGTGTTCTTTAGTTATCTTTTTACAGAGGACACTCACATTAGTGCAGTGTGCAATTAAAGACCGGCTTCTATGGGCAATATTTTGTCTTCAAGTTATTAAGTGATTCTAAAACGTATGTATGATGAAGGGAAGTCTGTTTTCACGCAACATTCTTGAACTGAGCTGAACACACTCACTGGTGATTTCCAGTTGGAAAACCACCTAATTATAAATTTTGCCAAACACCTTTTCTCCTTCATTTTCAGTGATCCCTGCATTTTTAAAGGAAAAAAATATCAATGGGTTTTATGTATTTTTTAAATACACTTAACCCATCAAGGTGCTGACAAAGAATGTTTCTCTCTCTCCAGTACCAAGACATATTTAATCAACTTCCAAAATATTTCATGTCAGGAAGGTACAATAATTTGAGCATCGAAACTTTGAGTTTTGAGCAGATTCTGAACAGGATTCACCCCTCCATCCTAAACACTGTACTAACTATGGTTCTTTCTTTAAAATAATAAGTATTAAGCACTAACACCTCTCAGGGTTGCACCTGGAGAGTTTCCAGTACTCTACCAGTAGTCTTGACTATGGGAGGGAGAGTCAAGCAGAGGCCTACCCATTCCACTCCTAGCTTGGGCAGTGGCTTGCCAGTAGAAGGCAAATGGCTACAAATCAAGACTCACCTGTGCTGGGCAGCAGCAGCACGGGAGAGGGTCGAAGGAGGAAACTCAGGTTTACTGCGTGGAAGGAGGCAATGGTAAACTGCTTCTGTATTTTTACCAAGAAAACTATGGATACACTATCAGAACAATTGCAGATGGAGGTGGGGCGTTCTGGGAGAGATGTGTCCATGGCATCGCTATGCGTCGGACACGACTCGACAGCATCAGACAACAACAACAGTTAAGTACTAAATGCCAAACACTGTGGTAGACACCAGATAATCACCTTGTACACAATCCCTGTCCCACATATGCTTCACAGTCTAACACAGTGGGAAAACAGGTGTTTTTTTCACCATTTTGCAGATGAGGAAACAGAGGCTCAGAAAGGTGAAATGTGTTGCCCAAAGTCACACAGCAGGCAGGTATGGGATCCAGAACTAGAACCTAGGTTTTCTGACTCCCAGTCCCATATTCTTTCCACTAGGCCACTCTGAAGTGATATTTATTGTCCAAAAGGAGCTCAGGCTGATTTGGGAGAGCTGGTGTTTAATGGTAGAGCACTTTTTCTGGCAGGAGATAATTGTCTTTAGGTCACAACCTAGCTGCAGAAAGTCATTTTTTTTTATTTTGTCCCTAAAGAGATTGTTTTAAGCAAAACAACTGATTACAAAATTTCCTCATACTTCTTCCACCACAGTAATATCCCATTAATAAATATGTGTTCCAACTAAATTCAGGGAATTGTGCATTTTTCCTCTCACTGCATTCAAACGAAACAGGTCAGTGTCCAGGTTCTGGACGAGTTAGAAGCCCAGCAGGAGAAAGCAAATTCTCTCCATCACTTTTCTTTGGGTGATTGAAGATGAAGCCCTACTCACTGCACATCCCTATGTGCAATGTTTTAACACAGTACCTGCAGGCTCTCGAATCCCAGAATGCAGCGCAGCACCCTGGCAATAGTTCAGCTGAAAACTAAACATTTGGCTCGGTGACAGCCGAGCTGCCAAGAGTTGGCAACAAGAGAGTCACAGGAAAGCAGCAGGCTGCTAAACCCTTTCACATTTTTAATTAGATCCACACACCCATGTCTTTGAGCTATCATAAATATACAGATGACACAGAGAGCATTATTTGGGGTAAAAAAAAAAGAAAACTGTACTATGGTATCTCTTACCTTATTAAAATAATTTACCTACAGCTAGTCTTTGGAACTGAGGAAAGAAAGAGGTTGTGACATTTTGCTCAGATAAAACAGTTCTCTCCAACTACAGCAAATGCATTCAGGAGACTGTAAATGCAGGTACGAGGAGAAATACTTTGTGGCAGGAGCAACACCAGAAGAGGGCATCATTTGCAACGGCTCTAATATGTACCGTCCCAACAGGGCTGTACATTCAAGCTTTAGGTATTCTAAGTGCATTTGTTATTAGGAAGCTGTAAAACTATTTTCCTTTCCTCCTGCTACCGTTTCCATTTCCTATGAACTCTTGGAAGTCCTTTAGTCCTTTTCTAATGCTACAAAGTTTTTTTTTATAATTATTATTATTCACCCTCCTTCACTTATTTCAGGTTCCTTTGTCTCATGTTCATGACAAAAATAACGACCCATATTTTTCACTTCATTTTTTTTCTTGTGGAAAGCATACACACACACACGCGCACACACACACACACACATATACACACACACACACTCAAAGAACCCCTCACCTTTGTAATCTCACCACACAATGTTCTCAAATAAAGTAAGGAGGTAAAAGCATATATAAAATATATCTGGCTTTTTCAGCATGGCAGTTCCGGTATTACAAAAAAGCCCTGAGGTTGAAAAGGAAGATATAGGCAGGAGTATCTTGAAAGATCTTTTTTTTTTTTTTTGCTATGGGGTCTTCCCAGTTTATTATTAGTAGTATTATTCATTCAATTGTATTTATTGAGCGCTCACTGTGTGCAGAGCATTGTGCTAAGCTGCGCTAATACTGTGCTAGTATTATTATTCATTAATTATTACTACTACTACTACTACTAATAGTAATAATGCATTGTACTAAATGCTGGGGTAGATACAAGATGATCAGGTTGGACCCAATCCCTGTGCCACATGGGGCTCACAGTCTAAGGTCTGGGGACAGCAAATTTTGAATTTCCTTTTTCCAGATGAGGAAACTGAGGCCCAGATATGTTAAGTGACTTGCATTGGTGGAGACCTGACTCCTGGATGGGAGAATGTCCTTTTGGGTCTCTTTCCTTATTTTAAAGACAATATAACATGGAAACAGGGAAAAGCCAGAAAATGACTGCACTCTGAACCACAGAAGAGCACGCATTATGTGAATTGATACAACAGCAAACTTCAAAGGAATTGCTGCCCAGAGAAACCAACAGATCATCTATATTTCACATCCCCATTCATCCCGGACTGTGCTCATGCCAGATTGCCAAGACGCTTGGAGAGAGCGAGCAAAAGAAGCGTGTTTTGGTCATTCAGCAGTTTCTGCCCCTGAACTTTTTCATGAGGATTAAAAATGGCCCATATTTTAGTGCTCCAGAGTTCCTTTTGTACTTTCCATAAACTAAGAGCTGTGGACCAAATGGAAATGACCCAGTCCAATTAATTGAGGTTGAGGGAGTGCCAGGCCTAAACTGTACATTTCAGCAGACACAAAAGCTGTGAGGATTCAATGGCAGCAGTTTTACAAACTCCTTTCCCTAGCAGTCTTCTGCCCTCTCTCTGGCTGCAGGGAATTCCCTTTAATTAGGGGAAGTGAGGGGACTGGGGATCTCACAGAAACATGCCTCCCTGTGATGAATGTTTCACCTGAAAATAAAGTGAATGGCAATTCTCGAGGCAGCCGTCCGAGGGAACAGGAGCTTTAAAGCAGGGGGTGTTAGTTGTGCAGGTACCTCCACAGCCGTATAATCAAGCTCCAATAGGGAGCAGATTGCTGCTCATTATTAGTTATTTATACAAGAATAAGAAGCTAATTTCCAAGAGAGTAAAACAATGCCTAATCGTGTTAATGCCCTTCCCCGAGCACACGGCATTCAGTTTAAGTCAGAAACATTTCATGAGCCGATGGCAGTCACCGAGCGGAAGCGTGTTTCGGCTGCGGAAGCACAATAAGGGGATTCTGGTTTTCCTGAGGAAAATGGGTTTAGTCTTAAATTATAAAGGTTCATTATGTTGTTCACAGTTCAAGACCAGTATGAACACTGACAAACTCTCGGTTGGAGCCCTGGAATATTATGTTCCATTGTCGATGCTGGTACCTGCTTTCGTTCTTAATGCGCATACGTATCCAGACGACTGTGAGCCCGTTGTTGGGTAGAAACTGTCTCTATATGTTGCCGACTTGTACTTCCCAAGTGCTTTGTACAGGGCTCTGCTCACAGTAAGCACTCAATAAATATGATTGAATTAATGAGTGAGTGGTACGGTAATTGCTATTTGGAAGACGCAGGTTCCTACATTTCCAGATGCCAGGATGCTACCAGTAGCTGAAAATCTTGCCTCAGCCACTGAAGTGTTTTGGGGGTTATTCAGGCCCAACTCTTCATGGCTGGGTTAGGTTCGGAGGCTAGTGTCTGTGGTTCTGTGTCCCTTCAATAAGGCCATTCCGTTGTCAGCAATGGTGAGCAGATGGGGTCCCTGTGCCCAGGACAGGAGCCAGACCCCCTCAGGCAGGACAGACTAAGTCAAATGAAAGTGTGAGAATGCTGGCGTTAATTGCCATCTCCATTTTAAAGTGAGAGCCTTTCAATATGCCTGGTCCTGCCATGCCTAGCGTGAGGACTGGCACTGTGGGAGATCAGAGTCCAGGCTAGGATTCTCTTGGGATGTCTTAGGCCAGATATCTTTGAGAAGCAGCATGACCTAGTGTATAAAGCACAGGCCTGGGAATCAGAAGGACCTGGGCTATAATCCTGGCTCTGTCATTTGCTGTGTGACCTTGAGTAAGTCACTTCACTTCTCTGGGCCTCAATTACCTCATCTGTAAAGTGGGGATTAAAACTAAGAGCCCCACGTGGGACAAGGACTGTGCACCTCATGTCAGAGTCTGTCCAACCCAATTTGCTTGTGTCCACTCCAGTGCTTAGTACAGTGCCTGGCACATAGTAAGTACTTAAATACCATGATTATTATTATTCTTATATGCCAAAAATGGACAATCAAATTCATTCAGTTGTACTTGAGTGCTTAATGTGTTCAGAGCACTTTACTAAGTGCTTGGGAGACTACAATACAACAGTAAAGAGACACATTCTCTGCCCACAGTGAGTTTACAGTCTAAAGGGAGAGGTAGACAATCAATATAAAAAACAATTACATGTAGGTACTAAGTGCTGTGGGGCTGGGATGGGGGATGAACAAAGGGAGCAAGTCACTGCAATGCAGAAGGGAGTGGGATAAGAGGAAAGGAGGGCTTTGTAGGGGAGAGCAATTGTCCAACAGATTTGAGGAGGGAGAGCATTCCAGGCCAGAGGGAGAATGTGGGCAAGGGGTCAGTGGTTAGATAGATGAGATCAAGGTACAATAAGAAGGTGCTTATGCTTATTGGTTTGGGCAGCAAAGCTTAACATTTTCCAGAGATCATAATGGGGATGGGAAGTGCGTGGATTTGCCATTTGGGGAACGTCAGTCTAGGGAGCATGGTGCATGCATTCACAAGAATACAGCCCAAACTCCCAGGGTGAATAATTCTCCTTCCCAACACCGGCGCTGAGGAAGAAATGAAGTTAGAGATGATTCTTGCCCCATGGGCTCTGGATCTAAATTACAGAGGCAGGATGTAAACATGGGAAAAGATTGGGGGAGGCACTCAGGGGGAAAGTTGGGTGATATAATTAGGACTATTATTATGCACAATAATTAAATATCATTAAGGATTCTCTCCAACCAGTATATAAAGCAGTATCTTCCGTACCAAGACTCCAAAGCATTCGGAAGACTCTATGTCGCAAATCCGTAATATCCAGGCACCTCTGGCCCTAAGGGGAAGTGGGTTATCACAGCATTGCTGTGCCATTGCTCAGAGGAAATGCATCAGTAATCAGGGCTGCCAAGAATGCAATTTTCCAGTGAAAATTTAGTGGAGGCATTGTAGCAAATGGTCTTAATCTAGCACACCGTGGGTGCTTAATAAATGTTTAATAACATGAATAGTAATAGTATGATAATAATATAATCTGGCAAAAAAGGCAGGGGGTGAGATTTTTCACGGCTGTAAATGGAGGCTAACTTCAGTTCTCCTTTAAAAGGCTGCCTCTTTCTACCGATCTGAGGCTCTAAACATTTACGCTAAAGGACTTGGGAAGGGCTGGGGAGAGAGAAAAGAGGTACCTATAGAATCTGCCTACTGGTTATGGTTACTGGATTTCAAACCATTTCCATTATTATTACTAACATTTACCATGTACTTATTAAAGGTGAAGCATTGCTTAATGACAGTTCCAGAGTAAATACAAGCCAATTAAGTAAGGGTTCCTGGCCTGCAGTCTAAGTGGGGTGATGGGAGGGAGAGACAACACAAAGAGCATAAGAATAAAATGAAAACACAATGGAAGCAACTTACTATAAAACAATAAAATTATCAACAGCAATGATTACATCAACTAAACGGTACTTTGAGAGGTCAGTTCAAAGGAATCTCAAGTCTTTGATTACAAACTGTCCCATCTCTTATCCAGTATTTGAATAGTTCTGAGTAATAACAGTAGCAATGGCTTTTATAAAGACATTAAAAGTGTCCAAAGTGTCCAAACACTGTGTTATGCAATGTAATCCCATCAATGATATTTAATCAATCATTAACATTTATTGAGCATTTACTATGTGCAGAACACTGTACTAAGCTTTGGGAGAGCCATCATACAACAGAGTTGGTAGGCATGTTCCCTGCCAACTACAAGCTAACAGTCCAAGAAGTTGAGATAGCAGGCACCCTGTCCCCATTTTACAGATGAGGACACTGAGGCACAGAGTGGTTAAGGGACTTGCTCATCTAGATCATGGGTCTGCTTCTCTGAGAAGCAGCATGGTGTAGTGAGTACAGCATGGGCCTGGGAATCAGAAGGTCATGGGTTCTAATGCTGACTCCATCACTTGTCTTCTGTGTGACCTTGGGCAAGTCACTTCACTTCTCTGTTGCCTCAGTTACCTCACCTGGAAAACGGGGATTAAGACAGTGAGCCTCAGGTCAGACAGGGACTGTGTCCAACCTGATTTGCTTGTATCCACTCCAGTGCTTAGTGCCTGGAACATAGTAAGTGCTTAACAAATATCACAGTTATTATTATTATTCATTCTACTAGGTAATGGCTATGGGCTTTTGTCCACCCTCCATTTAGAGTTTATATCTGACAGTCCATTTTTCAGATGCCCCAATTCTAGGACTGATATGGTTCTGGAAGCCTCTACATCTGGTGTTTTCATTTTTAAGTACCTAATTTCTTTCTGCCTTGGTTCTTGACAAGGCTCCTGCCTTGGCTCAGAAGTGGTACCCATGGTTACAGGTTCTGAGAGAGAAGTGCAATGGCTCTGGATAAATGGAGGGGATCAGCCATCCACCAGATGATATGCTCAGCAAATACATAGGTTCTGTGAACTCCCACACAGAATTATAGTTGTGGTATAGAGAAGCAGCGTAGCTCAGTGGAAAGAGCCCAGGCTTGGGAGTCAGAGGCTGCGGGTTCTAATCCTTGCTTCGCCACTTGTCAGCTGTGTGACTTTGGGCAAGTAACCACTTCTCTGGGCTCAGTTACCTCATCTGTAAAATGGGGATTAAAATTGTGAGTCTACCATGGGACAACCTGATCACCTCGTAACCTCCCTAGTGCTTAGAACAGTGCTTTGCACATAGTAAGTGCTTAACAAATACCATCATTATCATTTTTATTATTATTTGCTAAGCACTTACTATGTGCCAAGAAACAAATTAAGCACTGGAGTAGTTACAAGGTAATCAGGTAGGATACAGTCCCTGTCCTACACAGGCTCCCAGTGTAAATAATCAATCAATCAATCAATCGTATTTATTGAGCACTTACTGTGTGCAGAGCACTGTACTAAGCGCTTGGGAAGTACAAGTTGGCAACATATAGAGACAGTCCCTACCCAACAGTGGGCTCACAGTTTTAAAGGGGGAGACAGAGAACAAACCGAACATACTAACAAAATAAAATAAATAGGAAGAACAGATAAAAATGAGGAAACTGAGGCACAGAGAACTTAAATGACTTGCCCCAAATCACACAGCGGGCAAGTGTTGGAGCCTGGTTTAGAACCCAGGTCCCCTGACTCCCGAGACCATGGTTTTATTGACTTTCAAGGGGTGGGGAAAGAATTAAATTGGGTAGGAATAAAGATAGGGTAGGGACTCAGAAATTGGTGGAAGTAGATGCAATTTGCATAAAGATCAGTTCAGTCTTTTGTGGGTGAGCTTGGGCACTTCTCTCTTCTTACTCCTGTGAGTTGGAAAGGGAGGAAGAGGTCAAAGGGCATATTTAAATATTTTCCTTTGTTTTTGATTTAAATCCCATGGCCAAGCAAAAGAGAACATTTAGATTTGCACTCACCTCTCCCCATGCCATACAACTGCAGCCTCCAGAGTCACGACTTTAAGTGGGGCTCATTCAACCAGAGCCATTTAAAGGGGCAGCAATCCCATTATAGTGCCAATTCATGTAGGCAAAAACAAAACAAAACAAAAAAGCTTTGGAGCAATCAATTATTTGAGTGAGTTCCAATAGGCCAGGCTTCCTATTACTTTTGATTGCCTGTCAGATTTCAGCTAGGGTTAGCTCAGAGAGGACAAGGACAAAACCCCAAATCTAACCCGTGATGGACACTTGTAAGCAAAACCCTAGTCCTGGGAGTTTCCAGGAGGAAGCAAATGACAGGTCTTAGCCTGAATGTAATAGCCACTTGGGCTGGGTTCACCTGAAGCTGTTTCACGTTTAACTGGGCGTCTCACTTGGATTGTTTCTCATCTAGATAATAGCAAGTCATTTCAGTAAGTGTTTAAGTTAACCTGTTTGTATCCACATTAGATTTTGGAGTCAAATAATAATAATAACAATAATAATGGCATTTGTTAAGCATTTACTATGTGCACAGCACTGTTCTAAGCGCTGGGGGGATACAACGTGATCAGGTTGTCCCACGTGGGGCTCACAGTCTTAATCCCCATTTTACAGATGAGGTAACTGAGGCTCAGAGAAGTTAAGTGACTTGCCCAAGGTCACACAGCAGACAAATAACTGAGTACTGTGGACATGTGCTGAATTTAGCTGGCTTGGATCTTTTTTTCCTCTGACCACAGTGTCCTCTGAAAAGTCCCTATTGATTTTTCAGCCACATTTGCACCCATGGTTAGGATTTCACTGTCAGGGAGTGTCATCTTCAAAAATGAAGGTCAGATAAAAATAGAGCTATCGATAGCATGATATCTCTTTGTCACCACCAGGTCTGTTTTTCAGCAGGAGCTGGCCAGCTGATTTATCATAGCTGACCGGAAAATTAGGGTGGACACTGATGATCATCACCAATATGAGCAAAGAGCTGTAGGTAACATCACATATGTTATGATGGGCATTCAAGATAATGTGATGACATCATAGGCACCAATATCTGGAAAAACACAGATTCCCCCAGATCCTACTGGTCTTCCTCTAATTCTAATCCCTGATTTACACCAAAGCCTTTCTTATTCCCCTCCTAAATCCCACCTCCCACTTCCCTTCTGTGTCAACTAGGGACTTGGATCCGTGACCTTTGGACTTTTGATATTTTTCCCACCCTCACTTCCCACCTTCCTTCTGTGTCGACTATGGACTTGGACCTTTGGACATTTGATATTTGCCGCATCCTCAACCTCACAGCACTTACGTACATAATTTTTAATTACACATTATAAAATACTTATTCATTTTAATGTCTGTCTCCCCCTCTGGACTGTAAGCTCGTTATGGGCAGGGAACATGCCTGCTAATTACGTTGTATTCTATTCTCCCAATTTTTTAGAAGCGATCTGCACATAGTAAATGTTCAATAAATACCACTGATTGATTGATAGATTGGTCAATGTAAAGTCTGGTGAAGTGTCCAAGCCATACAACTCAGCAGAAGGAGCCAGCAACTGAAGGGATTTAAGGGCCAAAAATTAAGGAAAGGATGGAAAAAAGCATCCAGTACTCTACTGGAGCAAGGAACAATCCTGCTGAAACCTGGACTGTCCAGTAAAATAGCTTCTTTATGGAAACCCTACCCAAAATCCTCTGTGTTCCGCAGAGTCCGGCCCAGAGGGCAAAGATGGTTGTTTATCCATACCTCACTAAAAAAACCCCATATTCCTTAACACAAATTCAGGGAGGGACAAATTAGAATTCTGGAAGTTCAGTAAGAACTTTTGCTCTACCACTGCAAACACACACTTCTTAAGTAGTTCTTAACCTGAATTCTTCTCAACTGCAGGGATGGGGACACACTGAAAAATAACAATTACAAAAATAGACTTTCTCAATTCAATGTTTCCCTGAGCTCTTTCATTTACCTACAGAGGCATGGCCCAGGAAATACATGTATTTTAGACAGAAAAAAAGAAGTGTTTATCATCGCTTTCATTTATTAGTGAAGACAATAATACTTTTTGTTAAGCACTTACTGTGTGCCAAGATCTGCAGTAAGCGCTGGGGTAGATACAAGAAAATCAGGTTGGTATCAGTCCCTGTCCCACATGGGGCTCACAATCTAATGAGTCCCCAAGACAATCTTATTCGATTCACCCCTTCTTGGCCAATTAAAATATAAGAACAATGATAATTTTTCTGCTGCAAACCTGTGAAAATGCCTTGTATTCTTTTTATTTTTTGATTGATCGAGGGGAGGAGGGGATAGAGAGGGTGTTCTATTCCTATTCCCAATCACCCAAATTAAACACAATCCATTTTAATATCTAAGTTTTGAGTTTTATATGAAGTTTTTAACCATTAAGTATTCTCTGGTTTCCCAATTCCTTCAGGAAAATGAATCAAAATCAACCAAATTTCTGCAAACAAGTGGTGTGAAGAGTGAGCCTATGAAAATGTGGTAATCTAGCAAAGACATTGCTCAGCCTGTTTCTTTAGTATTGGTTACCCTCCTCTAAGCAGAGCATTTCAAATTTTATAAAACAAATGTTTTTTAAGATTCTCCAGATGTCTTCCCCCAGCCCCCTGCAGCCTAAGTACCCTTTTTCCTCTTTCACTACCCCAAAAGATAAGAAACATATTCGTAAGCAGAAAACACAAAAATAACTGCAGGCAGAATATTATAAATTATGGAATCACCATGATGTAAGTGAATATTTGGAAACATATGTTATTAGCTAAAGGAGGGGCTTGAGGGCTCCTTAAGGTAAACCGGAGGTTCAGGGTAATTACTGTGTATCAGGGAGAGTCTGTGTAACTTCCCTGCTCCTGTCTCCTCTTTCCCAGGAATGGGACTAGGGAACACATTGCATCTCTTTGTCTCCCCCAATCACCAGGTCTGGCCTGTGGGAGCAAAGGAAAACTCAGCCCAGCCCATTCATTCCATCAATATCCCAAAAGCTAACAATTCTACCACTCTTGTTTGATGGTGGTCTCAGAGGAGAAAACCCCACTGCTAGTCTACGTTTGAGTTTGAAAAGTAGAGAAGTGAGCCCTAGTTACCAGGAGCAGTGATTAGATGGTTCAAAGGTCAGAGGCCTGACCTTGGGCCATGAAAATGTCTGCTGATGAAATCTAGCCGAGTTCAAAAGGTAGTCTGTCTGGGTAGGCTGAATTCACCCTCACGGAGGAATTTACTTCAATGGAATATTGTTTTGCAACCTCTCTGACCATCAGACCTTCCTAGAAGTTCTTCTGCATCATCAGCATGAGGTCCCAGCTCTCTCCATACAGGTTAACCTAAAAAACCTCTTTGGGTCGAGTTTGAGTGATCTTCATTACTGGAAGGAAATGAGGGCAACTTTATTTATCTACCATGAGGCTATTCAAATATGGAAGCATTCACTGGGACAGCTGCAGTGGAGAAAATGTTCAAAATATCACTGTGGACCTCAACAGCAGGGACAGTTCTCCATCTGAGAATTATAGTCCATTCCCATTGAGAGTTAGCAAGTGCTCCAAACAGAAAACCTTGAAACAACCCTTTGTCCCTGCCTCTCTCTGCTTCCCTCTTTCTCCTTTCCTCTTGGGCTCTCTCAGAAGCCTCACTTTTTCTGTCTCTCTGCTTCTCTGTCTCCCTTTTTCTCTTTCTCTCCTTTAACTCCGCCTTCTTTTTCAGTCATTTTTTTTTTAGCCAAATTTACCAGCTCTGTCTTATTCTCTCTTCCTTCTCTGGGAAGATACCAGCTCTGAGCTCATCGGAGGATGATTCTGAAATGTCCGGAACCAAGGGATAAAACTTTTATTCCTTATTTCCTTGGCCAGGTGCCCATTGCAAGCACCAGCAGGCCTAGAACACACACTGTGTGTTGAGACACACAGAAGCTAATTCTAATTCTAACATTCTTCTTTCATAGTGAAAGCCATCAGATACCTGATCAAACCAACTATGATAAAGCTTTGCCACCCAAAGTGGCTTATAAAAAGCCACTTATATATAAAGTGGCTTGAGAAGCAGCGTGGCTCAGTGGAAAGAGCCCGGGCTTTGGAGTCAGAGGTCATGGGTTCAAATCCTGCCTCCACCACTTGTCAGCTGTGTGACCTTGGGCAAGCCATTTAACTTCTCTGGGCCTCAGTTACCTCATCTGTAAAATGGGAATTAAGACTGTGAGTTCCAAGTGGGACAACCTGATCACCTTGTATCCCCCCCAGGGCTTAGAACAGTGCTTTGTACATAGTAAGCGCTTAACAAATACCACCATTATTATTATTATTATAAAAGAGGCAGAATTGTAATTAGTATGTGCTTAATAAATTTCATAATCATCTTCCAATATGCTGTTTGCTGGGGTGTTTGGGTGAATTCATTTACCTACTTTCTCTCCAATGGTTCCTAGATGTTTCTATTTTTTTTATTTAAAGGAGTGTAAGAATCAATTCATAGTGACTTTTTGTCTTTCTAAAGTCAGTGCTGCTCTTCTTTTTGTAGGAGTGGAGATAAATCTAATTCCACTATCCCTCCTTCATGACTGGCACCAAATAGGCAAAACTAAGTAGATAGTTGAGTTAATCATTTTAAGTTAATCATTTAACCATTTGAGTTAATCACCCCCTATAGCCTGTAAACTCCTTATGGGCAGGAAACATGTCTACCAACTCTGTTATATTGCACTCTCCCAAACATTTTGTACAGCTCTTTGCACACAGTAAATGCTCAGTAAATGAAATTGATTGATTGATTTCGAGTTTGGTAAAAAGACTTCCTGTCAAATCTATGGTTCTAATCTTGACATCAATGAAATTTGGTTTTTCTTAAATGATTTCTCAGGAAAGACTTTGCCTTTTGGCTGGAGTTGTACCTTGGTTGTCTTTGGTTGGCCCTGCCCCTTGGTTCCTGGGTTGAGAGGGTTACCTGTCAGTCACAGAGACCTGAACCACATTTCCTGCCTCCCCATCTAGTCAGAAAGGAGAAGTGTCACCAGTAAGGAGGTTTTGGTCAAGAAAATGCCACAATCAGACGTATGAAAGTTGAGACAGGAATTCAAATCAAGGGTGCGAATGGACTGACTGTCAAGACACAGCAGTTCTCATCAACATGCACTGCTCTACTCCCCACCAAAACAATTATATACCTTTGAATAGGCAAACACAAAGCCCGGATAATGACTGTGTCTGCCCTGGGCAAAATCAGCACTCACTGAAAAAACTAATAATAATAATCAAAAGGATCCTAAATCCACAGCTCAAATCGCTTTAGATATATTTTTAATCAATGCTATGTAGATGGACAAGTATTACTTTTGGTTCTAATCTAAAGGGATTGGCTAAAATGTTTATGTTTTAGACACTTTCAGACAGGCTGTTTTGTGTTTTTAGAGACATTTTGATCCCTTTGAGGATTTGGCCAAACAACAACTTCAGCTTGTGATTGCCAGCAAAACTTCTCATCCTGCTACCAGTCTGGTTGTGTTGCTGTTGCTTTTATTTTTATCATCGTCATCATTATTATTATTATTATTGTTGTTATCATCATCATCATCATCTTTACCCCTGCTACTGGTCCAATGGAAAGAAGGCTGTTCCAGGAATCAGGAGTCCAGGACTTAAGTAATGGTTTCACATAGAGTTTGTGAATGTGGGATGACACCTGCTTTTCTCAGTGAGGAGCATCCCCTGCCTGCCTCCCTGCATGTTGTCTTCCTTACCCCAGTGGGGACATGACTGGCATGGACAATTCATTCATTCAATTGTATTTATTGAGCCCTTACTGGGTGAAGACCACCGTACACTGTGAGCCCGTTGTTGGGTAGAGACCGTCTCTTATGTTGCCAATTTGTACTTCCCAACCACTTAATACAGTGCTCTGTATTAAGCCCTGCTGAGAGCTCACCTCCTCCAGGAGGCCTTCCCAGACTGAGCCCCTTCCTTCCTCTCCCCCTCGTCCCCCTCTCCATCCCCCCCATCTTACCTCCTTCCCTTCCCCACAACACCTGTATATACGTACATATGTTTGTACATATTTTTTACTCTATTTATTTATTTATTTTATTTGTACATATCTATTCTATTTATTTTATTTTGCTAGTATGTTTGGTTTTGTTCTCTGTCTCCCCCTTTTAGACTGTGAGCCCACTGTTGGGTAGGGACTGTCTCTATATGTTGCCAATTTGTACTTCCCAAGCGCTTAGTACAGTGCTGTGCACATAGTAAGCGCTCAATAAATACGATTGATGATGATGATGCTCTGCACACAGTAAGCACTCAATAACTACGAATGAATAATAATAATAATGATGGCATTTGTTAAGCACTTACTGTGTGCAAAGCACTGTTCTAAGCACTGGGGGGATACGAGATAATCGTGTTGTCCCACATGGGGCTCACGGTCTTAATCCCCATTTTACAGATGAGGTAACTGAGGCACAGAGACGTTAAGTGACTTGCCAACAGTCACATGGCTGACAAGTGGCGGAGCCGCGATTAGATCCCATGACCTCTGACTCCCAAGCCCGGGCTCTTTCCACTGAGCCACACAATACTAAGTACTTGGGAGAGTACAATGCAACCATAAAAAAGAGAGACTGAATGCCACTGCACAAATCACCAGGGTGACCTAGTAGAAAAACCAGAGCCTGGGAATCAGAGGACCTGGGTTCTAATTCTGGATTTGCCATTTGCCTGCTCTGTGACCTTCGACAAATCACTTAGCTTGCCTCTGCTTCAGTTTCCTCATCTGTAAAATCGAGATTTAGTACCTGTTCTCCCTCCTGTTGTACTATGAATCCCACATGGGACAGGGATTGTGTCCAACCTGATTTTGTCATATCTACCCCAGTGCTTAGTATAGTGCTTGGCACATAGGAAGTACTTGACAAATAGCACAACTATTATTGTTAGTGCTATAATCAATTCCTCTGCTCAAGCTCTTAATCCTGACATCTCTGGACCAAGACTCATCATCTGTCATTCCTGATGGGGCCTCCATCATGATTATTACTACTACAGATATTTGTATTATCAATTATTACTAATATTAGTAATGTTAGTAACACTAATTAGTAGTGGTATGAATGAACAGTAACAATAGAAGTAGGATTAACATTTATCAAGTGCATGGCCTAATAGATAGAGCATGGTCTTGGGAGTCAGAAGGACCTGGGTTCTAATCCTGACTCCACAACTTCTCTGCTGTGTGACCTTGGGCAAGTCACTTAACTTCCATGTGACCAGTCTGATCAGCTTGTATCTTTGCTGGCACTTGGAACAGTGCTTGACACTAAGTATTAACAAATACCATTATTATTATTATTATTATTATTACATGCTAGGGTAATTAAGTGAAAATATGATTAAGACCACATTCTTTGTCTTCAGAGGGGGGACAATTAAGGTGGAGGACAGAAATACATAGCAATAAGCAGATCACTGAGTAATTAATTTATAGCAGGGTAAAATTGGAATAGCAAAAAAAATTGCACTAAATTATGTAAGTAAAACAGTCATTTGAGGGGGAAGTCTTTGGATACCTCACCACTCATGGCAGTTAGCTACAGGCCTGGGAGCCAGAGGACCTGTTCTAATTCCAGCTCCACCACGTATCTGCTGTGTGACCTTGGGCAAGTCACTTCATCATCATCATCATCAATCGTATTTATTGAGCGCTTACTATGTGCAGAGCACTGTACTAAGCGCTTGGGAAGTACAAATTGGCAGCATATAGAGACAGTCCCTACCCACTTAACTTCTCTGTGCCTTGGTTTCCTCATCTGTAAAATGGGGATTCAACACTTGTTCTCTCCCCTACTTAGACTGTGTGCCCCATGTTGGGCAGGGACTGTGTCCTACCTGATTAGCATGTATCTATCCCAGTGCTGAGGACACTACTTAACAAATATCAGTCCTCGGGGAGAAACCACCACAGTCTTACTGAGTTTCCGGGGGGCTATTGGGAGGTTCTGCCTGCCTTGCCCACTGAGGCTGGGGGGAGAGTTAATTTACCACAAGCTCAGTCAGCAGGATCCAGGCATCTCACCAACTGGCAAGCTCTGCAGACCTTCAGTGCTTCCCCCATTCAAAGTCTTATTGAAAGCACATTTCCTCCAAGAGGCCTTCCCTGCATAAGCCCTCCTTTCCTCTTCTCCCACTCCTTTCTGTGTTGCTCTGACTTGCTCCCTTTATTCACCCTCCCTCCCAGCCCCACAGCACTTAGGTACTTATCTGTAATTTATTCATATGAATGTCTGTCTTCCCCTATACACTGTAAGCTCGTTGTGGGCAGGGAATGTTGTTTGCTTATTGTTATATAGTACTCTGCCAAGTGCTTAGTACAGTACTCTGCATACAGTAAGCGCTTAATTAGATTGTATGACTGAATAAGTTGGGGAAGGTCTACATTGTTGCATTAATCTGAAGATGTTCTGAAATCAAGGTATCCACCCACGTTGGGCTCTGCGATGGAACCATTCAGGGCTCTGCGATTATTCCTTTCCCTGCATTGCAAAGTCACTCTACTTCTCTATGCCTCAGTTATCTCATCTGCAAAATGGGGATTGAGACAGCCCCACATGGGACAGGGAATGTGGCCAACACGATTTGCTTGTATCCACCCCAGCACTTAACAAATACCACAATTATTATTGTCCACCCAAATCCTCCTAATCTGAAAGTTTATTTAAAATTGTGCTTTCCAACTCTATTTTATCGTACTTTCCCAAGATCTTAGTACATTGCTCTGCACACTATAAATACCATTGATTGATTGAGAGGTTTATTTAGCACTGAGTGTTAGCTATGCACACTCTGGGCATAAGTCAAATTCAGATGTTCCTAGCAATAAAATAATTTCAAACACTATGCTGGTCCTAGACCAATGTGGCAAAATCCAGAGGTCATTGACTAGCAAGGGCATTCAATTTCACTTGAATTGTTCCTAGAAGCTGAATTGAAAGGCCAACAGGCAAATTGAACTCTTTGACTCTATCCATTTTGAATATCAGGAAAGCAGTTGTGATCTGCCTTGATATGACCTGCACTTATGTGTTCCAGCTTGCAACTGTGTGCATATTTTTGAGAGTGAGAAACTCTATAGAATTTTTGCCTTCTATATCTCAATGAAGTCTATTTGCTATAAAAGAGCTTGCCAGGAACAAAGATGATAAAAGCAAGGGAGAAGTTTCTGAAACGCTGAATGAGAAACTGAAGAAATGTCTCTATAAAATGGATTGATAGGAGCATGACATTTGGAGATTAAATAGGTGGAAAGAGCATATTGAAAAACATACTTCTTTTATTTTATGTAAAGTATCTTTAAAGATATCTTGACCAGTGCATTGCTTCTTTAAATAATACGAAAATACTAATAGCAATAAATAATGCTAACAATTTGTGTCGAGCAAGAATATTTGCAAAGTGTAGACTTTGTCAAATTTGCTCTCTACTTCCACAGGCTGCAAGCATGAGATCAAAGGTTTTCGAGCTCATTTTTGAATCCTATTTAGGTTGGACCACAAGTATATTATTATAGTTGCCTTATTTTCTTCTGCTTTGACTCCCCAATAATCCTATACATCTGAGGCAAAAGGTTTTTGCCATTTCCCCATACTTGCCAGGTTTTGTGAAAGGAAAAACAATTACCATACAAGTTGTTATTGCCTCATCAAAAATTCAGAAAGGAATCAGGTGAGAACTTAGACTATGTTCTGAAACAACAGAAACAATCCAGCAGGATTTCTCTGCCCTCTGCATCCCCCAACCCCCCAGCCCCTCCCTGCTCCCCAGAGTCAGTAATGCCTTCAAAGGCCATTTCAGCGTTGTTTCTGCTGAAAGAGAAGTGTATAACTGTGACCTAGAAGAATAACTGGGATTTACCTTGTCCCAAATCAGATAAAGAATTAAACATACTAATGAGAAACAGGGTTATAATATTTATAGGGCATCCTAGTAACTACAGTGCTTTTTTAAAAATTAGTATCAGTATTAGTATCAGAACCTCTTAGTGAACATCTTATATCCTGATCTCTCCACAGTGAATTCTCAGAAGCTTATTTAGTAAACGAGCC
Organism: Tachyglossus aculeatus; assembly: GCF_015852505.1. NCBI lineage: Eukaryota > Metazoa > Chordata > Mammalia > Monotremata > Tachyglossidae > Tachyglossus > Tachyglossus aculeatus. Next base: position 151,524,379 of record NC_052066.1, on the reverse strand, counting down.
TGCAATGTGTTGCAGTGCTAAGAGGTTTGTCCTGGATCCAGGTGAATCACTCAATCTATGATGGTTTAGCAGATAGAGCACAGGCCTAGGAGTCAGAAGGTCGTGGGTTCTAATTCTAGCTCTGCCACATATCTGCTGTGTGACCTTGGGCAAATTACTTCACTTCTCTGGGCCTCAGTTACCTCATCTGTAAAATGGGGATTAAGAATATGAACACTATGTGGGACAGGGACTGTGTCTAACTTAACTTGACTCTACCCCGACGTTTAGAACAGTGCTTGACACATAATAAGCACTTAACAAGTACCATAATTATGCAGTGTGGCTCAGTGGAAAGAGCCCGGGCTTGGGAGTCAGAGGTTATGGGTTCTAATCCCAGCTCTGCCACTTGTCAGCTGTGTTACTTTGTGCAAGTCACTTCACTTCTCTGTGCCTGTTACCTCATCTGTAAAATGGGGATTAAGACTGTGAGCCCCATGTGGGACAACCTAATTGCCTGGTATCCCCCCCAGTGCTTAGAACAGTGCTTTGCACACTGTAAGCACTTAACAAATGCCATTATTATTATTATTATTTATTGTAGCACACAGTAGCACTGTACTAAGCACTTAGCCAAGTACAATACAACAGAGTTGGTAGACCCATTCCCTGCCCACAAAGTTTTGTAGATTCATTGGTAATTCAGGGGGAAAGATCTAAAGTAATGGGTCCGGTTCCTGAGTTGTTTCCCAAAACTCTCTGTTTTTTGTCCTCCAATCTCTCAAGCCGGGAAATCACAATTACAAGTGTTCTTTGGGACGCTGTTCGATAATCTACTCATCTTCATTGTCAGGAAGTCTATCCTCCCATAATACCTGCCTCCATTTCTTTGTCTTCCTTCCATTACTTCTCAATTCGTTGCTTCATGCCTTCCAAGTAGTTCCTCTCAAATACTTTTCCGATTCCCTCATATCTTACTTTCTTTAATCTTTCTCCATAGATCAATCAATGCCTCGGCTTCCAAAATTGATTGCTTTTTGTGGCTCTCTTTGAACTCCACGTAATTTGCCTGCATCTTGCTGCTTTTAAGGTGCCCCCAGCTGAATGCAGTTTGGGGTGTGTATGTGGTCTGACCAGATTTGTAGAGCTTATGGAGTTAGAGTGCATCTGGTCATTTTTCTGAACATAGCCAGTTGTCTCTGGGTGATTCATGAAGTTAATGTTTGGGTAAAAATATCCAAAGAAAAATAAAAAAGAACCACAAGGCTGCAGGGGGGAAAACTAGCATTCAGCATTGAGCTAGTGATAGCCAGGATAGCAACCAGGTGGACAAGGAAATGTGTGGAATTCTGTGCCTCCAGCTCTGCCTGAGTAGTCTGACATTGGCATGTCTTCTAGATTGACAGACTGTATTTCAGGTTTTTCTATCCTTTTGACCTATCCCCCATCTCTCTGTCCTCCCAGAACTGTGAGAGGCTGGTTGTAAAATGGATGGGAAGGGCACAGAGTCGCTGTGATCTCCAGATGGCAGCTAACAAAGCTTCTAGACTGTAATCTCGTTGTGGGCAGGGAATGTGTCTACCAACTCTGCTATGTTGTACTCTCCCAAGCTTAGCAGAGTGCTCAAGAAATATGATTGATTGGTCCCTGTTCCTGAGTCAGTGATAGGAAAAAAGGACCCTCAGACCTGTAAAGCTTCTCGGAATATAGATAGGGTGGCTATGCTACCAGAGGCCGGAGTTGTCTTGGTGATAAGTAAACTTGACATCAGAGAGTCTCTGAGCTGCATCTAATCACAGAGCTCAAATATTAGGAATTTGAATCAATCAATCATATTTATCAAATGCTTACTGTGTGTAGAACAAAGCATGTACCAAGCGCTTAATTTTTTCAATTATTTGCAATTGGGAAATTATGATTAAAGTCATCACTCACAAATTCTTCAGATGACTGAGTCCCTCAAAGCACTTCTTGGTCTGAATTTTTCTAATCTAAACCTTTTCCACTTAACCTTCTAATCCTAGGTGCTGTAACCTCTGGCTCAAGAGCTGTTATCTGGCTCTTCAGGGAAATAAAGTGATTCTCAACCACTGGATGGAGGCAAGAGGGTGGGATGAAGTATTTTAAATCTCTACCCTTAGCCTTGGGCCAAGTGGGAGGACCCCACCAATCGCCCACAAAATGTGCAGTCACCACTGTACACATACCAGGTGCCACAACCTACCCACTTCATTTAATCATATTTACTGAGCACTTACTATGTGCAGAACACTGTACTAAGCACTTAATACAAGAGATTCCACCACTGGATGTGAAATCAACCGACTCAAGGGGCCACCTCGGAATAACCACTTCAGACCCTGTCCCGCATGGGGCTCACAACGTCAGTCCTCATTTTACAGATGAGGTAATTGAGGCCCAGAGAAGTGAAGTGACTTGCCCCAAGTCACACAGCTGAACAAGTGGCAGAGGCAGGATTAGAACCCATGACCTTCTGATTCCCAGGCCCATGGTCTAGCCACTTCACCGTGCTGCTTGCCTCAGTTACCTCATCTGTAAAATGAGGATGGAGACTTTGAGCCCCCTGTGGGACAGGGAGTGAGTCCACCCTGATCACCATATATCTACCCCATTGCTTAGAACAATGCAGGGCACATGGTAAACACTTAACAAATATTATGAAAAAAAAAGGTACCTGGCCCTCGATGAGCTTAAAATTCAGAGGAGGATTTCTCATTACCCCCCTTCCCTTCTTTTCATTTCCCCTCTGTCCAGGTTCCTTCTCCTCTACTTTCTTCCTCTCCCCTGGCTTCTCCCCACTGGCGGCAGCAGCTATTGCTAGGAAGCATTCATGTAGTGAATGACCTCATTACATTGTACCATGTGCAGGGTGACTTAATGTCAAGAAGCAGCATGGCTCAGTGGAAAGAGCACGGGCTTTGGAGTCAGAGGTCATGGGTTCAAATCCCGGCTCCACCACTTGTCAGCTGTGTGACTTTGGGCAAGTCACTTCACTTCTCCGGGCCTCAGTTACCTCATCTGTAAAATGGGGATGAAGGCTGTGAGCCCCTTGTGGGACAACCTGATCACCTTGTAACCTCCCCAGTGCTTAGAACAGTGCTTTGCACATAGTAAGTGCTTAATCAATGTTATTATTATTATTATTATTATTACTATTATTATTATGTGGGAGCCCCTAAACCCAAATAGTTCTGGGCTTAGGCATAGGACTTCAATTTAACCAGGTGAAGTGAGATGAGGCATTTAAAACCATTACCAACATGCAGGATGGCAGAAAGGGACCATTAAAACTAACAGTTAAATGAAGTTACATATATTAATCAGTTAATAGCATTTATTGAGTGCTTGCTCTGTGCAGAACCCTGTACAAAGTGCTTGGGAGAAACACTGTGGCCTGGCCTATTTATTCATTCATTCAATCGTATTTATTAATAATAAAAATAATAATAATGATGGCATTTATTAAGTGCTTACGATGTGCAAAGCACTGTTCTAAGCTCTGGGGAAGTTACAAGGTGATCAGATTGTCCCACTGGGGGATCACAGTCTTAATCCCCATTTTACAGATGAGGTAACTGAGGCACAGGGTAGTTAAGTGACTTGCCCAAAGTCACACAGCTGACAAGTGGCGGAGCCGGGGTTTCAACCCATGACCTGTATATATGTATATATGTTTGTACATATTTATTACTCTATTTATTTTACTTGTACATATCTATTCTATTTATTTTATTTTGTTAATATGTTTGGTTTTGTTCTCTGTCTCCCCCTTCTAGACTGTGAGCCCACTGTTGGGTAGGGACTGTCTCTATATGTTGCCAACTTGTACTTCCCAAGCACTTAGTACAGTGCTCTGCACACAGTAAGCGCTCACTAAATACGATTGATTGATTGATTGATTGACCTTTGACTCCAAAGCCCGTGCTCCTTCCACTGAGCCATGCTGCTTCTCATTTAGTGACTGCTTACTGTGTGCAGAGCACTGTACTAAGTGATTGGGAGAGTACAATACAACAACAAACAGACATATTCCCTGCCCATAACAAATTTACAGTTTAGAGGGAATAAAGTGCTCTACTTAGGGGATAGAGTCAGAATAATCTATATAGTTAACTCTGCCTCATCTCTGCCGTGTGAGACCTTGGCCAAGCCACTTCACTTCTCGGTATCTCGGTTACCTCATTTGTACAGTGGGGTTCAATACTGTGAGCCCTATGTGGGACAAGGACTGTGTCCAACCTAATTGGCTTGTATCCACCCCAGTGCTTAGAAGAGTGCCTGGCATATAGTAGATGCTTAACAAATGCCATTTAAAAAAATATAGCCGAGTTGGCAGACATGTTCCCTGTCAATGAGGAGTTTACAGTCTAGAGGAAAACTTACTATAAAGGGGTGTTGTGTCTGCCTCCTGGATACCTCAGAGAAAGGACAGACAGCAATCTACCTAAGTTGGCTTGAGAGTGCTCTTCCTAAAGGAAAACTGGTGGTCTAAAAAACTTATCAAGATTTCATACTTGTAAAATCTGTAATCTGCTGTGCGACCTTGGGCAAGTCACTTCACTTCTCTGTGCCTCAGCTACCTCATCTGTGAAATGGGGATTAAGACTGTGAGCCCCACGTGGGACAACCTGATTACCTTGTATCTATCCTAGAGCTTAGAACAGTGTTTGGCACAAAGTAAGCACTTAACAAATACCATTGTTATTATTATTGTTATTAATAATAATAATATAATTCCAGCTCCTCCCCTCAGTTTCTTCCCTTCCTCTTCCTGCTCATTGGCTCCTAAGAAGCAGAACTTTGCTGTCTTGGTGATTAGCAGCACTGGGTTCAAACTTATTAGTCCTAGAGGCACAAGGTTAATGAGTTAAGTGCACTGATTCAATTAAGTCACCACTTTGCTTTAGCTTACATAAATTCTAACCTGATCACTCCAGCATCTCTTTTAAATACATTATCTTTAGCACTATTTAGTAGTAGAGAAAATTGAATGAACAAAAAAGAGAAACGGCCCTTCTTCATCTCTAAGCACTTGTTTTTATGCTTAGTAAAACAAATACAAGGAAGCATCAAAAAATAATTGCGTTATTAGATTTTCTGAAGTGTCTAGTGTTGCCAGCTGCTTTCTTGGGCTTCCACCAACATAATGGCTATTGCTGTACTTAGGGGCCTGCCTTCAGGGAAAGGTGTATATATTCACACCTGATCAATGCCTGCAGTGCATCTCAGGTAGGATCCACCTCCAGGCTTTCTTCCAGGAGGTGACAGAGAGATAATGACTCTGTTACAGATGTCTTACAACCAGGCTGCCTTCAAAGGAATAAGCATCCAATTCCTCTGTAAAATGAAGCACCCAGGGGACAGAGGCCATTCACTTTCTAGCCTCCCTCTTACCCTGGAGGCATAGGGCCAAATTAAGGCAATAGGCTGGCCTGAGGCCAGAAAAAAGTGTTCCCATCTCCCCCTCAATATGAAGCCATGCCTCTGTCCAGAGCACCCTCCTTCCTCATATCCTACAATTTACTCTCCCAGCTTCAAAGCCTTACTGAAGGCACATCTCCTCCAAGAGGCCCTCCCTGACTAAGCCCTCACTTCCTCTTCTCCCACTCCTTTCTGTGTCACCCTGACTTGCTCCCTTTATTCACAACCCCTCCCAATCCCACAGCACATATGTACATATCTGTAATTTATTTATTTATATTAATTTCTGTCTCCCCCGCTAGACTGTAAGCTTGTTGTGGGCAGGGAGTGTGTCTGTTATAGTGTACTCACCCAAGCAGTTAGTACAGTTCTCTGCACACAGTAAGCAGTCAATAAATACGATTAACTGACCGACTGATGTCATCCCGTTGCACTGCATGAATAATTTTGATGTGCAGAGCACATGTGCAGAACACATGTGCAGAGAGAAGCAATGTGGCCTAGTGGATAGAGCACTGGCCTATGAGTCAGAAAGACCTGGGTTGCAGATGACTGGCTTCCCGCTTTTGGATGTTATGCCTTGAAGTGGCCACCTCACTAGTTTGCTGTCTGAATAACAATAATAATAATAATTATGGTATTGCTAAGCACTAACTACATCCCAGGCACTGTACTAAGTAAGACCTGGGGTGGATACAAGCGAATCAGGACACAGTCCCTTTTCCCACAAGGGACCCACAGTCTCAATCCCCATTTTACAGATGAGGCACAGAGAAGTGAAGGGACTTGCCCAAAGTCACACAGTACACAAGTAGCGCTGATAGTCTGGATTGATGACCCCCAACTCAGACCCTGATTCCACAGTTGCAAAGTCGGTTAACCTCAGATCTCCTTCTTGTTCAGGGTTTTCCCATCAACTCTTCTCAGTCCAGCCAGCAGAACCCAGAATTGAATGCTAAACTTGGGAGACCCGGCAAAGACTGGACTTCTATTGTGCACAACACAATTCTTTTCCTCCTACAACATCAGAAAAATAGGGTGACTGCTCTGTCTCCAGAAGGTCTCACTTTGTACCAGATCCAGACAGTCTATAGGAAGTTACAAGTGGCTTTCTTTTCTATTCAGAAATCCCAAGTTAACTTAATTCATCCTCACTGGAAGAAAGAGTTTACATAAGTCTAAGGAATAAAGATTATAATATCAATAATGATTGCATTTATTAAGTGTTTACTGTGTGCTAAGTACTGTGGAAAATGCCAGGGCAGTTGCAAAGTACTCATTTTGGACTCACCACAGTCCCTACCACATGTAAGCTCGCTGTGGGCAGGGAATGTGTCTGTTTATTGTCATCCTCTCCCAAGCGCTTAGTACAGTGCTTTAGACTCTGAGCCTATTGCTGGGTAGGGATTGTCTCTATCTGTTGCCAAATTGTACTTTCCAAGTGCTTAGTACAGGGCTCTGCACACAGTAAGCACTCAATAAATATGATTGAATGAATGAATGCTCTGTACACAGTAAACACTCAATAATAATAATAATGATGGTATTTGTTAAGCGCTTACTATGTGCAAAGCACTGTTCTAAGCACTGGGGGGAATACAAGGTGATCAGATTGTCCCACGTGGGGCTCACAGTCTTAATCCAATAAATACGATTGAATTAATGAATGTGGCATAAAGGGTAGGAAGAGCAAATATTATCTCCATTTTAGAGATAAGAAAACTGAGGCACAGTGAGTGTAAGTGATTTGCCCAAGATAAACGCCACTGGTTGATTGTGGCCAAAACGCTTATAGCTGCCACTCTTCTCCAACCTGAGCAAAGGCAAACCTGAAGGCAACCACTTAAAAGGATTTAAAGGCAGTGGTAAAACAGGCATTCTTGTACTCCCTAATATTTCACATCTGCAAACTAGGGCCATGACTCCTTTCTAAAAGATGTTTATGATATATACCAGTTAATGGCTAAAGAAAAGTCTGTGAAATTAGACCTCTTACCCATTTCCAAAAATACTCCAACTCTGGGAGAATTGGGAAGAATGGGAAATATCCACCTTTTCCAAGGGTCAGTGCATATTCTTCATTCGAGGTTCCCAGGTTCCCTGTAGGCAAATTCCCTATCAAATGCCAGTGCTGAAAATACAGATATTTTCTGGATGCCATCTGTTCATTAAGGTAAACATTACATCTTCCTGTCCCACAGAGCTCAAGGCAAATTTCAAATGTTCCTGGACTAAAGAATAAAAGGCCATAAATTTGTGTGGTGAAAAGTATTTCTCCCTGTTTTTTTTTTTTTAAGAAAAAGATAGAAAAACAAAATGAAAAACTGAAAAGAGGGTATTTTAGTTATCTGACTAAGCATTTATTTTGAAGTTCTTTTTGGGATTGACTCAATTTTAATGCTACTTCGCTATTTGCAGCTGATTTCTCATATGCATTTGTACTCTCATCAAGTTGTTAATTATCTGTTCATATTAATGCCTTTCTACATCTTGATTCTATATAAAGGTCTTGTTTGTGGTTTGGGGTTATTCTCACTTTTTAAAAATTTGAGCATACTCAGAAAATAGTTCTTTATAGAACTGAGGAATTCATTTTTCACTGGGAGGCTTATTAACTGGGAAGGTGATCTGTTTTTCTTCTGGCTAGCCGAGCACCAGAGGTAGAACTATCACTTAAGAATACAAGTGCTTTAGTTGCTGAAATCTTAGACAACAACTTGCCACAAATCCAACTAATTGATTTAAATTTTTACAATGTGCCAAGCACTGTACTAAGTGCTGGAGGAGATATAAGATGACCAGGTCAGATACAGTCCCTAGTCCTCACTGGGCTCACAGATTAAATAGGAGGGAGAAGACACATTTAGTTTTATAGATTACCATTATTTAGTTTCATAGATAAGGGTCCTGAGGCATGGAGGTGTTAAGTGACTTGTCCAGCTCCACACAGCAGGCAAATGGCAGAGCTGAGATTAGAATCTCTGGACATGAGAATGCTCTGGGCATATCACTCCCCTCCTCAAAAATCTCCAGTGGTTTCCTATCAACTTTCATATCAAGCAAAAACTCTCACTCTCGGCTTCAAAGCTCTCCATCACCTCACCCCCCTCTTACTTCACCTCCCTTCTCTCCTTCTACAGCCCAGACCACACACTCCGCTCCTCTGCCGCTAACCTCCTCACTGTGCCTCATTCCCGCCTATCCCGCCATCGATCCCTGGCCCATGTCCTACCTCTGGCCTGGAATTTAGACTGTGAGCTCTTTTAGACTGTGAGCCCACTGTTGGGTAGGGACTGTCTCTATATGTTGCCAACTTGTACTTCCCAAGCGCTTAGTACAGTGCTCTGCACACAGTAAGCGCTCAATAAATATGATTGATTGATTGATTGATTGGAATGCCCTCCCTCCACACATCCACCAAACTAGCTCTCTTCCTCCCTACAAAGCCCTACTGAGAGCTCACCTCCTCCAGAAGGCCTTCCCAGGCTAAGCCCCCCCTTTTTCCTCTCCTCCTCCCCTCCCCATCGCCCCCCCCCGGCCCTAACCCCTTCCCCACAGCACTTGTGTATATTTGTATGTATTCATTACTCTATTTATTTAATTAATGATGTGTATATAGCTGTAATTCTATTTATTCTGATGGTATTGACCCCTGTTTACTTGTTTTGTTTTGTTGTCCATCTCCCCCTTCTAGACTGTGAGCCCACTGTTGGGTAAGGACCCTCTCTAAATGTTGCCAATTTGTACTTCCCAAGTGCTCAGTACAATGCTCTGCACACAGTAAGCGCTCAATAAATACAATTGAATGAATGGCTATGATTGAATGAATGAATGAACGAATGAATGAATCCAGGTCCTCTGACTCCATAGCCCTTGCTCTATCCACTAGATCATTCTACATCATTCACCACTCACCTCCTTGGAAGGAGATTCATGGAAACCTAAACCGTAAAACAAGACAATCATAGTTGCTAAAAATATTTTTCCTTTTGGAGTGACATCAAGCAATAAATCAATGACAGCATTGAGTGCTTACTTTGTGCACAGAACTATGCTAACCATTTGGGAAAATAGACTAGAGTAGAGTTGGTAGACACAATCACTGCCCAAAAGGAGCTTAGAGTCTACAGGCTTCTTAGAGAAGCAGCGTGGCTCAGTGGAAAGAGCCTGAGCTTTGGAGTCAGAGGTCATGGGTTCAAATCCCGGCTCCGCCAATTGTCAGCTGTGTGACTTTGGGCAAGTCACTTAACTTCTCTGTGCCTCAGTTACCTCATCTGTAAAATGGGGATTAAGACTGTGAGCCCCACATGGGACAACCTGATCACCTTGTATCCCCCCCCAGCGATAGAACAGTGCTTTGCACATAGTAAGTGCCATTATTATTATTAATATTATTATTACAGGTGAAGACAGACATTAAAATAAATGACACATATGGGAAAAATAGACTATAAGGACAAAACAGAAGCGCTGTGGGGTTGGGGTGAGTATCAAAATGCTTAAGTGATGCAGAGGGGATGACAGATGGGAGGCGAAGATTGGAGGGCTTAGTCAGGGAGGGCCTCTAGGAAGAGATATGATTTTAGGAGTCTTCTGAAGGTGGAGAGAGTGGTGGATTGTTGGATATAAAGGTGGAGGGAGTTTCATGCCAAAGAGAGGACATGGGCAAGGGATCATTGGTGGGATAGATGAGAGAGAGAAGTGGAGAGTATGTTGGCATTAGAGAAAAGAACTGTGCAGAATGGACTGTAGAGGAGATCAGTGAGGTAGGTAGGAAGAGAGTTGATTGAGTTTTGTTTTGAGGCCTAGGTGGATGGGTAATCATTAGACTTTTTGAGAAGCAGAGTGACAGTGGAAAGAGCATGGGCTTGGGACTCAGAGGTAGTGAGTTCTAATCCCAGCTCCGCCACTTGTCAGTTGTGTGACTTTGGGCATGTCACTTAATTTCTCTGTGCCTCAGTTACCTCTTCTGTAAAATGGGGATTAAGACTGTGAGCTCCACGTGGGACTACCTGATTACCTTGTATCTACCCCAGCACTTAGAACAGTGCTTGGCACATGGTAAGTGCTTAATAAATACTATTATTATTACTATTATTTTGAGGAGTGGGGAAATTTGGACTGAATGCTTTTTTTCAAAAAAAAAATGATCTGGGCAGCAGGGTGCACTTTGGATGCAGAATTACTCACCTGTTACCCTTGTTGCCATAGCGGGTGCCTGGATGACTGGGATGATAATAATAATTAGTATGATGGTACTTGTTAAGTGCTTACTATGTGCCAAACACTATTTTTTAAGCATTAAATTAATCAGGTTGGACAAGTCCCTGTCCCACATGGGGCTCACTGTCTTAATCCCTATTTTATAGATGAGGTGACTGAGGCATGGAGAAGTGAAGTGATTTGCCCAAGGTCACGCACCGGACACATGGCGGAGCCGGGATTAGAAGCCAGGTCCTTCTAAATTCCAGGCCCATGCCCTATCCATTAAGCCATGTTGAGAGTGTGAATGGCTCCGTGTAATAATAATAACAATAATGACATTTATTAAGCATTTACTATGTGCAAAGTACTGTTCTAAATGCTGTCACACTGTGTGTCTCATAGTGTAAAACACTATCCCCCAAATATAAGATAAATGTAGGGAACCATATCAATTTCTACATCAGCCTTCTAGCCAGGAAAGGCTCATAGTCGTCCTCAGTAGACTATAAGCTTGTGATCAGGGGATATGTCTGTTTATTGTTAGCTAATATTCTCCCAAGCACTTAGTATAGTGCTCTATACTTAATAAGCGCTCAATAAACACAATTGAATGAATGAATGAATGATTCCACAAAAATCCACAATGGAGGTGAGAGAAGTAGTGATTAGTAGTAGGAGTAGTAGAAGTAGGTAGAAGGAGAAGGAAAAAGATAAGCCAAGTCATGTGCAGTCAATCAATAGTAATTATTGAGTACCTACTGTATGCAGGGCAATGTATTAATGCTTGTCAACATGTGCATTTGCATAGAGAAGCAGCGTGGCTTAGTGGAAAGAGCCTGGGCTTTGGAGTCTGAGGTCATGGGTTCAAATCCCGACTCCACCACTTGTCAGCTGTGTGACTTTGGGCAAGTCACTTCACTTCTCTGTGCCTCAGTTACTACATCTGTAAAAAGGGGTTGAAGACTGTGAGCCCCCAGTGGGACAACCTGATCACCCTGTAACCTCTCCAGGGCTTAAAGCAGTGCTTTGCACATAGTAAGTGCTTAATAAATGCCATTATTATTATTATTATGAGCCCCTCCAATCAGATTGTTCCAGGAATCTACATCCCAGTCAGCAGCCCAGAGCCCAACCTAGAATTCTCAAGGCAAATCAGGCCCAATTAGGACCAAAATCCCTGAGTTACATTTCCACCTCGGAGGACGATAAATGAAGTTGCAGTTGGCTGTCGAACAGCAGCTACTATCTGCTCACATTTGTTTCAGGGTTTTGTCTATTGTAGGTATAATACTCAAGTCTCCCTGAGGTTAGTCTCCGTTGCACCATAACGCTGCCACCATAACGATACATCAACCATTTTGGGTGAAGGTTTCTGAGAGAATGCACCCTCCCAATCAATTGATCAATCAATCAATAATAATTTTGAGTACTTACTATATGCAGAGAACTATACTAAGCGCTTGGGAGAGTATCCTACTACAGGATTGGCATGCCTGTTCCCAATGCCAAGAAACTGGTTAATGACCCAATTTAAAGGGGATGAAGACTATTCTTATTTATTCAAATTAAAACTGGGTGATATCACTGGCCCATGCCATTTTAGTCTATCCCAGGGCTGAATTTTATCTACCCAATTTTCCAATAGCTGGTCTACTTGAACAGGACTCACTAAACATGACTTCAAGGAATCCCCTTGAGGAACTCTTTTTTTGTCTCATAACCAGAAATATGCTCAAGACACTTTTGGTGATATTTGATCTAAATGTTTCCTCTTCCAAAAGTAATTCCTTGATTAAAGCTTCTTTCAACCCTCTAAAGAATTTACTCTGCTGGGTGGGATATCTTTCAAATGGTGGTTAAAACCTACCACCTAGTCAGGCCCGAATTGAATGTGCCTGCATCTTCTGAACTCAATCTCTCACCCTCCCCATCCCACCACAGCTCCTTATTTCTGCTACTTCACTGTTAAACTATCAAAAAACATTTTTTTGATGTCCGGAGCTCCAGGAAATACTCAAGAAAAGCCCAGTGCACTGGACAAATCACAGAATGAGGTCTCTGAAGTGAGAGAAAATTATTTTAAAATTACCTTTCCACATTTTCAGTTCCTATCGAAATTTAATAGCTAGTAACACTTTCCAAATTGCCACTTTCATCATCATCAACATTCTTGCTTTAGCATCCACTGTGTGCTGAACGCAGAACTAGGCTCTGGAGAGTAGAAAGCAGCAAATGTCAGAATCCGTGGTCTCAAGGAGCTTACAATTCAATAGGGGAGGAGAGAAGACAAAACTCTACAATAAGCTAATACACAATAGTTAAGGGAGCTGGAGTGTAGATATAAAGAATAAACACTGGTAGCTAAATAAATAAATAAATAACAAATGATAAATAAGTAAACAGAAAAGCAGGTAAAAGTGCTGAGAGCCTGAGGGACTAGTAATACTGGAAGGTTCACCTTCCCATGCAATAATTTATTTGGCAGATAATAATCCAAATTGCCTGGAAAATAACTGGAAGATGTGGAAGAACACCTTGTATTAAAGAATAAAAATATATCTTTCAGACATGATCATATATTGTGACCAACATTGAATGGTGCTTTTTTCTTCCTGATCAGTATCTTGGAAACCTTTCTTTTGTTGTATATTTGCACTATTTCAAGACATCTGCTGCTTTGGGCTTCAAACTGGGCATTAGGGTTCAGGGTATTTGCTGAGAATTTTCAGAGCAGCCAGTCTAAATAACTGTGTAGGAAATTCACTGGGAATGTGCTCTTTTATGAGTTTACTTATGGCTGAATGTTCAAGGCACTGTTCTTTTAAAATTGCACTTCAATTGATATTTCCTTTATACTACCTCATTTATGTTCACCTGGCTTTAAGGAAACCTTCCATCCAGTCCTCACTACTAAAACCCAACTTGAACCATAAGTGCTTTCTTTAAGGCTGTAGCTGGTTATTTTAGTTGCTGAAAGCACTCAGCATCTTGAATGAATTTCTTGAAGGACTTAACCGGATCAGAACTGTACGCATGATTCAAATGGACTCAGATATACCAGAAATACATTGAGTGGATCGATCTGGAATATGTCCTGTTTTATATCACTCCCATTAAGTTGTGATTTTTCTGTCGTCCCTTTTTCTTGCGGCTCCTCCTTTCGGTCACTGTTCAGGGAGAAGGCAGTGGAGGTGGTAAAGGCGGAGGAGGTTGAGATACAAGGTTCCTCCAGAAATACTCACTTCAAGTTCTTTGTGATCGGAGTTTCCTAGAGCCACCAACTTCAAATTTCACCCGTTCATGAAACATGACTTGAGTTGTCAAGCAAAAAGCTACTCCAGTTCTATCTGCCTGGTTGGGCTATCTAAAGACCAGCCCTTACCCACTGCCTTTCTTCCTCACGTGGCTGTGAAACGCATGCTTCCATAGACTTTTCTGAATGATGTATTTTTTTTATCCTTGCAAGCACTGAAACGAACTGAAAATCTCCGATTTCACATTGGGAAGGCTTTGGGAGTCTAACCCCTGGATGAGTAAATCTCAGACTCTTAACCATCCTGGGTGCCGATGGTTCGGCGAATATGGTTAGAGCACATTTAAGGAGAAATAAATGCTCCTGTTTTAAAATCTGGAGATTTTCTAGGTCAATATCCTGCATTTTTCATCCTGAATATGTTCCAAGGAGGAGTTGATGGTGCGAGATTATTGTGATATTACTATCAATATAATTTCTGCTTCTTTTCACTAACTCAGGGTGTCTAGGAATCTTACTCATAGTATTCTTTAATAAAAGTAAGGATGTAGTGAGGTAAAGCTGTAGAGGAGGTTTTAAGCACTACACTGGACTTGGTAGTATTTTCAAAAAGAAATGGCTTTGAAAGATGCATATGAGTAGAAAGATGAAACATGAGTTGGCATATAGGGGGCACGGAGTATATTTGGTCTGGAATATTGAAACATTCTAACACAAATGATGGGGGAACAATGGGAGGGAGCGGGCCCTGGGGCTCACAAAGGTGGCAATCATTTTTGTCCTAAATCCATTCCATGTGACAGGAAATGAAGGTAGGTGAGAACTAGCTCTCCTCCCTCCCCCCCAACCCCTGCTCCAGTTAGTTCACAGCCATATCACATAACAGATTTAAGTACAAAAATGTGCTGTAGTAGTTCAGAATCCATTCATTCAATCATATTTATTGAGCACTTACTGCGGGCAGAGCGCTGTACTAAGCGCTTGGGAAGTATAAATTGGCAACATATATAGATGGTCCCTACCCAATAACAGGCTCACAGTCTAGAAGGGGGACACAGACAACTAAACAAAACAAGTAGACAGGTATCAATAACAACAGAATAAACAGAATTATAGCTATATGCACATTCCTTCCACTGCATTTCAACACCTTAAAAGGGGGCTACTTCGGGGATGCTATTTATGGAACTTGTCTTTTTATTGTTGTACTGTACTCTCCTAAGCACATAGTAGAGTGCTCTGCATACAATAAATGCACAATAAATACAATAGAATGAATGAATGAATGAGACAGTATATTGGCTTGGATGAACTATTCTCCAAAATAATAATAATAATAATTATGGCATTTATTAAGCACTTACTATGTGCAAAGCACTGTTCTAAGTGCTGGAGAGGTTACAAGGTGATCAGGTTGTCCCACAGGGGGCTCACAGTCTTAATCCCCATTTTACAGATGAGGTAACTGAGGCACAGAGAAGTTAAGTGACTTGCTCAAAGTCACACAGCTGACAATTGGCAGAGCTGGGATTTGAACCCATGACCTCTGACTCCAAAGCCCATGCTTTTTCCACTGAGTACAGTGCTCTGCACAAAGTGCTCAATAAATATGATCGATCGATTGATTGATTGATGAATTATTGGTGTGACCCAGTACATTCCTTATAGTCTAACATTCTTATCTCTTTTGTCTTCTCTCCACCTCTTCCTTTCTGCAAAGGGGAGACTTTTCAAACTTTCTCTTTGCCATTAATACCCAGAGCAAGCAATGATATCGATCTCATGAAACTTCTTCCTTTGCCATGAAACTTCGTCCTTTGCTCTGTGGAAATGTGGCATTATTGTGGTGAGTGGACATAGTGATATATTATTATCCCAATCATCAACATACTTGTTATTCATTCCATCTCCTCTCCCCCCAGCCCTCTCTCTCTCTCTCTCTCTCTCTCTCTCTCTCTCTCTCACACACACACACACACACACACACACACACACACACATGCACACGCAAATGCCTTAGACTGGAGGAAGGAGAGGATTTATGCCAGGGAAGGGAATCACAACTTTATGATTCATAAAATCCGTTCCACACCTGTGTGTAAACCTGCAACGAGAAGTCTTTAGGACTTCTTTTGCATGCCTCTTTAGCATGTGCTACAGAGTTTCACTGTTTTCCTTCGAACAAGGAGGAAAAGTCTTTCTATTGAAATGCTAATCAAGGAATAAACTGTATAATAAGACTGCATCCCCTTTGGGCCTACATATAATTTACACATAAAATGAAATTGCACATGGCCTTGTTTCATTGCATATTTGTTTAATTATCATTCTTAAAAAGCTTTTTTCAATTAATTTTCAATATTTAAAAAAGGAATAAAAATGTCAGTTTATCTGCATACCTGATAATTAAATATAGTTTGGGGAATAATTACATTATCTAATAGTGGAAATTTGTCCAGCCCTAATAACTAACATTTAGCAATGATTTGGCTAATTCTCCTCTTCTCTAAGGACTCTCTCTTTAGTAGATGTTTCAGGCTTTGAGGGTGTCAAACACTGGAGCTGCATGAATTTCTGTTAGAAATGAATTCTAATTCACAGGTTGGGAACACCAGACTCTTCTCAGCTCTCCTGATATTTCTGCGCTTCCACTTGGATTTTCCACATGGATCACCCCACCTTTCTTTCCCTTTCACAAACAAAGGGCAAGCAGCATGGCCTAGTGGAAAGACCATTGGCATGGGAGTCAGAAGATCTAGATTCTAGTCTCGGCTCTGCCAGTTGTCTGCTGTGTGACCTTGGGCAAGGCAGTTAATTTATCTGTTCCTCAGCTACCCCATCTGTAAAACTAGGATTAAAAGTATGAGTCCCATGAGGAAAATGGATTGCATCGAACCTGATTAGCTTGTAACTACCCAGTTCTTTGTACAGTGACTGGTGATAGTAAGAGATTAATATATACCCTTAAAAAAAGTCCAGTTCAAAAATCCTTCCTCCCACCTAACATTAGAACCCTCCTCCTCCTCCTCCTGCTCCTCCTCCTTCTTCCTTCTTCCTTCTTCTTCCTTCTTCTTCCTTCTTCTTTTTCCTTCTTCTCATTTGTTAAGCACTGACTATATGCCAAGCACTGTTCTAAGCACTGGGGTGGATACAAGCTAATCAGGTTGGACATAGTCCCTGTCCCACAAGGGGTTTACAGTATTAATCCCCATTTTTCAGGTGAGGGAATTTAGGCACAGAGAAGTGAAGTGACTTGCCCAAGGTCATACAGCAGACAAGTGGAGGAGCCAGGATTAGAACCCATGTCCTCTGAATCCCAAGCCCATTCTCTTGCCACTAGACCATGTTGCTTCTCAATTTCTATGTCATCAATGGGGTTTACTGAGTGCTTACTGTGTGCAGAATACTGTATTAAGCAGTTAGGATAGTATAGTAGAGGAAGTAACCACAATCCCAGTTCTTGAAGAGCTGAAGATGAGAATGATAGTAATAATAATAATAATAACAATTATGGTGATATTTCTTTAGGTTTACTATGTGCCAAGCACTGTGTTTAGTACAATATGGATTAAATGTAGTCTCTATCCTATATGGGTGTCACAGTCTAATAGGGAGAGGAAACAATATTTAATCCCATTATACGGTTATGTGTTGTACTCTCCCAAGCGCTTAGTACAGAGCTCGACACCTACTATGCACTCAATAAATACCACTGCTAAGAAAGATGGGACACAGAGAAGTCCAGAGACTTGCCTAAGGTCAAGGCAACAGTTAAGGGAAGGAGCTGAGATTAGAACACAAGTCTCCTGACTCCAGTCCTATGCTCTTCCCACTTGGCCATGCTAGCTACTGCTTATTACACAGTATAGCAGGAGAAGATAGACATTCAAATAACTTGTCAGGAGGGGAAGCAACTGAGTGAAAGGATATGCACATAGGTGCCGTGGGGGTGATTACTTAAGTATTATTATCATCATAATTATTTTTATTTTAGGGGAACAAGACTCAAGTGCATACGTGATATTTTATTATTATTAAGTGCCATAGAGTTATTTCTGATTCATAGGTATATTCATGGATATATTTTCTCCAGAACGTCCTGTCCTCTGCCATAATCCACAACCTCTCTAAAGGTTCTTCCATTATCGTTGTTATGGTCTCTATCCATCTAGTTGCTGGCCTGCCTCTTCCATATTTTCCCTGGACTTTTTCTGGCATTAGTGTCTTCTCCAGAAAATTGGTCCTTCTGATTATGTGTCCAAAATATGCTAATCTAAGTCAAGTCATTTGGCCTTCCAAAGACCACTTCGGTTTAATTTGTTCTAAAACCCATTTGTTGATCTTTTGGGAAATCCATGGTATTCACAAAAGCCTTCTCCAACACCACATTTCAAAAGAATCGATGTTCTTTTTATCCTGTTTTTTCACTGTCCAGCTTACAGATCAACACATTATCACTGGAAATGCCATAGAGTTGACAATTTGCAATTTTGTGGCAATCGAAATATGGAGCACATAAAAGAAAAATGGTCATATCAGATCATCTAATTGCATTAATAAGGAATCTGTTTGACAAGCAGGAGGTTACAATAAGGACGGAATATGGAAAAACAAAAACAGCCTTGTTTATTGAATGTTTACTGTGTACAGAACGCTCTACTAATGCTAGGAAGAGTATACTATAAAAAAGCTGGAAGACACATTCCCAGCACAGGAGTTTACAGCCTAGAGGTATGTTAGGTTATGAAGATGCGATCAAACTGTGCACCACACTTGGCAGGAAAGGAAAAAAGCAACTCTAGTCCTAACTCAGTGTCCCCTTCCACTGGACAGTGGCACTGCTTCCCTTGGAATCTGTACAAGCTTCCTCTGCCTTGAGTTGGATAAGGAATTGGGAAGTTCAATCCAATGTATGTCCCAGATGATTTGTTCCTGCTAACGTATTGATGAAATTCACTGTTTAGTCTTGATTCTTAGTAAAAATAAATACTGTGAAATGATTGGACTTTATGTAGCCATCTGCATTAAAAGTCCATCCAAATGTAATCAATTTCATTAGCTCCCTTATAAATTTAATTTCTTCCTAAGGTGAACGCTCATTGCACAGTTCAACAGTCCAGCTGTATTTCTGGAAACTCACTCCCTGTTGACAGTTCTTGGTGGGTGCAGTTTTCATCGTTATTGTTATTGATAACCTTCAGTTTGCTGAAAAAAAGTTTACCCAGTTCTCTTTCAAGGTAATGGTGAGTTAGGGAGAACTCATGTTGTAGTACTCACCAGGTTAGACTTGAATTGCAAGAGCATAAACCATTTCTTTCAAGGAACACTGTATCCAAACAGGCTCTTTTTTTCACACAAACATCAACTAACTCCCTAACTACATTCTATCCAAAAATGTGCTATGAAAACATGCTTTATGGGAGAACTTGAGGTGTTTGCTGCTATCTGAACATGGTGGAGGCTGTTTCTGATTTTGTATAGTGCATCTTCCTCATTACTTTTCTTTACTCCTCAAACCGTGCATTCACTCTTTAAAATGTAAAACTTCTAGACAACATTTCTTGACTAGCTCTAACTCGTTAAGAGGATGATGATAGTGGGCTGCTGCCAACTAGACAAAGTGAAATGGAAATTTTAGTCACTGTCTTGGGAATTTGGACAGTCGCTGAGAGCTGGTCTAGTGAATTTGGACAAATGTATCTATCAACACATTATCCTCTGTAAGAATTAGGGTTATAACCACCTCATCTCACTTTGCCTAGTCAAATAAAATTGTAGGGCTTACACAGTTCTTACCCTTAACTCAGGCACTTGTCCATTAGGATGTCTTGCTGTTACCCATCTCTTTGTCAAACTCAGGCTGTTTACTTGCAAGCCAGGAAGACTTTCTATGTCTGTGATTGAAGAAAGAAGAGAAGGATGAGAAGGCAGAGAAGTTGGGTAAAGGATGGAGGAGTAAGACCAAAGGAGAAGGAAGAGGAGGAGCTGAAGCTGAAAGAAGAAATAAGAAATGGAAGAGGAGGAACAGGATGAGAGAGGGAAAAGGAGGAGAAAAAGGAGAAAAATCAAGTAATCAATGGTATTGAGTGCTTACTGTGTGCAGAGCACTGTACTATACACTTGGGAAGGTACAAGACAAGAGAGTTGGTAAACATAACCTTGGCCATGATTAGCTTATGATCTACTGAGATAATGGAAAAGAAAATGAGGAGAAAGAAGGAACTAAAGAGGAGAAGAGAAAGTGGAGATTAAGATCCTTGTGGGCAAGGAATATGTCTACCAACTCTGTTATATTGTGCTCTCCCAAGAGTTCTGCACACAGTAAGTGCTCAATAAATATGATTGATTGATTGACTGACCAAAGAGTTGGAGGAAGCAGAGGGGGTAGAGTAGGAAGGGAAAAAGTAGAATTAAAAAGAAAAGGAGAGAAGGGGAAGAGGAGGAATTGGGAAAAATGAGGAGGAAGTGGGAAAAATGCTTCTAGATGATGAAGCAGCAAAAAGAGGAAAAAAACCCAGCTGAAAAGTAAGTGTATTACAGAATGATGTGAGGAGGCAATTGAAAGCCATAAAAATTGAAGAAGAAAAAGAGTACAAGAACTGGAAAAGAAGGGGGAGAAATGAACGTTGGTTGAATCCACTTACTATAATTAAGCTTATCTTTCCAAGTGTAGTTGTGAATGTTTACAGCTGACTTTAAATAAATGAGAGTTCACTCGAAGAGATAAACCTGAAAGTGCTAAGCTGAGTGAAGAAAAGAGGTCAAAGTGTATCACTTCAGCTCAATTACCAACACAACAGCTGGGTTCAGTTTCCTAAGGAAATGGAGGAGGAAAATGATGCACATTTGCTGGGCTTTAGGGATGAAGTAGACTTTGTTTTTTACCTAACAAAGCTATTAACCAGGAAGCCAATTTCAGCTTCAGAAACTGTTAGCTGGATACAGTGAATAACATGCTTTCCACCATTCTTTCCCTGGATCC
This sequence comes from Tachyglossus aculeatus, assembly GCF_015852505.1. NCBI lineage: Eukaryota > Metazoa > Chordata > Mammalia > Monotremata > Tachyglossidae > Tachyglossus > Tachyglossus aculeatus. The sequence goes on along the minus strand of NC_052066.1, from coordinate 151,503,518 downwards.
AAAGTCAGATGAACCTATCTCTACCACTTATGCACATACTAATACTCTCACTTGGATACCTGTGTCTCTATATTTATTCAATTATGCATTCAATTGTTTATTTTGATTACTATGTGGTAAATGCTTTCAAGTCTGTCTTTCCCATTAGAGTCTAAGCTCCTTGAGAGCAAGGTATGTGACACTTGCTTGGCTTAGTACAGTGTATTGATTGTACCTAGTGAGCACTCAGTAAATCAATCAAGCAATCCATCGGTTGTATTTATTGAGTGCTTACTATGTGCAGAGTCTGTACTAAAAGCTTGGGAGAGCTCAATGCAATGAAATTAGTAGACATATTCCCTGCCCATGATGAACCTGCAGTCTATCCAATTGCCTCTGGATTTTGCAATCAGACCCTTACTAACATTGAAAATTCAATCATGTCTCTCTCAGCTTTTGTCTTTTCAGACTGAAGAGTGCCAATATTTTCAGTCTATCCTGATATGGAAGCTGCTCAAACCCCCTCAATCATTCCATGTATCCTAAAATAGTTCACACAACTTAATTACAGTATTTTAAAATAATTCTCTCCTACCTGACAGCATTTCTATAGATGCCCTGACTATATTTCACAAAAAACACACTGATGTATTATTATATGTGAATAATGTGAATACACTGTGTTGTATTCCTTGACATTAAACTTTCACATATTGATATATTTCACATCCAACCAGAACCAGTAATAGAATCCAAAGGATAATTTGGGTTCTCTCTGGATTGAATTTGAATATGCCCTGCAATGTACCCATAAACTGAGATCATTATCAGTCATCTTGTGTGTATAAGTATCAAGAAAGATATGGTCCTAGAAATTCTACCCAGGATTGGATTAATAAGGTCAAATAGGCCTCAGTGGCCACAGTTGTGCTGGACTCAAAAACAGGCAGGATAAAATATGCAAGATTTAATTTGGAACATAGAGAGATACAACACAAAGATTTACACCAAGAAAATTCCAAAATAAATAATCACCCTACATTTCCATGCCCGACCTTACTAACACATTGATAAAGGAGTATCGTGCCAGCTCTGAAGAGGCTCCACACTGATCAGTGTCCAGAGGGAGAGGTAGGGATAGGGGTGGGGAGGGAGAGAGAGAGAGAGAGACAGAGACACAGAGAGACAGAGAGACAGAGAGCAAGCAAGCACTCTTCATGGCTCTTTCCCCTCTATCAAGGCAAGCTCCTGCTTGGCTTCCCTCAGGACCACCTCTTACAATGGTTCAAAGGGATCATGAATCAGCCCCTATGCTTCCTAGGAAATGTAGTTTCTGGGGATTTTTTCCCCTCTAACTCCCTGGCAAGAGTACAGCATGACACTTGGAGTGACCTTTTGGATAATAATAATAATCATATTCATCATAATGATAATAACTGTGGCATTTGTTAAGCACTTACTACGTGCCAGGCACTGTACTAAGTGTTGGGGCTGATACAAGCAAATTGGGTCAGACATAGTCCCTGTCCCCCATGGGACTCATAGGCTCAATCCCCATTTTGCAGGTGAGGTAACTGAGGCACAGAGAAGTGAAGTAACTTGCCCAAGATGACACAGCAGACAAGTCTTCAAGCCTGAAGACCTATGAACTTGTGATTCCCACACCCATGCTCTATCTACTAAGCCATAGGCTGACCATAATTCTGCACTACCAAGTTTTCATATGGTCTGGCCAGCTACATTTTTTTCCTAAGCAGGCCCGGATACGGTGCTACTTCAGGTTGAATCTGGGCAATGGAAATCCCATGAGCTGACAAACACTTAAAAGCACATTCAGTATCCGGGTTGTGCATTCATTTGTATAGTCAGTGCTGACCCGATTGCCCTAGAAAGGGAGGAATTGATGTTTGCAACAAACAGAGCTTGGGAACTAGAAGGAAACACCGCAGGCTGTGTACACCTCTTTATGGAGAAAACTTCACAGATGATACATAATCATGGCCAGTCTCTGCCCGTGAGGGCGGAGCCTCATTAATTGCCTTTTGCTGTGATCTCTGGGTTTTCATTGGAAGGGCTCATGTCTAGGGTTCTAATTTTTTTTACTTCTTTTTCTCAGAAGCTTTCAGTACTTAGAAGTCTTTTCTTCCCCTCTTAATTTGCCTAGAGCAAGGCTTTTATCTAGACGTTTAGCCAAGAGGCACCTGCTGAAATATTCATTGGCAGAAATTGTGCCATAGGTGTTTTTTCCCATTTGTCCAGTTCTATGTCATTAAAATAAGGTTGAGTAGAGTGAAAATAGGATTTGACACAGAAGAATGGCATGCTCTCAAAACTTTATGTAATAGGCAATTAACCCTTTTGAGTGGAATAATTTAAATACTAAAGACTGTGGAAAAGGAGTCCTTTGTTCATGGCCATATCCTTTTACACAACTTCAAAAATGGATTTCAAATTCTAGCTTTGCTTCATGGAAGAATCAGGTGATTATCTTCAGTTTGAAAAGATAATTTAAAGAGACTATATTGATCTTCCACCAAAGGTAAAGGACAGGTGAGGCCAGAAAATGGATCTTTTTTAAGTTTTAGAATGTGTGCCTAAAGTTTCTAAAAGAGATTCAATATTCAATGTATCTCAAATGGAATTTCTGTCTTGGTTTCCGACTAGCACAAATTCTACAGTCTTTTCAAATATCAGATGTTGAAGATCCGACTGAATCCATCCAAACCACAGAGAGTCAGATCAAATCCAAGTCAATACTGCATGTCTCTTTGTACTGTGCATGTGTTAAAGAACGCCAGTTAGCGTCCCAGAGAGTACTTTACCAGAGCAAATCCTGAGCCCATATTAGTTTAACAATATTGGCATTTAGAGGAAAGGAATGACGTTTTAAACATTTTTGTCCGATAAAAAGGATAATGCGGGTTCCAATTTTCTAAATCCTCTTCAGACAGGATCTTTTGTGTGTGTCCACATGGAACTGCAGGCGAATTCGAATTATGCTTGCAGTGAACTAACTGTGAATTGCACATGAAATCTGCCTCAAAAGACCAGAGTTTAGAAGTTTCTTCTGCACCATCTAATAAAGCTGCAAAGCATGGAAAATAAGCATTTGAACTAGGAGTCAGGTTTGATTCCTGTTGTTTTCACTGATGGACTGTGTTAACATTTCTATGACCCAGTTTCTCCATCTGTAGATGGAAGATAATTATATGTATTCATAAAACACTAGGAAATCCTGATATGAAAGGTGCTATGTAATTGCAAAATAACATCATTATATTATGTGGCAGAATAATGACATTATGTTAATAGCACCATTACAATCTCAACCATCCTACTAATATCAGTGTTTTCTCTAAATGAATATAAGTTTCGGGGGATTTCAGGAGAGCAAAATATGGGACAGGTCTGAGTGAGTAATTTGGCCTTACCCTCCACTTCTTCAATATGGCTTCCAAGAGACTGGAATAAGCTCTGCCCAGTGATGGGGCCATTGTATATCATCAATAATGAGTGATTTCCAAAATAAATGGGGGAAAAGACCTTGAAGGATAGAGCTAAGGTGTTTCAGATAATGGGAAAAGTGGAGGCATGGTCTTGCTCATAAGAAACTATGAACAAGGTTTCTCTCTTTCCTTTAGCTTGTGAGCCCCATGTGGAACAAGAACTGTATCCATCAATCAAGCAATCAACTCAGCGGTATTTACTGAGTATTTACTGTGGACAGAGCACTTTACTAAGCATGTGAGAAAGTATTATAGAGTTGGTAGACACGTTCCCTGCCCACAGCAAGCTTACAGTCTATAGGGAAAGACAGGCATTAATATAAATAAGTTATGGCTATGTACATATGTATCTGACCTAATTGTATTGTCTCTCCCCCAGTGCTTATCACAGTGCTTGGTACACAGTAAGTTCTTAACAAATGCCCCACTATTACTATTAAAAGAAAAATAGCTATTCTGCTTCAACAGGAGTTGGAACCAGGGACCAGAGGTGGAAGTAAGCCCCAAACTAAGACTGAGCCCCAATTTTCCTCATCTCCCCTCCCTTTCACATCACTCCGACTCACTCCCTTTGCTCTTCCCCCCTCTCCCCGCCCCACAGCACTCATGTATATATCTGTAATTTTATTTATTTATATTGATGTCTTTTTACTTATATTGATGCCTGTCTCCCCCACTCTAAACTATGAGCTCATTATGGGCAGGGATTGTCTCTCTTTATTACTGTATTGTACTTTCCCATGAGCTTTGTGACAGTGCTCTTCACACAGTAAGTGCTCAATAAATACGATTGAATGAATGAATGAAGTAAGGCAGAATGGTCCAAAATGAAGCACTGGGAAGAGAATAAGTGCCGGACCACCCATTCTGGTCAGAAGCATTTCAGAGGGGACTGAATGGAGCCTCCTGGACTGAAAGCTCCCCAATAGTGGGGGTGCTGTGCTACTCCTCACAGGTGTAGTGTCTTCTATCAAAGCAAAACTGGTCCTCTCTCCCACCCCACCTCCCCACCCCCAAGGCTGAGCTGCAGTGTGCTAAGCACTCAGTTGGCCAACAATAACAGTAGGTGATCTGGAGCTGGGGTGGACAACTCTGGGGTGGTGGCAGGGGAAAACTTCCACTTCAGTCGGGTCTTCAACATCTGATATTTGAAAAGACTGTAGAATTTGTGCTAGTTGGAAACCAAAACCGAAATTCCATTTAAGATACATTGAATATTGAATCTCTTTTAGAAACTTTATACACACATTCTAAAGCTCAACTTTCTAGACTGTGAGCCCATTGTTGGGCAGGAACCGTCTCTATATGTTGCCAACTTGTGCTTCCCAAGCGCTTAGTACAGTGCTCTGCACACAGTAAGCACTCAATAAATACGATTAACTGAATGAATGAATGAACTTCTCTTCTCCACACGACTTCAGGGGGATACATAAACTCAAACTCATGACTGTATACTCAGTGTAAACTGAAACCTGTTCCCATAAACATGAAATGAAGTTAATTTTTGGTAAGAAAACTGTAAGAATAAGTGAAAAAAAAGTTACTAAAGGGTGTTGCTTCTCAGTAGCATTCCCAACTATCAGCTCACAGCATCCAGACCTGGAAGGTCTGGGGTGGGATTGAACCAAGGTGGCAGTGCCAGCAATAATAATAATAATGATGGCATTTATTAAGCACTTACTATGTGCAAAGCACTGTTCTAAGCGCTGGGGAGGTTACAAGGTGATCAGGTTGTCCCACGTGGGGCTCACAGTCTCAATCCCCATTTTACAGATGAGGTAACTGAGGCACAGAGAAGTGAAGTGACTTGCCCAAAGTCACACAGCTAATTGGCAGAGCCAGGGTTTGAACCCATGACCTCTGACTCCAAAGCCTGTGCTCTTCTCCACTGAGCCACGCTGCTTCTCAATGCTTTAATCACAGCAATGGCAGTGATTAAAGCAGGTGCGCAGGGAATGTGTCTGTTTATTGTTGTATTCTCCCAAATGCTTAGTACAGAGCTGTGCACACCATAAGAACTCAATAAATATGACTGGCTTACTCAAAGCAATCGTGTTTTTGTCACCTTGATTTCTCTGTCTCCTTCCAAAGACTGATTGTATTGCAACAGATGTTTACAGGTGCATTGGCCCTGCCTAGTATTCCAATATGAATCCAATTTTATTTTCATGCCTGATTGGAATATAGTTAGTTTAGAATTCACTGGCCTCCATCTGAACGCCTGATACAAAACAGCGGTGTGTGGTGATTGTGGACCTCCACACAAGAGGACAGGGGGGCTACTTTCTCTGCAAACTCTTGATTTCTGGCTCTTCTACACATGGCCTAGTGGATAAAGCATTAGCCTGGGAGTCAGAAGGACCTGGGCTCTAATCCCAGCTCCACCATTTGTAAGCCGTGTAACCTTGGTCAAATCACTTCACTTCTGTAATAATAATAATGGCATTTATTAAGCGCTTACTATGTGCAAAGCACTGTTCTAAGCACTGGGGGGGTTACAAGGTGATCAGGTTGTCCCACTTGGGGCTTACAATCTTCATCCCCATTTTACAGATGAGGTAACTGAGGCACAGAGAAGTTAAGTGACTTGCCCAAAGTCACACAGTTGACAAGTGGCGGAGCTGGGACTTGAGCCCATGATCTCTGACTCCAAAGCCTGTGCTCTTTCCACTGAGCCACGCTGCTTCTCTGTGTCTCAATTACCTCTTCTTTAAAAAGAGGATTAAGATTGTGAGCCCCATGCCTAACTTCTTTGCTTCAATACTGCCTCAATCACACTGTAATAATAGTGGAAAATACAGTTTACCTGTCTGATTGAGTGCAAACAACTTCGATCCCTCAACCAATTGTCTATTTTTGAGTGCACTTTACTAAATGCTTGGGAAAGTATACCAGAAGCAACAGAGGCAAAAAACGTGATCCATCCCTTCAGGAGCCTTACAATCTAATGTTCCTTTCCTTCCATTCCTTTCTTTTCCCCTGTTGTCCTCGTCCCTTCTTTTTCCTTTGTGTCTAACATGCCAGCTGGGTAATTACCAGCCAACTGAGTCCTAGAGAAAAAGGTATTTGATCTGTTTCTGTTGTATTTTTTTTTCTGGGTTTCCAGGGCCCCATGTCCTCTTGCTGCATGTCTCTTCAACTTTTGCCCCTCTAGATTTTTCCAAGATTTGGAAATGGTGGCTATGAGGAGATTAAGAACCCAAGGAACTCCATGGAGGAAAGAGTCATAACAAACCTATTAATATTCATTTCATTCATTTCCTACTCTCTGATGACCATTTTCAGCTTTCCTTAGCCATATCTCCAACAACAACAACTGACCTCAATATGAATCCATCTTGGGCAAGGTTTTGGCAGCAGTGCAGCAAGACACGTGGTCCACAATACATAAGTATCAATCAATCAATCGTATTTATTGAGCACTTACTGTGTGCAGAGCACTGTACTAAGCACTTGGGAAGTACAAGTTGGCAACATATAGAGACAGTCCCTACCCAACAGTGGGCTCACAGTCTAGAAGGGGGAGTATGTCCAAAGACCCTCATTATGGTTGTGAAAAGATTTGCCTTTGCCTCAGGACAATCAAAAGTGTAAATCCTTCACTCTCCAAGTTAAGTATAGACACCCCCAATCTATCAATCAATCAATCAGTAGTATTTGCTGAGTGTTTACTGTGTGCAGAGCACTGTACTAAGTGCTTGGGTGAGTACAGTACCACAGGGTTGGTAGAAACATTCTCTGGCCACAACAAGCTTACAGTCCCTAATGTTACCTACAACAAAATTCCAAATTGCAGGAATAAATAGAAAATGAAACTAAAAGTAAATCTGATTTTCCTCCAAATCGTCTACCCCACAAGCCACTTAACTCTCTGTGCCTCAGTTACCTCATCTGTAAAATGGGGATTAAGAATGTGAGCCCCACGTGGGTCAACCTGATTACCTTTTATCTGCCCAGCATTTAGAACAGTGCTTGGCCCACAGTAAGTGCTTTACAAATACTATTGTTATTATTACTAATGTGACTCTGCCTTGTTCATATGAACCAGTTTAGATGTTATCCAGCTAGAGTTTCTTCTCAACATTCTTCCTATTAAGTAACCTGGGCATAAATGATCCTTTTGTTTCAATATCTGAAAAATTCCAGCAGAATTCAAGAGTCAGTACTAAAGTCCTAATGATTCAGCCAAGTATTTGGTCTTTAAATATGGAACTTAAAACTGCAATCACAATTTAATAAAACTAAATGTGTACATACTTTATGGTCACCCATCCAGTTCTTTTACAGGGTTCTTTGGCTTTTGAATTACTAAATCTCAAATGGAACTATATATGAGCCTTGTCTGACGTGACATATATTGAAACAGACTGTGGAGCGATCACTTAGAGATGAAAACCTTGCTAGAGTTTTAGTGAACCGAAGCTAAGAGGCAAATTATTCAATTACAGTAAATTTACAGTAGCTTAATATTTGATAAAAGTGGTTCTTTCATCATCAGAGCATCTTATTGAAAACCCTTGAGCAGCAAAATAGCTCCGGAAACCCTCAAGATGTTTTAACCACTTATTAAGAAAATTCATCTGTCTTGATCTTTTATGAGCAGTTTGATTCAAATACCTTTTTGCGGTAATTGCCAGGTACTTTGGGTGTGTATTGTTGGACTATTAATTACAGTATCTGGCGGGGTGCAGAAAGCAGAGTTGAACGTATTGTGTAAGACACCGTGCTAGACTTCCACACTTGCTAGTAAGGAGGTCAAAGCTCACGGTTCATCCATTTTGCTCAGACCTCTTGTGAATAGCATGAAGAAGGGGTTTTCTTGTTCTGATTTGTTGGGGTATTTTTGGAGTTACTGTTGTCCAAGTGACTCTTCTGGCAGAGAGCTCTTGGCATTAAAGGAAGTAGATTCACTGAAGTACTGAATTAAATGCTAGCCCCCTTTATCCTCTATCAATAAAAGGCCGGTCACCCCTGCTCCCCCTTCACCAAAATTAAGCCAGAGGGTTAATTCCTTTTAATCAAGGTAGCATGACATAATAGAAAGAGCACAGACCTATGAGTCAAGAGACCTGAGTTCTCACCCCTGAATTGCCAGTGGGCTTCACTGTTACCTTGGATAAGTGATGTAACTTTTCTCTGCCTCCCATTTGCTCATCTGAAAAATGGGGGTGAAATATCTGTTCTCCCACATTTTAGACTGGTAGACCCAAATGGGGCAGGGACCATGTCTAATATAATTATCTTGTGTCTTTCCCAGCATTTAATGCAGTGCTTTGCTTGTGGTAAGTACATAAAAACTACCAGAATTACTATCAAATTATTATATAGAGAATTATTTTGGTGTCAGAGGGGTGAATATAGAGAAAAAGCCCAAGTGGAGAAGTGTCCGAAGCTCCTAGGGTGAGCTGCCACCAACCACAAAGCAGTTGCTCAGAGCATTGAAGCTCAGCTTTTTCCACTCTCTCAAGTGGACCTCCTCTGTCACCTTCCTGGAGGCCTGGAACCCTGTGGCGGCTTGGACTTTATTATCTGTCAGCCAGCCCCATGCACCACACTTTCCAGATTCATAAGATCAAGCGGGGATTCACAGACTTACTATTTCTGTGAGAAAATCTGAGTGGCGAAGAGTCTACGTCATCTCAGAGTGCAAGATAGTCACCAACGGGAAGTAGGCAAAGCAGTAGTCAATCCATCAGCCTACAGTATTCATCCAGCACTTACTATGTGCAGAACACTGCATTAAGTCATTTGTTCACTCGTTAAGTTGTATTTAGTGAGTGCTTACTGTGTGCGAAGCACCATCCTAAGCACTTGGGAGAGGTGGGAAAGTGCAGTACAGTGGTGTTGGGAGATATTGAGGCAGCGTAATTTAGTGGAAAGAGCACGGGCTTGGGAGTCAGAGGTCGTGGGTTCTAATCCCAGCTCTGCCACTTGTCAGCTGTGTGGCTTTGGGCAAGTGACAACTTCTCTGTGCCTCCATTACCTCATCTGTAAAATGGGAATTAAGACTGTGAGCTCCACTTGAGACACCCTGATTTCCGTGTATCTACCCCAGTGCTTAGAACAGTGCACTGCACATAGTAAGTGCCTAACAAATACCATTATTATTATTACTAATATATGGTCCAAGACCTCCAGAAGTTTAAGTCTAGTGAAGGAGACAGGCGTTGGTACAAGTGTTTTTAAAACAGTGCTCTGCACAACATAAGTGCTTAATGAGTACCGTTGTTTGATTGATTGACTGATTACAGTCATCATCTGATAGAGGATATGACAGAGTATAAGGATATATATGTGAAGGTGCTGTCGGGCTGGGGGCAAGGTGAGTGTCAAAAAGTCATCAAGGGGTACAGACCCAAGTATATTGGCAGCACAGGAAGGAGGGCAATAGGGTGGAGGAATGAGTGGTTAGTCAGTGAAGGCTTCTTGGCAGAAATATGATTTTAGTAAGGCTTTGAAGATGGAGAGGATGGTAGTCTGTCAGGAAGAAAATGGAGTGATAGCCACCTTCCCACATATCACCTTTAATTCCTGTTCTGATCTCAAACAGCTTTGATATCACAGCTTTAATGTTGGCTGTATTGATTCACCTTCTCTGTCAATATTATTATGGTATTTGTTAAGCACTTATTATGTACCAAACACTGTTCTAAACCTTGGGATATATCCAAGGTTATCAGTTTGGACACAGTCCCTGTCCCCCATGAGGCTCATAGTTTAGGTAGGAGGGAGTGGGGTTTAATCCTCATTTTACACTGAAGAAACTGACACAGAGAGCAGTGACGTGAGTTGCCCAAGGTCACACAGCAGTCAAGTGGAGGAGCCTGGATTAGAAATCAGGTCCTTCTGTCTCCCAGGCCTGTGTGCTATCCACTAATCAATCAATCGTATTTATTGAGTGCTTACTGTGTGCAGAGCACTGTACTAAGCACTTGGGAAGTACAATTTGGCAACATATAGAGACAGTCCCTACCCAACAGTGGGCTCACAGTCTAGAAGGGGGAGACAGAGAACAAAACCAAACATATTAACAAAATAAAATAAATAGAATAGATATGTACAGGTAAGATAAATAAATGAATAGAGTAACAAATATGTACAAACATATATACATATATACAGGTGCTGTGGGGAAGGGAAGGAGGTAAGATGGGGGAATGGAGAAGAGGACAAGGGGGAGAGAAAGGAAGGGGCTCAGTCTGGGAAGGCCTCCTGGAGGAGGTGAGCTCTTAGTAGGACCTTGAAGGGAGGAAGAGAGCTAGCTTGGCGGATGGGCAGAGGGAGGGCATTCCAGGCCCCGGGGGATGACGTGGGCCAGGGGTCAATGGCGGGACAGGCGAGAACGAGGTACGGTGAGGAGATTAGCAGCAGAGGAGTGGAGGGTGCAGGCTGGGCTGGAGAAGGAGAGAAGGGAGGTGAGGTAGGAGGGGGTAAGGTGATGGAGAGCCTTGAAGCCAAGGGTGAGGAGTTTCTGCCTGATGCGCAGATTGATTGGTAGCCACTGGAGATTTTTAAGGAGGGGAGTAATATGCCCAGAGCATTTCTGGACAAAGACAATCTGGGCAGCAGCATGAAGTATGGATTGAAGTGGGGAGAGACACAAGGACGGGAGATCAGAGAGAAGGCTGATGCAGTAGTCCAGACGGGATAGGATGAGAGCTTGAATGAGCAGGGTAGTGGTTTGGATGGAGAGGAAAGGGCAGATCTTGGCAATGTTGCGGAGCTGAGACCGGCAGGTTTTGGTCACGGCTTGGATGTGAGGGGTGAATGAGAGAGCGGAGTAGAGGATGACACCAAGTTTGCGGGCTTGTGAGACGGGAAGGATGGTAGTGCCGTCAACAGTGATGGGGAAGTCAGGGAGAGGGCAGGGTTTGGGAGGGAAGACAAGGAGTTCAGTCTTGGACATGTTGAGTTTTAGGTGGCGAGCAGACATCCAGATGGAGATGTCCTGAAGGCAGGAGGAGATGTGAGCCTGGAGGGAGGGGGAGAGAGCAGGGGCAGAGATGTAGATCTGGGTGTCATCAGCATAGAGATGATAGAAGCTGTGGGAGCGAATGAGGTCACCAAGGGAGTGAGTGTAGATCGAGAACAGAAGGGGACCAAGCACTGAACCTTGGGGAACCCCCACAGTAAGGGGATGGGAGGGGGAGGAGGAGCCTGCAAAAGAGACTGAGAATGAAAGACCGGAGAGATAAGAGGAGAACCAGGAGAGGACGGAGTCTGTGAAGCCAAGGTCAGATAGCGTGATGAGGAAAAGGGGGTGGTCCACAGTGTTGAAGGCAGCTGAGAGGTCGAGGAGGATTAGGATAGAGTATAAACTGTTGGATTTGGCAAGCAGGAGGTCATTGGTGACCTTTGAGAGGGCAGTTTCCGTGGAATGTAGGGGACGGAAGCCAGACTGGAGGGGGTCGATGAGAGAGTTGGTGTTGATAATAATAACGATGGCATTTGTTAGGTGCTTACTATGTGCAAAGTACTGTTCTAAGCGCTGGGGGGGGGGAATACAAGGTGATCAGGTTGTCCCATGTGGGGCTCACAGTCTTAATCCCCATTTTACAGATAAGGGAACTGAGGGTCTGAAAAGTTAAGTGACTTGCCCAAGGTCACACAGCAGACATGTGACGGAGCCGGGATTAGAACTCATGACCTCTGACTCCCAAGCCAGGCTCTTTCCACTGAGCCAGGCTGCTTCTCCACTAAGCCTGACTGCTTCATGGGGGCTTATCAGCACTAGTATTATCAACAGCACTTACCGAGCACTATGTGAAAATACTGTAGTAAGTGCTTGGAAACAGTTGGTCAAAGGGAAAAAAACACATGGTCTCACTCCTCAAGGAGCTTACAATCTATTGGAGATGGTTAAGAACGAGTCTGATGCCCACGTGTTGTTAATATTTTATATTAATGTCTGTCTCCCCCCTCTAGACTTTGAGCTTGTAGTAGGCAGGGAGCAATATCTGGCCAATAGCTGTTTATTGTTGCATTGAACGCTCTCAAGTGCTTAGTACAGTGGTCTGCAAAAAGGAAGGTCTCAATAAACACGATTGAATGGATGAAGGAATAATAGATTTCTGTAGACTGTATTAGAGGCAGGGACATGGACAGGGAACACTCAAGAGGTCCCCAACATTTCCCCAGATGTGTACCCCAGTTTGTCTCAAAGGTTATGTGGATCTACCCCATACCAGAATCCTAAAGTCTCCTTTGATGTATAAAGTTTAAGGAGTCGTTAGTTTGGAAATAATGTGCTGTCAGTTCAAATGAATAGCAGTTAATGGACTTATTAATAATATGCTTTATTATACTAGACCATTTATGTTCCTAATACTCTGTATTTGGTATTTGACGCCGTGACATTTACACTGAGTTGAAAGGCTGATCTTTTTTTTAAAGCCATTGACTCACTTTTCTCCTGAATGTAGCAGGAACACAGGGGAGGAGAGATGCATTATCAAAGGGAATCAACAAAAAGCACCACCATCTCCTCCTTTTAAGACTGGATGGTTCTCTGTTGGAATCAGGAGCTTAGACAAACGCAGAGAGCGAGAGGGAAAAGAAGCAGATCTTCTTTTTTACCTTTTAACCCTGGAATTGTCAATCCTGATCAAGCCTGCAGGGACTGCCACACTTAGGGTAGGTTTAATCTGATTTGCATACTGTGAATTCTTACAACAGCATGAACTGTGACAGGGCCCAATTAGCATTTCCACCCCCTCCATTCCAATCTTTTCTATTTGGCGACAAGTGCCAGAAGCAGTAGGGGAAGTTTAACTAAACCCAGATTAAGAAGTCAGGCTTTGGTTCTAGAAAGTTAGAAAAATCAACAGTCTCAGCAAGTGGCCCTAAGAGGGAAGGGAATAAGGGGAGGGGAAATACTGACACAGAGTTGGCCTAGAAAAAAGGCAGTGTTATGAGAGAGTTAACAGCTGAATACAGCAGGGAAGAATGAATACTCAAATTCTCATGTATTTAATGAATGGTATTTATTCAATGCTTACTGTGTGCAGAACACTGTACTAAACGCTTGGGAGAGTAAAATTTTAACAGAATTGATAGACACATTCTCTAACTGATTGAGTTTATGGTTTAAAGGACTCAATTAGTCAATGGTAATAATGATAATAATAATCATAATAATTGTGGTATGTATTAAGTGCTTACTATTTGCCAGGCACTGTACTAAGTGCTGAGGTTGATACAATCAAATTGGGTTGGACACAGTACCTGTCCCACTTGAGGCTCACAGGCTCAATCCCCATTTTATAAATGAGGTAAGTGAGGCACAGAGAAGTTAAGTGATTTGCCCAAGGCCACACAGTAGACAAGTGGTGGAGTCGGGATTAGAACCCATGACCTCCTGACTCCCAGGCTGATGCTCTATCCACTACATCATATAGTTTTTGAACACCTACTATGTGCATAACACTGTATCTCTTCAAAGCCCTACTGAGAGCTCACCTCCTCCAGGAGGCCTTCCCAGACTCGGCCCCCTCCTTCCTCTCACCCTCCTCCCCCTCCCCATCCCCTCCGCCTTACCTCCTTCCCCTCCCCACAGCACTTGTATATATGTACATATGTTTGTACATATTTATTACTCTATTTTATCTGTACATATTTATTCTATTGATTTTATTTTGTTAATATGTTTTGTTTTGTTCTCTGTCTCCCCCTTCTAGACTGTGAGCCCACTGTTGGGTAGGGACCGTCTCTACATGCTGCCAACTTGTACTTCCCAAGTGCTTAGTACAGTGCTCTGCACACAGTAAGCGCTCAATAAATATGATTGAATGAATGAATATTAAGCACTTGGGAACGTACAGTAGAGTTATTACACAGCATCCCTGCCTTCAAGGACCTTGCAAACTATCCTCTCCTTTTAGACTGACTTGAATAATAAGCCGGATATGTTTTGAGCCTTTAATAAATGGACAGATTCCAGACATGGAGATAATTTTCCAAATATGAGGAATAAGTAGATATGAGTTACACCTTGAATAGTAGGGTAATCGTAATAATAATTGTCATATTTGTTAAGTGCTTACTATGTGCCAGTCACTGTACTAAGTACTGAGGTGCATATAAGCAAATTGAGTTGGACACAGTTCCACATGGGGCTCACAGTCTTTAATCCCCATTTGACAGATGAGGTAACTGAGGCACAGAGAAGTGAAGTGACTTGCCCAAGACCACACAGCAGTCAAGTGGTGGAGTCAGAATTAGAACCCATTACCTTCTAACTCTCAGGCCCACGTTCTATCCACTAAATTATGCTGCTTCAGTTTAGTTGATATGTACAAGTGCTGCGGATGATTGTAAGTTCATGAGTGTGTAGTTGGGAGAGAAATTCTGAGGGATCATTAAAGAGTAAAACTTGGGGGCATCTTCCATTTGCCCAGGGGCGAAGTTGTTTTGGGAGTTTGTAAAGCTTGGTTTTCTCACCAGGAAGCATGTCATCATTGAGCATCAACTCCAGGCAGAGCACTGTACTGAGCACATTGAAACCTATAGAATGGAAAGACATGGGTCTTTGGCCTCAAGGAGTTTACAGTTGACTGATAGAGATGAATGGACGCAAATTGTAAACAGAAAAGACATAAAAAAAAATTGTGCTTTTCTCCAAGGAGATGATGGAAGAGCCCAGAGTGTTGATCTGTTCAAGTTTCAATCATTCAACCAATCACATTCATTGAGCACTTATTATGTGCAGAGCACTGTACCAAGCATTTGGGAGAGTACAGTATAACAATATAACAGGCACATTCCCTGCCCACAATAAGCTTACAATAATAATCGTCACCAAGAGTACACTATCAATTAGAGCCTTTGAAGAAGCCGTGTGACCTTCCTAGTAGAAAAGACATTGGGCAAGGAGTCAGGAAACCCAGACTATAGACTGTGGGCCTTGTAGTCAGAAGGATCAGGGTTCTAATCCCAGCTCTGCCTTGCATCTGCTGTGTGACCTTAGGCAAGTCACTTCACTTCTCTGGGCCTCAGTTAAATCATTTATAAAATGGGGATTAAGACTGAGAGAAGCAGCGTAGCTCAGTGGAAAGAGCACGGGCTTTAGAGTCAGAGGTCATAGGTTCGAATCCCGGCTCCGTCACTTGTCAGCTGTGTGACTTTGGGCAAGTCACTTAACTTCTCTGTGCCTCAGTTCCCTCATCTGTAAAATGGGGATTAAGACTGTGAGCCCCCTGTGGGACAACCTGATTGCCTTGTAACCTCCCCAGCGCTTAGAACAGTGCTTTGCACATAGTAAGTGCTTAATAAATGCTATCATTATTATTATTATTATTATGTGGGACAGGAACTGTGTTCAACCTGATTGACTTGTATCGATCCCAGTGCTCAGAATAGGGCTTGGCACATAATAAGCACTTAGCAAGTACCATGATAATTATTATTACTATTTGCCTGGTGTATGACCCTGAACAAGTCACAACTTCTCTCTCAGTTTTCTCATCTGAAAATGGGGATTAATACCTATTTGACTTCCCCCCAAGACTGCAAGCCCCCTTGTGGAATAGGGATATAATTGCATTGTACCTATCACAGTGCTTGGCATATAGTAAGTACTCAGTAAATATCACAATTATTATTAGTAACCTTGCCAGCGACCAGGTCTGCAAGGCGCCAGTCTAATGATAGCCTGAAAAATAATAATGGAATCTGTCTGATTTTTAAAGGCACGATAAATAGTTAACCTATAACAGGACAATTCTCTATCAAGAGTTTTTGATACATTTCTTCCTGGTATGGGTAAGGGATTAGGCTGACCTTGTATATCTCCAAGACTGAACTCCTTATCTTCCCTCCCAAACCCTGCCCTCTCCCTGACTTTCCCATCACTGTAGATGGCACTACCATCCTTCCCGTCTCACAAGCCTGCAACCTTGGTGTCATCCTCGACTCTGCTCTCTCGTTCGCCCCTCACATCCAATCTGTCACCAAAAGCTGCTGGTCTCACCTCCGCAACATTGCCAAGATCTGCCCCTTCCTCTCCATCCAAACCACTACCTTTCTGGTTCAATCTCTCATCCTATCCCGACTGGATTACTGCATCAGCCTCCTCTCTGATCTCCCATCCTCCTGTCTCTCCCCACTGCAGTCTATACTTCATGCCACTGCCCAGACCATCTTTGTGCAGAAACGCTCTGGGCATGTTACTCCTCTCCTCAAAAATCTCCAGTGGCTACCGGTCAACCTACGCATCAGGCAAAAACTCCTCACTCTCGGCTTCAAGGCTGTCCATCACCTCGCCCCCTCCTATCTCACCTCCCATCTCTTCTTCTACAGCCCAGCCTGCACCCTCTGCTCCTCTGCCACTAACCTCCTCATTGTGCCTTGTTCTTGCCTGTCCCGCCATCGACCCCCGGCCCACATCCTCCCTTTGGCCTGGAATGCCCTCCCTCCGCACATCCACCAAGCTAGCTCTCTTCCTCTCTTCAAAGCCCTACTGAGAGCTCATCTCCTCCAGGAGGCCTTCCCAGACTGAGCCCCCCCTTCCTCTCCCCCTCCCCATCCCCCCTTCCCTACCTCCTTCCCCTCCCCACAGCACCTGTATATATGTTTGCTCAGATTTATTACTCTATTCATTTTACTTATACATATTTACTATTCTATTTATTTTATTTTGATAATGTGTTTTGTTGTCTGTCTCCCCCTTCTAGACTGTGAGCCCATTGTTGGGTAGGGACCGTCTCTATATGTTGCCGATTTATACGTCCCAAACGCTTAGTACAGTGCTCTGCACACAGTAAGCGCTCAATAAATGCGATTGAATGAATGAATGACAGGATATTTTTGCCATAAGAATGAGTCCTTGTGTGGTAATTCTGATGGACTCATTTGTTAAAATATTTTTTATTCGTTTTAATGGTATTTTTTAAGAAGCAGTGTGGCCTAGTGGATAGAGTGCAGGCATGGGAGCCCGAAGGATCTGGGTTCTAATCCAGGCTCTGCCATCTGACTGCTGTGTGACTTTGGGCAAGTCACTTCACTTCTCTGTGCTTCAGTTCCCTCATCTATACAATGGGGATTCAGACTGTGAGCCTCATGTGGGACAGGGACTGTGTCCAACCCAATTTGTTTGTACCCACACCAGTGCTTAATACAGTGCCCGGCACAGAGTAAGTGCTTAACAAATTATTATTATAGTTATTAATAATAATGATAATCATGGCATTTATTAAGCACTTACTATGTGCGAAGCACTTTTCTAAGCACTGGGGGGATACAAGGTGATCAGGTTGTCCCACATGGGCTCACAGCTTTAATCCCCATTTTACAGATGAGGTAACTGAGGCCCAGAGAAGTTAAGTGACTTGCCCAAAGTCACACAGCTGACAAGCGGCAGAGCCAGGATTAGAACAACAACAATAATAATAATGATGGCATTTATTAAGCGCTTACTATATGCAAAGCACTGTTCTAAGCACTGGGGAGGTTAGAAGGTGATCAGGTTGTCCCACGGGGGGTTCACACTCTTAATCCCCATTTTACAGATGAGAGAACTGAGGCCCAGAGAAGTGAAGTGACTTGCTCAAAGTCACACAGTTGACAATTGATGGAGCCGGGATTTGAACCCATGACCTCTGACTCCAAAGCCCGTGCTCTTTCCACTTAGCCATGCTGCTTCTCTATTATTTATTATCATTCTATAAAAAGTATTTATACCATAAACAATTTAATTATTTGCTATAATTAATGATAATATATCATTATTATTGCTATATAATTATGAATTATTATTCTCTATAAGTGATTATATTATAGTTATTATTATTAAGCATGTACCAGGCACTGTAGTAGGTGCTAGGCTCATGAACCTATCTAATCTGCTACTTCCTGGCCATAGGTGTTTTTGGCTCTAGAATAAGCCTATCACTCTACTTCTTTTCTAACCACTGCCCTGAGATTCATCTAGAGAAAGATACAATCAGGTGAGTATGATGGTGTCAAGATCTCTTAAGGGCTCCACAGTGTGCTTGGCCCCTGAACCGTGAATTCTGTCTGCCTGACACAATAGCTTAGAACAGTGCTTTGCACATAGTAAGTGCTCAATAAATGCCATCATTAATAGCCTGTATCACCAGCTAGCCACTTGATGATAGGTTGGTGTTATGCATATATGAGCAAAAAGTGGAATTTTTGACTGAAAAATTTGTTTCAACAATTACATCTGATCCACACAGACACAGACAATGCAAGAACAAAAGGAGCTTCTCAGATTGATTATAAAATATTAATACAAAATCAATTTTGGGTAGTGATATACACAAGGGACCATTACGTTTTCATGTTTTAAAAACTGTAATTATCCTGGAGAAATAAGATTAAAAAGAAAACAATAAATCTGATCTAATAAAACTGAGCATTTATAAAGCTAGTGAACTCTTCTTCCAGAGATAATAAAATAGAGTGGAGTTTCCTCTCAATTTCAATTTTGAGTTCAGATTAGATTCTCAGTAAACAAATTACAGAGATTTATTGTACCTTTGTATATTCTGGAAATTACTCAAAGTACAAAGTGTTGCTTAAAGTTTTGGCCTATGATATAGGGAGTCAGGAGAAATTCCCCTGATTGTTCAGAGGCTCTGGGCTCCTGAATCTCCTAATTGATGGCAAAGATTTGAGAGACAAATTCTTGGGAGGCTGTTGGAATATTGTATTTTCTGCTGAGTAAGGAAAAAAGCAAAAATAGCTTCTGTAATGCTTTTTTTAACACTTCAGAAATCAGGATGGGATTTAGGAGGGTCAAGATTCCACAAACAGAATGCAGAGTTTAAAGCTGAATCCCATTTTCAGTTGAGCAAAATGTTTGCATTTTTATTTTACCCTGAAGTGTTCTCCTACCTTCTCAGCTTTCAGGGGATTTGAAGAGCACTAAGTGGAGGAGTAAGGATTGTGTCTACCAACCGTATTGAACTCTCCCAAGCATTTAGCACAGTGCTCTGCGCAAAGTAAGTTCACAATAAACAGTACCACAGATTGATTAATTGAAGACAGCAATAAGCTATCTTCCCATTTAAACTGATATAGAAATAGAGGAAAAGAAGCTTTAGTCTTTATGCTTTATGTCAGTACAATGAAGCTTCGCTTCGTAATGATACTTTTCCAGCAGCACATGGTTCTTTAATGGGGAGGTTATGAAGGAGAGTTTACTGAGGCATCTTCTTATGTGTTAGAGGCAGGCTCACTTAGGGACTTGGAAAGATATTCCTCTTATAACTGGCATTTGCATGCATAATTTATGGTCTTGGTCAGCATATTCTAACTGGATGTGAGGGAGCCATTTCATTCAGATTATTGGTGGAAAATGCTGGCATTGAAGGCAACCTGAGCCCAAAAGCTAGAGCTTAATATCCCATAAATCATTGCAGACAGAGAACAAGCGATACCATAGATTCCTTCAGCTAGGCTACTTTCGGCTTTTTAAAAAATTATTTTCCTTAGATTGAGATTTTACCCCTAAATCAAATGAGTCCCCCTTTCTAGGAGAGTGAAAGAAAGGGACATCCTTGGGCTTTCTGAGAAGAGCCAGGCCACAACTTTCTGTTCCACCATGACTTTTCTTAAACTGAAGAAACTTAAGTTGAAGAAGTCATCCACCAACTCTTTTTCTCCCCTTCCATCCCCAGCAGGTCTGAGAAATGCTCAGGCCCTCTTTCAGAAAGTGCAACACTCCTTTGCCTTTAGGGTATAACAGCATTGTATTTGGATTCAAATGATTAAAGAGCTAATTTTCTTAGCAGGAGGTTGGTACAGCATATTTATATGGAGAGATGGAGTTACAGACATAGAGATATTTTAGAGTTAGATAGCAGCCCTGGGGATTTCAAACCATCCAGCTGTGTGGCTATGTATCTTGTAGCTGGGGCCATGAACTACAGAAAAAATAAAGCTGAAAATCCAGTTCAAACTTGACGTGCCAGTTAAGAGAAACTGCCTTCTGGGTCTCATTTTCAGCCTGGATAGTAAAAGAGAACTCGCTATTCTTTTCTGATCCTTTTCATTTGGGGGTGGGAGAATTATTGTCCTTGCCTTTTTAGCCATGTATATTCTATAGCTAATTCAGCCCATGGTACATTCCTAAGATTCTCTACTGACTTTCAAACTCTGCTGTCTTAGCATACTAATCATTTTATAGAACACTCAGTATTTTATTGTTTGTATGACCGGGGCTTTCATTTTTCTCAGAGAAAGACAACAGAAGAAACAGATTTCAATAGGCGATTTGAGTGGAAAGTCTTAGTACGTAATAATAACTGGTATTTTTTAAGCACTTGCTACCTGCTGAGCACTAAGGTCTTATGTTATCCAGTTATCTCCGACCTATAGCGACTCCAAAGATACATCTCTCCCAAGATGCCCAATCTCCATCTGCAATCATTCTGGTAGTGTAGTCTTGGAGTTTTCTTGGTAAAAATATGGAAGTGGCTTACCATTGCCTCCTTCTGTGCAGCAAACTTTAGTGTCCACCCTCAACTCTCTCCCTTGCTGCTGTTCCTCAACACAGGTGAGTTTTGATTAGAAGCAGATTGCCTTCCACTTTCTAGCCACTGCCCAAGCTAAGAATGGAATGAGTATGTCTCTGATTCTCCCTCCTGTAGCCGAGACTGGTAGAGTACTGGAAACTCCCTAGGTGCAGTACTGAGATGGGGAGCACTGAGGTAGATGCAGATAATCAGGTCAAACACAATCCTGTCCCCACATGAAGCTCCTAGTATAAGTGGAGAGAGAACAGATATTTTATCCCCATTTTACAGATGAGGATACCAAAGTCCAGAGACGCTAAATGACTTGCCCAAGCTCACACAGCAGTCAAGTGTTCGGAGCTGGGATTGAAACACAGAGCCGGTCAGGTTATTATTTATAAATACTTTTGTGTCCACCTGTTCAACCACTGGACTGCAACAACCTTGAAAGCAAGGATCATGTATTTCATTTCTACATTATGCCACTGTATACCTAGTTGATGTTCCATTAATACAGTTGATAATAATGATGGTGAGCATGACAATGAATTACTCAAATATCTTAGTATCTCAGTAAAAGCACAGTGGACTTATTGTCTTACTGATTTTGAAGATATGTGGAGTGAATAGAGAGAGAAGGTACACAACTTTGTCAGCATCACTTAGTCAGAAAAGTCAATGGGAAAATCTAAGAACCCTGATACAGAATCCACTAAGATTTTAATTTTCCTATGTGCTGTATTCAATCACTACCAGGTTAGGTCTTTAATTCCATTCTCTACCTAAAGAATCAATAAAAAGCAATTTGCAGTGGGTTTTACTACTATCAGCATCAGTGGTATTCATTGAGCACTTACTGTTTATAGAGCACTGTACTAAGATATAGGGAGAGTACAATACAACAGATTTGGTAGACATATTTTCTGCCCACAATGAACACAATTCTAGAGGGGGAGACAGGGATTCATATGAATAAATGATTTATAATATATAATTAATAGATAGGTATGTACGTGCTATGGGATAAATATCAAATACCCGAAGGTTGCAGATCCAGCACTTAGAACAGTACTTTGCACATTGTAAGTGCTTAATAAATGCCATTAAAAAAAGTGCAGAGAAGAATATTAGCTCCTGCTTAACTTTAGATCTTACTGGTTCTTGAGTGAGCCATTCAAAACTGTTGGCAAGAGAGAAAGATATTCTTTATTCTAAAAATTAATCTGACTGTTCTTTATTAAACCTGAAGGAAGTCATTTAAGCCATTTTTTTTAAAGAAAAGGCAAGTTCACAGGTAATAGATACATACACCAGTCTTTAAAATACCACTATGCAGGAAGTTTGGTGATAACACCTTGAATTTGTAGAGCACTTTTATGTGTCCCCAAGGACATGAACATTATTTGATTTTTTTCTGAAAATATCCATGAGACATGGAGAGAATGGTGCAAGTCTTTATTATCTCCATTTAAGAGAGGAAAGAACTGAAGCCCAGAAATGTTGATTCGATTGACCTTCTAGACCTTCAGCTCCTTGTGGAAAAGGAAGGTGTCTAACAACTCTATTGTACTGAACTCACCCAAACACTTAGTTCAGTGCTCTGCACACTGAAAGTGCTCAAAAAATACCACTGATTGGCCAAAGTCTCACAGCAGGCTATCAATTGTTATTGATGCTTTTTCCAAATGATTTCCTGTATCTAACCACTACATAACACTACAGAGTTGTTATTGACTTCTCTTTTCTACCTTCATTTTATTAATAATAATAATAATACTTGTGGCATTTGTTAAGCACTTACTATGTGCCAGGCTCTGTACTAAGCACTGGGGTGGATTCAAGAAAATTGAGTCGGACACAGTCCCTTTCCCATGTGGGGCTCACAGTCTCAATCCCCATTTCACAGATGAGGTAACTGAGGCCAAGAGAAGTGAAGTGGCTTGCCCAAGGTCACAAAGCAGATAAGTGGCAGAGCCATGACCTTCTGACACCCAGTCCCATGCTCTCTATATTACACCATGCTGCTTCTCTGGTTCAATCTCTCATCATACCATGGTTAGACGACTGTATCAGCCTTCTTTATGGTCTACCAACATAATAATAATAATAATGACTATGGTATTTGTTAAGCACTTACTATGTGCAAAGCACTGTTCTAAGCGCTGGGAGCGATACAAGGTAATCAGGTTGTCCCACATGGGGCTCACAGTCTTAATCCCCATTTTACACATGAGGTAACTGGGGCACAGAGAAGTTAAGTGATTTACCCAAAGTAACACAGCGGACAAGTGGCAGAGGTGGGATTAGAACCCATGACCTCTGACTCCCAAGCCCGGGCTCTTTTTCACTAAGCCACACTGCTTCTTGTAACAACCATCCATCTTCCATGGCTGAAGAACATCCATCTTCTCCTTTTAGACTGTGAGCCCACTGTTGGGTAGGGACTGTCTCTGTATGTTGCCAACTTGTACTTCCCAAGTGCTTAGTACAGTGCTCTGCACACAGTAAGCACTCAATAAATACTATTGATTGATTGATTGATTCTCCCAGGTTCATTCTATATCCTACATTGCTTCTGAATCATTCAGCATGTCTTCATTCCTCACAAATCTTCCAGTGGTTGAGAAGCAGCATGGCCTAGTGAGAAGCGGCCTGACCTAGTGGAAAGGGCTTGGCCCTGGGACTTAACTTCCCTATGCCTCACTTTCCGCATCTACAAAATGGGAATTAAGTCTCTTAGCCTCATGTGGGACAGGGATTGGGTCCAACCCAATTTGTTTGTATCCACACTAGCGCTTAGTACAGTGCCTAGCATATAGGAAGCACTTAACAAACACCACAATTATTATTATTATTATCATTATTATTACCCCTCTTCCCCCACCATAAAACAAAACAAAACAAACAAACAAAAAAACTTGGCATCTCTGGACTCCAGGCTTTCCACTAACTTTCCCATGTTCCAAATCAGTTTTCTTCATCCAGAACTACCCAGCTTACACTTTTCACTCCTCCCAAACCTATCTTTTAATTTCATCCTGCTCTCTTCTTTCCCCACCATATACACATACTCATACTCTTCTCCTGAACTGGAATCCCTCACCCTTCAAATCCTCCTCATCTTCAAAGCCCTCCTAAAGTTGTACTTCTTCTGGAAAGTTTTCCACAATAAATTCCCAATCCTTCAAGTCTTATCAACTTAATAGCTACCCTTAGTACATATGAACATATACTTATCCTCTAAACTCAGGTACATATGTGTAGATTAAACATCACTTCATTCATTTATGCTGATATTTACTCCTGGCAATTACACTGCTACCAATTTTATTCTTGTTCTTCCACCTGCCACCATTTCTTTGTTAATACTTGCTATCTTGCATTTTCCCCATTTGTTTGGAGAATACTTGCAGGTGGGGAGAGTGCATTGTACTCTCACAGCATTTAAGCGCTTAGTACAGTGCAAGCGCTTAGTACAGTGCTCTGCACATAGTAAGCGCTCAATAAATATGATTAATGATGATTTGTGAGCCTGTTGTAGGCAAGGACTGTCTCTGTTACTGAATTGTACTTCCCAAGCTCTTACTACAGTGCTCTGCACTCAGCACTCAATAAATATGACTGAGTGAATGAATTTGATACAAGGCTTTGCATTCAGTAGGGACTCAGTAAATGACATTATTTGATCATTATAGACCCATGTTCTTTTCACTAGACAGTATGCTCCCCCATACTTCCTTGTGGATGTAATTCCTCTTTTTCCTTGTTTCCTTTCTGTCTTTGTATTTCCTTACAGCCTAGCTAATGCCAATGACAAACAACCAAGGCAACAAGCTGCTTTAGGGAGAAGCAGCATAGGATTGGTAATAATTATGGTATTTGTTAAACGCTTTACTATGTGCGAAGCACTGTTCTAAGAGCTAGTGGGGATACAAGGTGATCAGGTTGTCCCATGTGGGGCTCACAGTCTTAATCCCCATTTTACAGATGAGGGAACTGAGGCCCAGAGAAGTGAAGTGACTTGCCCAAAGTCACACAACTGACAAGCAGCGGAGTCAGGATTAGAATCCATGACCTCTGAGTCCCAAGCCTGGGCTCTTTCCACTGAGCTATGCTGCTTCTCTAAGCCACGCTGCTTCAAGAGACCAGGGTCCTGACCCTTTTACTACCACTTGCCTGCTGTATGACCTTGGGCAAGTCATTAGCTTCTAGGTTCCACAGTTTTCTCACTTCTAAAATGGGGATTAAATAGTTGTTCCTGTCTTAGGCTGTGATAATGACTGTCGGACAGTGACTGTGTCCGATCAGATTACCCTGGATATATCCCAGCTCTTGGCTCAGTGCCGGGGACATAATAAGTAGGTAACAAAAACCACAGTGGAGCAGAAATGTAAATTGGCTAAAAGAGGTCTGATCCATTCTAAACTTGGACCTAACCTTAGGAGTCCAGTACCATTTTTTTTTTTAATTTTTGGTCTGGAAGTTAAATGACTTTCAGAAACTGATTATTACTCGATTGTACAAAATAAGTTCTCAATAAATATCATTGATTGATATTTAGGGGCCTTTTAATGGCACAAATGCTAACTCTCTCAGCATTCAAGTTCCTAGAAGGAGAGATTGCTCCTTTCTGCTGACTTTGTATAGTGCCTATACAAAGTCAGCTGTACATATGTATATATGTTTGTACATATTTATTGCTCTATTTTACTTGTACATGTCTATTCTATTTATTTTATTTTGTTAATATGTTTGGTTTTGTTCTCTGTCTCCCCCTTCTAGACTGTGAGCCCACTGTTGGGTAGGGACTGTCTCTATATGTTGCCAACTTGTACTTCCCAAGCACTTAGTACAGTGCTCTGCACACAGTAAGCGCTCAATAAATATGATTGATTGATTGATTGCTTAGTACAGGACCTCAATCAATTAATTCATCAGTTTTATTCATTGAGCACTTACCGTGTGCAGAACACTACTGAACAGCAGCAGCATGGCTTGGTGGCAAGAGCACAGGCTTTGGAGTCAGAGGTTGTGGGTTCTAATTCTGACTCCACCACTTATCAGCTGTGTGACTTTGAGCCAATCACTTGAGCTTCACGTGGGACAACCTGATTACCTTGTATCTCCCCCAGTGCTTAGAACAGTGCTTGGCACATAGTATGTACTTAACAAATACCATTATGTATGAGAAGCAGCGTGGCTCAGTGGAAAGAGCACGGGCTTGGGAGTCAGAGGTCATGGATTTTAATCCCAGCTCTGCCACTTATAAACTGTGTGACTTGGGGCAAGTCACTTAACTTCTCTGTGCCTCAGCCACCTCATCTGGAAAATTGGGATTAAGACTGTGAGCCCCATGTGGGACAACCTGATTACCTTTCATCTCCCCCAGCGCTCAGAACCGTGCTTGGCACATAGTAAGTGCGTAACAAATACCAAAATTATCACTATTATTACTGAACACTTGGGAATCTACAATATGAGAGAGCTGGTAAATGTAATCCCTGTGCACAATGATTGTTCTTCAAGGACTTTTCAAAAGCAATGAGTGAAAGTATCTCAGCTACAGTGGGATTCTCCAATATTTTGGAGATAGGACAAAATGAGGAGCTGTCACTTCTCCAATTCTCTCCTTGACCACCTCCAATCTGGTCTATTCACGCTTCACTCCACAGAAACCTCCCTCTCAGACGTCACCAGTGGTCTTCTTCTTGCCAAATCCAATGACCTCTACTCCATCTCAATCTTCCTCAACCTCTCAGCTGCCTTCTACACGGCAGACCACTCCTTTCTCCTGGAAACATTAGCCAACCTTGGCTTCAGTGACACTGTCCTCTCCTGGCTCTCCTCTTGTTTCTCTGGCTGCTCATTATCAGTCTCATTTGCAGGCTCTTCTTCTGCCTCTGACACCCTGTGGGAGTCCCTCAAAGCTCAGTTCTGGGTCCCCTTCTATTCTCCATCTCCACCCACTCTACTGGAGAACTCATTCGTTCCAATGGCTTTAACTATCACATCTACATGGCTGAATCCCATATCAACATCTCTGGCCCTGATCTCTCTCCCTCTCTGCAGTCTCACATTTTCTCCTGCCTTCTGGACATCTCTACTTGTATGACCCATTGACACTTAAGACTTCATAAAGCAGAACTCTTCATCTTTCCAGAGGAGGCTGAAGAGATGGTGGGAAGAGGCTAGGGTTGTCTAGTAATTCACTCAGTCGTATTTATTGGGAGCTTACTGCGTGCAGAGCACCGTACTAGGCGCTTATAATCATAAGAATGATGGTATTTCATCACCCCCGCCTTACCTCTCCCCCCTCTCCCCATCCCCCTCGCTTACCTCCTTCCCTTCCCCACAGCACCTGTATATATGTATATATGTTTGTACATATTTATTACTCTATTTATTTTACTTGTACATATTTATTCTATTTCTTTTATTTTGTTAATATGTTTTGTTTTGTTCTCTGTCTCCCCCTTCTAGACTTTGAGCCCACTGTTGGGTAGGGACCGTCTCTATGTGTTGCCAACTTGTGCTTCCCAAGCTCTTAGTACAGTGCTCTGCACACAGTAAGCGCTCAATAAATACGATTGATTGATTGATTGATTCCACTCAAATCCTGTCCTCTGGCTGACTTTCCCATTACTGTAGACAGCACAACCATCCTCCCTTACTCACAAGCCTGTAACCTTGGCTTTATCTTCAGCTCATCACTTTTATTCAGCTACATATGCAATCTGTCACCAAGTCTGGTAGATTCAACCTTCACAACATTGCTAAAATTCACCCTTTCCTCTGCACAAGAACTGCTCCTATGCCGATACAAGCATTTATCCTGTCCCCACTTGAACACTGCAGCTGCACCTGCCTCCGTGCTGACCTCCATTCATTCTGTCTCTCCCCACACCAGTCTGCTCATTTCCACTTATTTCATTCTGCTGTCTGGCAGAATGGTTTTCTACAAAACCATTCAGTCCATGTTTACTCACTCCTAAGGAATCTCCAGTGGTTGCCCATCCACCTCTGCAACAAATAGAAATTCGTTACCATGGGCTTTAAAAGCATTCAATCACATTGCCCCCTCCTGCCTTACTCCCTAATATCCTCCTACTAAAATCCAGCATGCACACTTCGCTCCTCTAATTCCCACCTACACCGTACCTCAATCTTGTCTATCTCTCCACTGACCTTCATGCCTGTGGCCTGGAATCCCCTCCCTCTTCATATGTAACAATCACTCTCCCAACCTCCAAAACCTTATTAAGAGCACACTTCCTCCCTGAGGCCTTCCCCGACTCAACCCTCATTTCAACTTCCCTCTCCCTTGTCTATCACTCTTGCATTTGGATTTGCACCCTTTCAGCCTCACAACATCTATGTGCATTTCCATAATTTATTTATCCACATTACTCTCTCCCCTAACTGACTGCAATCTTGTTGTGGACATGGAATATGTCTAACATCACTGTTATATTGTACTCTCCCAAGCACTTAGTAGAGTGCTTTGCACACAGTAAGCCCTCAATAAAATTTATTGATTGATTGCTTAGCCCTTACAAAAAAATCATATGCTGAGGCAGTATGTTTGTTCTGCAAACTTGGGCCAATCACTGACTTTTTACAAGTCTTTGTTTCCTTATCTGTGCAATAGGAAGGAGAATCTTATTCCATTCTCTCACAGGAAAGAAGAGAAGGGAGAAGCAACGTGGCTCAGTGGAAAGAGCCTGGGCTTGGGAGCCAGAGGTCATGGGTTCTAATCCTGGCTCCGCCACTTGTCAGCTGTGTGACTTTGGGCAAGTCACTTAACTTCTCTGGGCCTCAGTTACCTCATCTGTAAAATGGGGATGAAGATTGTGAGCCCCATGTGGGACAACCTGATGACCTTGTATTCCCCCCAGAGCTTAGAACAGTGCTTCACACATAGTAAGCACTTAACAAATGCCATCATTATTATTATGTTACAAGCCTCACTTTGTCCATATTTGAAAATGTGTGGCTAGGTCT
Organism: Tachyglossus aculeatus; assembly: GCF_015852505.1. Classification (NCBI taxonomy): domain Eukaryota; kingdom Metazoa; phylum Chordata; class Mammalia; order Monotremata; family Tachyglossidae; genus Tachyglossus; species Tachyglossus aculeatus. The sequence continues at coordinate 151,474,555 of NC_052066.1, read as the reverse complement.
AAGACTTGATTTGGGAGGCATATGTACACTTCATTTTTCATTCTAGGGTTGAAGTCTTTGGATTTTCATAAAAATTCTGAAGCACAATAGCCATTCTGGAAACCAACCTGAATAGTATTGGCTTCTTACTGCAAAAAAGGCAAAGTTAGAAAACGCTGGGCCTGTCTTTTTAGTAACTCAGCATGGCAACAATAATAATAATAATAGCATTTATTAAGTGCTTACTATGTGCAAAGCACTGTTCTAAGTGCTGGGGAGGTTACAAGATGATCAGGTTGTCCCATGAGGGGCTCACAGTCTTAATCCCCATTTTACAGAAGAGGTAACTGAGGCCCAGAGAAGTTAAATGACTTGCCCAAAGTCATACAGCTGACAATTGGCAGAGCTGGGATTTGAACCCATGACCTCTGACTCCAAAGCCCATGCTCTTTTCATCATCATCATCAATCATATTTATTGAGCACTTACTATGTGCAGAGCACTGTACTAAGCACTTGGGAAGTACAAATTGGCAACATATAGAGACAGTCCCTACCCAACAGTGGGCTCACAGTCTAAAAGAGTGGGATCACAGTCTCTGAGCCACGCTGCTTCTCTAATTGAGATTTAAACACACCATTAATTTCTTGAAGAAAAACTTCTCTGTTTCTAGGATTCCGAAAAAAAAAAAAAAGCTGGATTTAGAGCCAGGATGTGTAGAACTGATGCAGTCTGTCAGCCAGCCCTCAGATAACAGTATCATAATTTTAAAATTCTACCAACAGTAGTTTAGTAACTAAAGATGTAAATTCTGTTTTTTTTCTGTTCCTATTTTCAGTAAGACAAATTTCAGAGACCTAAGGGATATTTTTGTGTGTGCATATGTGAGTGTGTATGTATGTGCATGCATTTGCCTCTAGGGTTCTTAAAGTGTAAGATTTATTTAGGAGGGAGAGATGTAGAGGAAAGGGGCCTCTTTTTGTTTCTGTTGCAACTTGCTACTTCATATCCAGTCTTATAATGGGCCAGTGGCTTACAGGGCAAGTTGATTTGCATTACAGCCAGCCACCTAGGGCTACATTCTTGCAGGACAGTTTGGAAAGCATTGTGATTTATTTTGATTTGGGAGAAAAGTCAAAGGATTACTTATTTCATCAACCCTATTGTGTATCATTGAGGATTCTTCTATGGTTTCAAAAGAATAGAAGAACTTCTGCAAAATGTTCTTAAATCCAAATGTTCAAAAAAAGCCAAGATAATCTTCACTCGATCAATCAGTGGCATTTATTAATAATGATGGCATTTATTAAGCACTTACTATGTGCAAAGCACTGTTCTAAGCACTGGGGAGTTTACAAGGTGATCAGGTTGTCCCATGGTGGGCTCACAGTCTTAATCCCCATTTTACAGATGAGGGAACTGAGGCCCAGAGAAGTGAAGTCACTTGCCCAAAGTCACACAGCTGACAATTGGCAGAGCTGGGATTTGAACCCATGAAATCCGACTCCAAAGCCCGTGCTCTTTCCAGTGAGCCACGCTGCTTCACCTTGTGCAGAGCACTGTACAAAACACTTGGAAGAGTACAATACAACAGAATCGGTAGACACCTTCCCCCCTCACAAGGAGCTTATGGTCTAGAAGGGGAGACAGACATTAATATAAATGAATAAATGACAAATATGTACATGAGTGCTGTTGGGCTGAGGCTGGAGTGAATATCAAATCATGAAAGGGTAGAGATCCAAGTGTACAGGTGACATACAAGAGGAGGCTACACTGATAAACATATCAGATTGTGAAAAAAGTCTAGAGCCCAATTTGGGAACAAAGAGAGATGGCTTATTCTTTTCCCCTTAGCCAGAACCCTATTGTCTTTTGCATATTTATTTATTATTTATTTATTTATTTTACTTGTATATATTTATTCTATTTATTTTATTCTGTTAATATGTTTTGTTTTGTTCTCTGTCTCCCCCTTCTAGACTGTGAGCCCACTGTTGGGTAGGGATCGTCTCTATATGTCGCCAACTTGTACTTCCCAAGCGCTTAGTACAGTGCTCTGCACACAGTAAGCACTCAATAAATATGATTGAATGAATGAATGAATGAATATCTTTGATGAAATATACAGATAGTTTGAGGACTTCATGCACATAGTCTTCTATCGTATTAAAAGACAATATTTTAAAATCTTGTCTTTTTCATTGTCATATTTAGTCATGCATTAGAGGGTTTTTATTGAGATGAAATCATGGGGGTGTTAGGCAGCAGAGTCTTGATTTGATTCACATCAAGAGAGGATGTAATTGGAAGCAATCAAAATGAAGTGTCCCATTTAAGGAAAAGTCCTTTGCACAGCTAAACTTTGTTAAAGTGCAGTCATGATTTAAAGAGACAGCTTCGAGATCAAATATAATACTGTCAGAGAATAGCTTTATGTAAAGTGTTGCTTTTTTATTAATTCACATTCAAAACAGGGTAGCATATGGTAATGTCACCAACTGGACCTTGTTTTCATAACCCTTATTCAAATTGAAAAAAATATAGATTGCTTTTTTGGAATTAAGGTTGAAGAGTCATAGAGGCCCTTAAGCTGTGAGCTTAATATCTGAATTTATTTATTGAAGTCTAGTTTTCCCCTGATCTAGGATTAGGGGCCGACAGCTACAAGGCCAGGTATATAGGAACTACTAATTCTCATTCCCTTTTCTGGTATAAATTCCATTCATTGAATGGTTCTCAACTGTTAATAATAATAATAACTGTGGTATTGGTTAAGGATTACTATATGCCACACACTGTGTAGATAAAAGATAATCAAGGCCCCACATGGGGCTCCCCATCTAAATAGGAGGGAGAACAAAGGGCTTTGAACCCCCATTTTGCAGATGAGGAAACTGAGACACAAACGATTTGGCTAAGGTCACAGAACATTCATTTCATTCATTCAATCGTATTTATTGAGTGCTTACTGTATGCAGAACGTGCCCGAGCCAGAATTAGAACTCAGGGCCTCTGATTCCTAAGCCCATGCTTTTTCTACTAGGCCACACAGTTTCGCAGCAGAATTTGGCAGAATATGTGTGCCACAGCAATGATGAAACTTAATGATCCCCCAGTGTGCCCTGGCAGTTCTGAATGTGACCATTTTGATTTTACAGTATAGTAAAGGAGGTAAGCTTGGGAAGTGTGAGGTAAGTGAGCTGGGAAATAGCTGGTGAAGAGAAACAATACGTGAACAAGTGGAAGGTCTTGAGATGATGTCAAAGAGTATTTGTTTATGTGGAGGGAGACTGTCAACCAATGGAAAATTTTGTGGAGAGGGGAGTCATGTACTGAGTGATAATTCAGAATGATGATCTAGGAAGCACTGCGAAGTATGGATTGAAGTGGGAAGAGGCTAGAGTCAGGAAGACTAGCGACAAGATTAAGGAAACCAAGAAGAGTGGAAAACAATGACAAAGGCTTAAAGCTCAGACACATCCGCTTGAACAGAAACTCTCTTAATACGCACCCAACACAAAGTGGATTATAGTCCCATGCTGATTTTATTAGCCATACCCCCTCACAGGGCTAGAAATTGCATCTTTGAATATGAAGGACAGGGAGCAGTTATACCTATTTGGGAGTAGAGTAATAATAATAACGATGGTATTTGTCAAGCGCTTAAGCTGTCTTTACCAGACAAGTCAGTTTTTACTTTGCATATGTGAAATATCACCAGAATGTACATCCGGTAGACACAATTAGGGACAAAAATGTAGATGTGACTATAGGCACGCTCCACAATACAATATAGTCTTGTGCCTTGAACATTTTGTATCTTATATGTTAGCACCAAGAGTGTATTTCATCAGAGACACACAAAATATAGATTAGGATCTGTTCCAGAACCTCTGGAAAATTAATAGAGATGAAATTCCTATATGAATGGTATACTGTAATGATAAACATCACTAAGCTATTGTTTGATTTTGATAAAAGTAATTCAAAGAATAAACATCATAATATTAAATGAGGAAGAGTACCATTAATTACCATTATTATTTAATATAAAGTCTCAACATGTGCTAAATGAACTAAATCCCGGGATTGATACATGATCATCATAGCATATAGTTTATGTCCTATATGGAGCTCACAATATATGTATGGAAAGAGGTTTTTTAGCCATATTTAAAAATGAGCAAACTGAGGTACAGAGAGGTTAACTGACTCATCCAAGATTACACAGTATATACAAGTAGGATTTGAGCCCAGGACTCCTGATTCTCAGTCTCCAGATCTTTGCATTGCAAGAGGCTGCAGAATAAGTTTGATTGGCTATGGAGGTGCTTTCTTAATTTTTGGAAATAACTTGTCCAATCTAGATTAAACAGCAGCTATTATCTTTTCTTCTTTAAGCAACTCGAGGAGGCTAACTCTAACACCTCTATGCTTCTTTGAACTACACTGATTAACATGTAACTACTTCAGTACTTACTACAGTACTTGGCCCATAGAAAGCACGGAATAAATAACACAATTACTATTATCCCCAGAGGGAACCTGACTGGAAGGGACAAGGGGATGCTTGGCACTGGATACATCACTAGCTCTGCATCAATTCCTTCTCCCAGAATATCAGTCCTGCAGTCTGTCATCCATTGTTCTTGATGGGATAATCTAACATTTGCCCATGGAAATGGAGAAACACTGGTCTGCATCCTATCAATAAACACCTTTCTGTCTCTGAAGTCAGTTCTTGACAGTTTAGCTTCTTTTCTAAGTCCTATTTCCTTTAAACCTTTTCTGACAGTACTCTTTCTAACCACCATCATCATTTTCTTTGCTAATAATAATAATGGTATTTTTTAATTGCTTACTAAGTTCCAGGGCACTGTTCTAAGTGCTAGGGTAGATACAAGATAATTGGGCTGGACAAAAACCCTGTCTCACATGGTGCTCACAGTCTTAATCCCCATTTTACAGATGAGGGAACTGAGGCACAGAGTAGTTAAGTGACTTGCCCAAGGCTACACAGCAGACAAGTGGTGGAGCTGAGATTGGAACCCATAATCTCACCTCCACAACATCGCCAAGATCCACGCTTTCCTCTCCATCCAAACTGCTACCTTGCTGGATCAATTAATCAATCAATCAATCAATCATATTTATTGAGCACTTACTGTGTGCAGAGCACTGCACTAAGCGCTTGGGAAGTACAAGTTGGCAACATATAGAGACAGTCCCTACCTAACAGTGGGCTCACAGTCTAGAAGGGGGAGACAGAGAACAAAACCAAACATATTAACAAAATAAAATGAATAGAATAGATATGTACAAGTAAAATAAATAAATAAATAAATAGAGTAATAAATATGTACAAACATATATATATATATATATACAGGTGCTGTGGGGAAGGGAAGGAGGTAAAACGGGTGGATGGAGTGGGGGACGAGGGGGAGAGGAAGGAGGGGGCTCAGTTTGGGAAGGCCTCGAGAGATCTGCCTGGATTTTCTTTGTCCAGAAATGCTCAGGACATGTTACTCCCTTCCTCAAAAATCTCCAGTGGCTACCAATCAATCTGCGCATCAGGTAGAAACTCCTCACCCTCGGCTTCAAGGCTGTCCATCACCTTGCCCCCTCCTACCTCACCTCCCTTCTCTCCTTCTCCAGCCCAGCCCGCACCTTCCGCTCCTCTGCCGTTAATCTCCTCACCGTGCCTCATTCTCGCCTGTCCCACCATCAACCCCCGGCCCCTGTCCTCCCCCTGACCTGGAATGCCCTCCCTCCCAACATCCGCCAAGCTAGCTCTCTTCCTCCCTTCAAGGCCCTGCTGAGAGCTCACCTCCTCCAGGAGGGTTCAATCTCTCATCCTATCCTGACTGGATTACTGCAACAGCCTCCTCTCTGATCTCCCATTCTCCTGTCTCTCCCAGCTTCAGTCTATACTTCACTCTGCTGCCCGGATTATCTTTGTACAGAAATGCTCCGGGCATGTCAATCCCCTCCTCAAAAATGTCCACTGGCTGCCTGTCAATTGAGTCAAGCAAAAACTCCTCACTCTTGGCTTCAAGGCTGTGCATCACCTCTCCTCCTCCTACCTCACCTCCCTTCTCTCCTTCTACAGCCCAGCCCGCACCCTCCGCTCCTCTGTCACTAACCTCCTCACTGTGCCTCGCTCTCGCCTGTCCCGCCATCGACCTCTGGCCCACATCCTACCTCTGGCCTGGAATGCCCTCCCTCCACACATCCGCCAAACTAGCTCTCTTCCTCCATTCAAAGCCCTACTGAGAGCTCACCTCCTCCAGGAGGCCTTCCCAGACTGAGCCCCCTTTTTCCTCTCCTCCTCCCCTCTCCATCACCCCCCACAGCCCTACAGCACTTGCATATATTTGTACATATTTACTACTCAATTTATTTTACTTGTACATATTTACTACGCTATTTTATTAATGTTGTACATATAGCTATAATTCTATTTATTCTGATGGTTTTCACACCTTTTTATATGTTTTGTTTTGTTGTCTGTCTCCCCCTTCTAGACTGTCAGCCCGTTGTTGGGTAGGGATCATCTCTATATGTTGCCAACTTGTACTTCCCAAGTGCTTAGTACAGTGCTCTGCACACAGTAAGCGCTCAATAAATATGATTAAATGAATGAATGACTCCCAGGCCCGTGCTCTATTCATTAGGCCATGTTGCATCTCTACTGTAATAAGTACTATTACTACTACTACTACTACTACTCTTCCAAGTGTTCAGTATAATGCTCTGCACAGCATAAGTACTCAATAAATGATCGATTACTTGATTCTCTAGTAGCATGGCCTAGTGGATAGAGCACAGGAGTCAGAAGGACCTGGGTTCTAATCCCAGCTCTGCCAATTGTCTGCTGTGTGACCTTGGGCAAGTCACTTAACTTCTCTGGGCTCCAGTTACCTGATCTGTCAAATGGGGTTTAAGGCTGTGAGTCCCATGAGGGACAGGGAGTCTGTCCAACCCAATTAGATTGTATCTATCCCAGTGCTTACAACAGTGCTTGACTCATAGTAAGCACTTAGCAAATACCATTCTTATTATTCTTATTATTCCTATTTATTTTTAGGTTAAGAGTTCAGCAAAAAGATGGCACTGATTCTTGCATGGCAAAATTTATGCTACTACGCTCAAGATCAGGCCGGATTTTCTAAGAGCACTGCATTATTGACTCATTCAGTTTGTCCAGCTGCATTCTGCAACTGGAATTGCAGACAGGCACATTAAAAAGAGTTATTGTTTCATGCTAATTGAATATGCAGATAATAAGACACCAAAATGACTAAATTCAAATTAATTCTGTCCTTTAGGTAAAGTCTTATATCATCTTTTCTTCTCTGTCCTCAACACCAGTTCTGGCCCACAAATTCAATCAAGAGTTATATAGAATATTTCATCTCTTTTCATATTTCCTAATGGAAACATGGCAGTGGGCGGCCTAGGAAGTTAGCCAAGTGAATGCCTTCGCGTTGCTCTTCTCATCAGATTACTTAGAAAATTTAACAGTGAATCTCTTCCGTTATCTGTCTCCTCTCAAGCTAGAAATGCTTGTTAGGCTGCGAAATCCAACAAACTGTACTTTCTGCCAGACAGCTGTTGTGAGGCCAGTGACATAGTTAAAAAACGCTCACATAAAAGGTCCTTTATTTGCCAATACTCCTAAATCATCTTATTGCAGGTCAGAAATCTCAAAGTGAAACCCAATATAGAATTGTCAAAAGAAGGAGAATCATGGGAGGGAGGGGGGAGGAGAAGCAGTGGAAAGAGGACTAGTGGAAAGAGCCTAGTGGGAAGGCAAGTGGAAAGAGTACAGGCCAAGGGATCAAAGGATCTGTGTTCTAGTTCTGACTCCACCACTTTCCCGGTCTGTGACCAGGGCCAAGTCACTTTACTTCTCTGTGCCTCAGTTCCCTTGTCTGCAAAATGGGGATTCAAATTCTGTGCTCCCTCCTGCTTAGAAAGTGAGTCCCAGGTGGGACCTGATGATCTCGTATCTATGGAGAAGCAGCATGGCTCAGTGGAAAGAGCCCGGGCTTTGGAGTCAGAGGTCATGGGTTCAAATCCTGGCTCCACCATTTGTCAGCTGTGTGTCTTTGGGTAAGTCACTTACCTTCTCTGTGCCTCAGCTCCTTCATCTGTAAAATGGGGATTAAGACTGTGAGCCCCCCGTGGGACAACCTGATCACCTTGTAACCTCCCCAGCACTTAGAACAGTGCTTTGCACATAGTAAGTGCTTAATAAATGCCATCATTATTATTATTGTTATTATTACCCCAGCGCTTAGTACAGTGTTTGACACATAGATGGACATTAGAAACTTGAGGAAATCAAGTCCATAGCTAATAATAATGATAACTGTGGTATTTGTTGAGGACTTACTATGTGCTAGACACTGTACTAAGCGCTGGGGTGGACACAAACAAATTGGGTTGGACATAGTCCCTGTCCCACGTGGGGCTCACAGTCTCAATCCCCATTTTATAGCTGAGGTAATTGAGACACAAAGCAGTGCAGTGACTTGCTAAGGTCACCCAGCAGACAAGTGGTGGAGGCGGGTTTAGAACCCATGACTTTCTGATTCCCAGGCCCATTCTCTATCCACTACACCATGCTGCTTATCCCAAGGGGTGGGAAAAAATTGACTCCCTCCTCCATTATTGTAATCAGTCAGTCAATTGTATTTATTGAGCGCTTACTGTATGCAGAGCACTGTACTAAGCACTTGGGAGAGTATAATGTAACAAAATAACACATTACCACAACGAGTTTATGAGTTTACAGTCTCGAGGGCTCAAGACTGACCAATTTACTGCCAATGCTCAGCAGCATGGCTTAGTGGCAAGAGCATGGGTTTAGGAGTCAGAGGTCATGGGTTCGAATTCTGACTCTGCTGCTTTTTTTTTTACTCTGCTGCTTATCAGCTGTGTGACTTTACTCAAGTTACTTAACTTCCCTGGGCCTCAGTTCCCTCATCTGTAAAATGGGGATGAAGACTGTGAGCCTCACGTGGGCAATCTGATTACCTTGTATCTACCCCAGCGCTTACAACAGTATTTTGCACATAGTAAGCGCTTAACAAATACCAACACTTTTATTATTATTATTATTATGAGGTAGGTAGGGCAGGTGTGAAGGTGGTAACATGAAGACTTTGACTCTAACGTGAGTTATCCTCACTTAACCCCTGAGGATGAATAACGGGCGACCCTTGGCATCTCCTCTCTGCTTTTGAGTGTTACTGAGAACAACTATTCTCAAGGATAAAATCTAAATACTTATCACAATCTGTGGAATGGCAGTTTTCACTGGGTGAAGAGTCTGAGAGAGACTGAAAGAGAAGCAAAGCATGGGTCTAAGAGTCAGCATCAATCAAGTAATCATATTTATTGAGCACTTACTGTGTGCAGAGCACTGTAGTAAGTGCTTGGGAAACTACAATATAACAGAGTTGTTAGGCATGTTACCACAGTGAGCTTACAGGCAAGAGGGGGAAGCAGACAATAATATTAATAAATATAAATACATTACAGATAATCATCATCATCATAATAATGGCATTTATTAAGCACTTACTATGTGCAAAACACTGTTCTAAGCGCTGGGGAGGATACAAGGTGATCAGGTTGTCCCACGTGGGGCTCACAGTTTTCATCCCCATTTTACAGATGAGGAAACTGAGGCACAGAGAAGTTAAGTGACTTGCCCAAAGTCACACAGCTGACAAGGGGAGGAGGAGGGATAGAACCCATGACCTCTGACTCTCAAGCCCATGCTCTTTCCACTGAGCCGCGCTGCTTTTATAAAACCGCAGAAGACCTGGGTTCTACTCCTGGCCTTGCCATGTGCATGCTGTGTGATCTTTGGGAAGTTATTTAACTTCTCTGTGCTTCAATTTCTTCATCTGGAATATGGGGATTCAATAGCTGTTCTCCTACCCCCTTATACTGTGAGCTCCATATAGGACATGGACTGTGACCAACCTGATAACCTTGTATCTATCTCAGCATTTAGAACCGTCCTAGGAATATAGTAAATGATTAACAAACACCATAATTACTAATCAATGTATCTACTCCAGCACTTAATACCAACATTCACACATTTAACAAATATTACAATTATCATTATCATTATTAAACTTATTATTAGAAAGAGAGAGAAAGATCTGAAAGGCTGAGAGAGAACTTCCTGATTTGATTTGTTTTTCATGGACAATGGCTTTTATAATCAACAGTATTTACTGAGCATATACTGGAAGCCAGTCGCTTTACATTCATTCATTCATTCATTCATTCATTCATTCATTCAATCGTATTTATTGAGTGCTTACAGTGTGCAGAGCACTGTACTAAGCGCTTGGGAAGTACAAGTTGGCAACATATAGAGATGGTCCCTACCCAACAGTGGGCTCACAGTCTAGAAGGGGGAGACAGAGACCAAAACAAAACATATTAACAAAATAAAATACATAGAATATGTACAAGTAAAATAGAGTAATAAATACGTACAAACTACAAAATTCTACAGAGAATGTAATGGAAGCAAAAAACCCCCACACTTTGTCTTTACCCTTAATTATTTTGTAAACTAATGGTCAAAAGTATTATTTGACTTTGACCTCCCAACAGGGATCATTTTTTTATTTTTTATTTTTTTTTACCCTGTAGATCTTTTGGCTGATTACCATGTTTGCTCACACATCTAAACTTGGAGTTGAAATGCTCTTAGCAAGCCTTTGGCTGCTTAATCAGGGCTAATCCAGTGCAGCCCAAATATTGGATATAATGTTCACTAGCTGTTTCATGGCTTTAGGTTCTTGGATAGAGTAATGTTTGCGGGAAACGTACGTGCCAGAAAAGAGAAGTTTGGAAGACTTACTCACTGCTTCTTGCATGCGGAAATACACAGAACCTCCCAACTGCTTTTACTGCATTTACGAGTCTTTCCCAGGATTTGACTCATATTGAAAGAGTAGTGGAACTCCTTCATGCACCCCCTAGGTTACACAATACTCTCCCTGTTCTCCCCTGCTGATTGACAAGGAGTCAAACGCAGTGAGCCATAAGGCTGTTCGACTCATTACACATCTGATGCTCGCCCAGCTGTGTGTGAATCCTGGTTGGGGGTGGGGTGGGGGGGATTGACCGGCCTGGAGAAGGGTTGGCTGGAGAATCTCCCCCCCCCCGTGACACCAGATTAGAACTAGATCATTCCTGGCCTCGAATATCCCAAGGAGGCCAGTTCAGTTCTGGGATTCCATGAGGTTTTACATTGCTCCATCATTGGATGGGGGTCTGAAAATGACAATAGTGCTAATACCAAGAATTTGAAATCGTAATCATAGTAATGATGTTGGTGTTCGTTAAGCACTTAATATGTGTCAAGCATTGTTCCAAATACTGGGGTGGGTATAAGCAAATCAGGTTGGACACAGTCCTTGTCCCACTTGGGGATCACAGTCTTAATCGCCATTTTACAGATGGGGCCAACGAGGCACAGAGAAGATAATAATAATAATAATAATAATGGCATTTGTTAGGCACTTACTATGTGCAAAGCACTGTTCTAAGAGCTGGGGAGGATACAAGGTGATCAGATTGTCCCAGGTGGGGCTCACGGTCTTCATCCCCATTTTACAGATGAGGTAACGGAGGCACAGAAAAGTTAAGTGACTCACCCAAAGTCACACAGCTGACAATTGGAAGAGCTGGGATTTGAACCCATGACCTCTGACTCCCAAGCCCATGCTCTTTCCATTGAGCCACGCTGCTTCAAGAAGTTAAGAAGTGACTTTCCCGAGGTCACACAGCAGGCAAGTGGTGGAGCCGGGATTAGAACTCACATTCTTCTGCCTCCGAGATCCAGGCTCTATCCACTAGGCCACGCTGCTTCTGTATAGTGCCTTGGGTTGCCAATGCCCTTTCACATTAATTAGTGCCTTTTATCCTCATATCATCCCCAGAAAGTAGGGAGAAGCAGATATTATCAGTCCCAATTCCAGATCAGGAAACCAGGGTCCAGAGATGCTTAGTGACTCACTTGAGGTCACACAGCAGCTCAGTGGCAGAATAGGGGCAAGAGTCAGATGTCCTGAATTCCAGACTCATGGTTTTTCCATGCTGCTGCTAATGTAGCCCAGTAACTGAGCAGTAGCTGTAGCATCAGAAGCCCCCCTCCTGTTCCTGGGGTCAGGAAAATGGGACAGAACTGACCCTTTCTCTCCAGAATGTTTGGGAGTGGAAACCCCTTGAGTCGGTCATGATCCCAGTAGGAGAGGAGGATTTGGGGGCAGAATTCATCTGGCCTTAGACATGTAGTAAATCAAACTGCCATTTAACTCATGCATTTAACTTTCTGTAGCTCATCAGTTTCCTCGAACCCCGCCTGGCAAAAATAAAGGTTGCCAGTCTATGGTCCTGGGGATTCCATTTTACAGAGGATTTTACAGAGGAAGTTCTCAGTTCCTCTGGGTACAGGTCAGTAAATTTCCTTCTGCTAATTTCAAAGTAAGTAGGGGAAGTAGCAGAATTTCACCTGGGAAGACTGAGATTTGGGGAATTTTCTGAGAGATTTTTCAGTCAAATCAAAAGGGACTCCAGAATCCCTCATGAGAGGCCTGAGATTCAACCACTTATCAGTACCACCACTCTTTCCATCACCTTTGTTAATCTTCTTTTTTTCCAGTGGTTATTTGTTAAGCATTTACTATGTGCCACGTACTGTACTAAGTGCTAGGACAGATACGAACTGATCAATGTGGACACAGTCTATATTCATTTATTCATTCAATCAAATTTATTGAGCACTTACTGTGTGCAGAGCACTGTACTAAGTGCTTGGGAAGTACATTCAGCAACAAATACAGGCAATCCCTGCTCACAACAGGCTCACAGTCCCACAAGGGGCTCTTAGTGTTAATCCCCATTTTACAGATGAGGTAACTGAGGCACAGAGAATTTAAGTGACTTGCCTAAAGTCACACAGCAGACAAGTAGCAGAGCTGGGATTAGAACTCAAGTCCTTCTGACTCCCACACTCATTCTCTAACGACTAGGCTACATTGCCAGATCTATGAAAATATGTTGCCAAGTGATTTTTCTTTTTAAGAATAGAATCTGGTTTCTTTCTGCTGTTGAACAGCGGTTGTGATTTTGATCTAATAAAAGAGCAATATGTTGGTCATAATTCAGCGTGGTCCACTTTGAGGGTGATTAGTTGGGTTCATGGAGACAAGGGAACTATGTTATAGTTTCCTTGCTCAGGTCTTCTAATTGGTCCAGGCATATTCATGATTGACAGCCTATTCTCACTATACTGGCGTTAAAATGGGGATTAAGACTGTGAGCCCCAGGAGGGACAACCTGATTACCTTGTAACCACCCAGAGCAGTGCTTGGCACATAGTAGGTGCTTAACAAGTACAATCATTACTATTATTATTATTACTCCAGTCTCTCTTCATATCCCTACTATCTGCTTTCGTGAGCTATAAGAAACCTTGAGTCCACCTTGAGTACCATAGAGATGATAGGATAGTGAAGGGGTGGGGAGAGGAGACTGAGGTTCTTTCTGTCAAACTGGAAGACATCCTGAAGTCATGGTTCCAGAGACAGAAGGACTAGTGGTTTGAAGCTCTATAAAATAGTGTTGAATCTATTCAGCCAAATCATGTCTACTAATTTCATTGTTTTATATTCTCTAAAAGTGCTCTGAACATAGTAAGCACTCAATAAAACCATTAATTGATTGATTTGCCTTTGTAATTTATTAATCAATCAATCAATCAATCAATCATATTTATTGAGCGCTTACTATGTGCAGAGCACTGTACTAAGCGCTTGGGAAGTACAAATTGGCAACATATAGAGACAGTCCCTACCCAACATTGGGCTCACAGTCTAAAAGGGGGAGACAGAGGAAAAAAAAAAGAAAACCAAACATACTAACAAAATAAAATAAATAGAATAGATATGTACAAGTAAAATAAATAAATAAATAGAGTAATAAATATGTACAAACATATATACATATATACAGGCGCTGTGGGGAAGGGAAGGAGGTAAGATGGGGGGATGGAGAGGGGGACGAGGGGGAGAGGAAGGAAGGGGCTCAGTCTGGGAAGGCCTCCTGGAGGAGGTGAGCTCTCAGCAGGGCCTTGAAGGGAGGAAGAGAGCTAGCTTGGCGGATGGGCAGAGGGAGGGCATTCCAGGCCCGGGGGATGACGTGGGCCGGGGGTCGATGGCGGGACAGGCGAGAGCGAGGTACGGTGAGGAGATCAGCGGTGGAGAAGCGGAGGGTGCGGACTGGGCTGTAGAAGGAGAGAAGGGAGGTGAGGTAGGAGGGGACGAGGTGATGGACAGCCTTGAAGCCCAGGGTGAGGAGTTTCTGCCTGATGCGCAGATTGATTGGTAGCCACTGGAGATTATTGAGGAAGGGAGTAATATGCCCAGAGCATTTCTGGACAAAGATAATCCGGGCAGCAGCATGAAGTATGGATTGAAGTGGAGAGAGACACGAGGATGGGAGATCAGAGAGAAGGCTGATGCAGTAGTCCAGACGGGACAGGATGAGAGCTTGAACGAGCAGGGTAGTGGTATGGATGGAGAGGAATTATTAAATATCTGTACTTTATTTATGTTGAAGTCTGTCTCCCCCTCTAGACTGTAAGCACACTGTGGGCAGGGAATGTGTCTGTTTATTGTTATACTGTACTCTCCCAAGTGCTTAGTACAGTAAGCACTCAATGAATACGATTGAATCATCATCATTCGTATTTATTGAGCGCTTACTGTGTGCAGAGCACTAGATTGAATGACTAATTGTATGTACCTGTAGCTACCACAGATCTTTCTCCTGAAAACGTACCTTGGCAAAACGATCATATATGTTTCCTCTTCCTAAAATCCCGTGAAAGGTACTTTTGGTGATAGTGGTATATACTGAAGCACTCACAGCATGCTCTGTACTAGACGAAGCTTGGGAGTGTATAGTAGAAACACTGGCCAGTTCTTCTGCTAACAAGGAAGAAGTAGTATTTCCTACTGTCTAGAACACAGGCCTGGGAGTCAGAAGGACCTGGGTTCTAATCTCAGCTCTTCCACTTATCTGCTGTGTGACCTTGGGCAAGTCACTTCACTTCTATGTGCCTCATTCACCTCATCTGTAAAAAGAGGATTAAAACTGTGAGCCCCATATAGGACAGGGACCATGTCCAGTCTGATTGCCTTGTATCTACCCCAGTGCTTAGAAGAGTGCCTGGCACATAATAGGTGCTTAACAATTACTATTAAAAAAAGGAATTTACATTCTCCTAAATTATTTCTGAGGACCTTCATCCCCTGGATAAAAGACAATCACTTATGATACTTGTGGGGAGGGTATATGTCTACCAATTCTGTTGCATTGTACTCTCCCAAGCAATTAAAACAGTGCTCTGAACACAGTTAGTGCTCAATAAATACCGTTGATTGATTGATACCTTTCTTTATGATGGAAACTTTCCAATGTTATGGTCTAAAGGGAGATCTATTTCAGGATGGTTAACTTTTAAAGGATATATCAAAAGGACAAGCACAGGCCTTGGAATCAGAAGGCTCTAATTCTGGATCCACCACTTATCTGCTGTGTGGCCTTGGGCAAATCATTCATTCATTCAATTCTAGTTATTGAGCACTTACTGTGTGCAGAGTAATGTACTAAGCTCTTGGGAAATTACAATACAACAATAAACAATGGCATTCCTGCCCACAACGAGCTCGGAGTCCAGAGGGAAATCACATTACTTCTCTATGCCTCAGTTCCCTCATCTGTACAATGGGGATTACGACTGTTAGCCCCGTGTGGGACAGGAACTGTGTCCAACTCAATTGGTTTGTATCCACTACAGCACTTAGTACAGTGCGTGACACATAGTAAGCATTTAACAAATACCACAATAATTATTATGTTATTTCCGATATGTAGTTGATAAATATGTGTATTGTGTATATAGATTTATAAAACACATTCATTATGTTTCACATATAGTATTATGTGTATTGCATTATATAAGCAAAGCATAAAATGTGCACAGCATTTAGGAATGATTGAAAGTATTTGCACACATAAGGTAAAGGTAAACCCAGTGTGCATAAAATTGAATTTAAATACTAAAAATGATATTCACCCCTACTTTGCATTAAATATATTATTTTAAAATTATTTCTAATATAAACAAATCCTTTCTAACCTTTTTCTCTCTTTTCCTCTGTCACAAATTACTATTCTGTCGGGTTGAATAATGAATGAAAACAGTCAATATCTCTAATGATAAAGAGTAATAGCAAGATGATGAGTGCTCTTGTTTACAAAGACCTCTTTTTTAAGCATCCCTCAAAGAGAATAATTGGTGAAATAATTTATATTCAAGCAAGGATATAATTGAAAGATTATGAACCTTTGGAATTTCAGACAAGCAGGTTTGATAGCTTAAGGAAAAAAAACCCAACTTCCATCAAAGTAATCAGCCTTATTTGTATCGAGCTAGCCCTTATTCAGAAGTTGATCTTCAGTTTTATAGCTTATAGACTGTTCATGAAGATTAGACCTTCCCAGGCTGAGCCCTCCCTTTTCCTTTCCTCCTCCTCCCCTCCCCATCACCCTTTCTCCCTCCCTCTGCCCTACCCCCTTCCCCTGCCCACAGCACTTGCGTATATTTGTATATATGTATTACTCTATTTTGTTAATGATGTGTATATAGCTATAATTCAATTTATTCTGATGGTATTGAAACCTGTCTACTTGTTTTGTTTTGTTGTCTGTCTCTCCCTTCTAGACTGTGAGCCCGTTGTTGGGTAAGACTGTCTCTATATGTTGCCGATTTGTACTTCCCAAGCACTTAGTACAGTGCTCTGCACACAGTAAGTTCTCAATAAATACGACAATGAATGAATGAAAAGTGCTGGGTGTACATGGACTTCACTACTACATTTGCCTAAAGCTTAACTGGGTACAGGTTAATTGAACTCTATTACAAATGGCCACGACATCTATTCCCTGACACATATGTATTCATTAAAAATGAGTTTTTGCCTAGGGACCAATATGTAGATAAATGGTAGACTGTGGTAAAATATATATTTTTTTCCTTTTTGAGCCATTGTTTCCTTTCTCAGTTGGTCGATGAGCATAGACCTTCATTTAAGACTTTTAGAAATATTTTCCCAAGTCTGTACCACCAGACACATAGATGCACTGTCGCCTCAAAGCTGATCAGGTGAGAAGGTACTTGTAGGCTGAGAAGGTGATTTCATATATGCATATGAAATTTTTATGTGCATATATTGGAACATAGTATATATATTTATTGTGTATAAGTATCCATAGCTACCTATGTATAGATTTTTATGTATACAAAATATATGAAAAAATTGATCCCTCTATGTATGACCCAGCTGATCCACCCCACCTTCCTAGTGTCCAACAGGAGACCAGGTCTACCCCGAATTAAAGCGAGTGACCCCGAAGTGTAAGAACTTTCTGCTTTGTCACAGAGGTATCATTTAAACAGTGACATTGTAGCAATTAGAAAAAGCCACAGAGCCCTGATACAAGGGACCAGGTTTACAGCAATGATGATAGGATTGTGTTTAGAACATTCAATATGCATATCTCTTCATCTGACAGCAAGGATGAACTATCTTTTGGGGAAGAATCATCATAGACTTAGTTGGACAATGAAACAGTTTTCTCTGGAAATTGAACAGCTTGAATGTTCACCCAGAGGTTCACCTTCTTCCAGGTTTTAAAATTATATTGATTGAGAATGGAGCTTAAAAGCATTATCATTCCACCACAGGAAATGCATATACGGAGCTGTTCTTCATGTTCGAAGATGACGCTATTGATGGTAAGATTTTATCCTGATGTGTGCAGCTGAAAACACGGATATGTGACTGAAAGTGGTCCTTTGTAATGCTGATGCATCTGCTGTTAACATCACCTGGGCCTGTTCTCCCATTTGCCTTTTTTCAGACGGACTAAATTCAGAGTTTTGTAGGCTGATCAGGGAAATATCAGATTAGCAGCATGAGTAAATGGAAAGAGCCAGTTCTGAAGTTCTATTTTACTCTCCCAGGTGCTTAGTACAGTACATTACACACACTAAACGCTCGATAAATATTAATGAATGAAGTCGAAAGACCTGAGTTCCAGCTCCTGGTGGAGATTCGGAGTGGGTGAGTTGGTGGCTGAGGAAATCAGCCCTGGACACCGAGTCCCCAGTATCCATAGTAGTCCTACTCCCTGGGTGAGTCAGAGACCAGGGCTGAGGGATCAGGAAAGGACTCAGCGGGGAACATGACCCGGCTTCCCGATGGCACCACTGCCATGACCATTGTCTGCCCTCTGCTCCCTGCCCAGACCAGACCTTACATAATAATAATTATGGTATTTTTTAAGCACTTACTATGTGCCAAGCACTGTTCTAAGCACTGGGGTAGTTCTGAGGTAATCGTGTTGTCCCACATGGGGCTCACAGTCTTAATCCTCATTTTACAGATGAGGTAACTGAGGCACAGAGAAGTTAAGTGACTTGCTCAAGGTCACACAGCAGACAAGTGGTGGAGCCGGGATTAGAACTCACGACCTCCGACTCCCAAGCCCAGGTTCTTCCCACTAAGCCACGCTGCTTCTCTGCATCATCACTGCATTATAATGATCATCATCATCATCATCAATCGTATTTTTTGAGCGCTTACTGTGTGCAGAGCACTGTACTAAGCACTTGGGAAGTACAAATTGGCAAAATATAGAGACAGTCCCTACCCAACAGTGGGCTCACAGTCTAAAAGATGATGATGATGGTATTTTTAAGCGCTTAATATGTGTCAAGTACCATTCTAAATGCTGGGTAGATACAAACTAATTAGGTTGGACACTGTCCCTGTTCCACATGGAGCTCACAGTTTTAATCTCCATTTTACAGATGACTTAACCGAGGCTCAGAGAAGTGACGTGATTTTGCCCAAAGTCTCACAGCAGATGTGGAGGAGCGGAGATTAGAACTCAGGTCCTTCTGACTCCCAAGCCTGTTCTTTATTCATTAGGCCATGCTGACCTACCCCCGCTTCCAGTGACCAACAGATGGTCAAGTCTGCCCAGGGTTAGAGTGAGCAGCAACATAAAGTCCCTCCTTTTTCGCCACTCATAGCGTTGTGAGCTTAGAACAGTGCTCAGTGCTTAGAACAGTGCTTTGCACATAGTAAGCGCTTAATAAATGCCATCATCATCATCATCATCACAAAGCAAGTACCACATGACATCATTAGGTTACATTGGCTCCTTGTGAGCAGGGATTATGCCTACTAACTCTTTTGCAGTGTACTTTCCCAAGAGCTTAACACAGTGCTCTGTGCAGAGGAAGCACTCAATAAATACCACTGATTGATTGTTTCACTGTACATATCTTCCTGAAGCTGCCACTAGGTTTTATTCAACAGCCTTGAAAATATTCCATCTGACTCAGTTAACTATGTTTCCCTCACTTCACCTCAATAGCCAGAATATTCTGATAACATCTGTTCTCTTGTATGTCCCATCATCATCATCATCATCATCAATCGTATTTATTGAGCGCTTACTATGTGCAGAGCACTGTACTAAGCACTTGGGAAGTATAAATTGGCAACGTATAGAGACAGTCCCTACCCAACAGTGGGCTCACAGTCTAAAAGGGGGAGACAGAGAACAAAACCAAACATACTAACAAAATAAAATAAATAGAATAGATATGTACAAATAAAATAAATAGAGTAATAAATATGTACAAACATATATACATGTATACAGGTGCTGTGGGAAGGGAAGGAGGTAAGATGGGGGATGGAGAGGGGGACGAGGGGGAGAGGAAGGAAGGGGCTCAGTCTGGGAAGGCCTCCTGGAGGAGGTGAGCTCTCAGCAGGGCCTTGAAGGGAGGAAGAGAGCTAGCTTGGCGGAGGGGCAGAGGGAGGGCATTCCAGGCCCGGGGGATGACATGGGCCGGGGGTCGATGGCGGGACAGGTGAGAACGAGGTACGGTGAGGAGATTAGCGGCAGAGGAGCGGAGGGTGCGGGCTGGGCTGTAGAAGGAGAGAAGGGAGGTGAGGTTGGAGGGGGCGAGGTGATGGACAGCCTTGAAGCCCAGGGTGAGGAGTTTCTGCCTGATGCGCAGATTGATTGGTAGCCACTGGAGATTTTTGAGGAGGGGAGTGATATGCCCAGAGCGTTTCTGGACAAAGATAATCCGGGCAGCAGCATGAACTATGGATTGAAGTAGAGAGAGACACGAGGATGGGAGATCAGAGAGAAGGCTGATGCAGTAGTCCAGATGGGATAGGATGAGAGCTTGAATGAGCAGGGTAGCGGTTGGGATGGAGAGGAAAGGGCGGATCTTGGCAATGTTGTGGAGCTGAGACCGGCAGGTTTTGGTCACGGCTTGAATGTGAGGGGTGAATGAGAGAGCGGAGTCGAGGATGACACCAAGGTTGCGGGCTTGTGAGACGGGAAGGATGGTAGTGCCATCAACAGAGATGGGAAAGTCAGGGAGAGGGGAAGGTTTGGGAGGGAAGACAAGGAGTTCAGTCTTCGACATGTTGAGCTTTAGGTGGCGGGCAGACATCCAAATGGAGATGTCCTGAAGGCAGGAGGAGATGCGAGCCTGGAGAGAGGGGGAGAGAGCAGGGGCAGAGATGTAGATCTGTGTGTCATCAGCGTAGAGATGATAGTTGAAGCTGTGGGAGCGAATGAGGTCACCAAGGGAGTGCGTGTAGATCGAGAACAGAAGGGGACCAAGCACTGAACCTTGGGGAACCCCCACAGTAAGAGGATGGGAGGGGGAGGAGGAGCCTGCAAAAGAGACTGAGAAAGAATGACTGGAGTGGTAAGAGGAGAACCAGGAGAGGACGGAGTCTGTGAAGCCATCAAAAGAGCTAAATTATACTTTATGCTGCTCTGATTCTAGTGGATCAGCAGTATTGTATTTTCATTTCTTACGCTGCACCGAGTTCTGTCTTAAATAATAATAATGATGACATTTATTAAGCATTTACTATGTGCCAAGCAGTGTTCTAAGTGCTGGGGAGGTTACAAGGTGAACAGGTTGTCCCATGGGAAGCTCACAGTCTTAATCCCCATTTTACAGATGAGGCAACTGAGGCATGGAGAAGTTAAGTGACTTGCCCAAAGTCACACAACTGACAACTGGCGGAGTCGGGATTTGAACCCATGACCTCTGACTCCAAAGCCCATGCTCTTTCCACTGAGGCACGCTGCTTCTTAAATGTTGGGGTGCCTTGTCTTGTCTTTTGCCTTTAAGTTGTTTCTGACCCATAGCGACACCACAGATACATCTGTCCCAGAACACCCCGCTCTCCATCTGCAATCGTTCTGATAGTGTATCCATAGCGTTTTCTTGGTAAAAATATGGAAGTGGTTTGACATTGCTACCTTCCACGCAGTAAACTCGAGTCTCCACCCTCAATTCTCTCCCATGCTGCTGCTGCCCAGCATGGCTGAGTTTTTATCTGTAGCAGATTGCCTTCCACTTGCTAGTCACTGACCAAGCTAGGAATGGAATGGGTATGCCTCCGCTTGACTCTTCCTCATGTAGATGAGAACGGTAGGGTACTGGAAACTCTCCAGGTGCGACCCTGAGAGGCCAAATGCTGGGTTAAGCACCACATTATCAAATCTGACACAGTCTCTGTCCCACATGAGGCTCACTCTAATTGCGGTCAGTCAATACTATTTAACAAGCACTTACTGAGTGCGGAGCACTGTACCAAGCGTTTGGGAGAGTACAATGTAACAAATACAACTGGAGACATCCCCATTTCAAAGATGAGGAAGCTGAGGCTCAGAGAAGTTACGTGACACACCTAAGGCCACACAGCAGGTCAGGGGAACAATCAAGAATTTAGAATTGAGGTCTCATCGGCGAGTCCCTGTTCTTTTCAGTAGGCTGGGAAGCCTTCCTTCTCCTTTGAGTGCTTAAAGAGGATGTTACTTTGTGCGAGTTTGGTAAGGGTGAGAATTTCAATAGAAAACTTTAATTATAAGGACCAAAATCACGTAAGCCTACAACTGTTTCCTGTATCAGACCCCAGTATCTTTGCAAGGTATCTTGGCAGGATTTTGCATTTTATTTTTATATCCTGGAAAACGATATTTTAGAAATGCAAGGTACTGTTTTCCTTCATGCTTTGGCCTTTGTTAAAATTTTTTGAATTTTACTGATTTTACACTTTGAAAGTTTTAATATTGATGACAGGCCCAGCTCCCACATCAAAAAGTGAGGAGAAAAAAATTAGTTGAATTTTACGTATCCTTTGTGTTACAGTATTTGATCAATCTATCAGTGGTATGTATGGAGCACTTGCTGTGTGTGGAGCACTGAATTAAGTGTTTAGGAGATTATGGTGGCCACAGTCCTTGCCCTCAAGGAGCTACAGACTAATGAGGTGGACAAACATTAAAGTGAATTACAGCTAAGAGAAGGAAAGGAATATAAGGATATTACCCTAATTCCTTCACAACAATGCAAGTAATTCCTGTCCAGGCTTAGATCAATTAGAGAAGAAGATCAAACCTGACTTTCAGCTCTGACTCTGAATTTTCTCATTGCTCTGCTAAATTTTGTTCTCATGTAAATCATTATGTTTAATACGTGTAACATCACACCAGGCTTTCACTATGACTTCTGAGAGCTGAGTTTAAAAAGAAAAAAGATATAATTGATGGCGGTTATCCCCATAGCTTGTGGAAATGTTGTTTAGGCATACTCTTGAATATTACTAAGACTTACAGACCAAGGTTTCAGCATAGATATTGGAAAAAATCCTGTAGAAGCAAAGCTACATATGACAGGACCAGCAGTATGATGCATAAACAATTAAGTCTACTACCTGGCATTCATTAGTGCAAACGAGAGCACTTGAACAGATCAGTTTTTTTTCCTTGAGGGATTTTTGAAACAAAAAATGGCAACTAATACTCTCCATCATGAACTTTTGTTCAATGATCATAATCTATTCTCTCCAGGAAACTCTTCCTGAACAATTTTACCATTTCTAATATGTTAAAACACACACATTCAAATGTTTGGTAAAGGATATTGGGAGACTATCAGATGTGCAGAATGGGCTGTAAAGAGAATAAATGACACAGCCGTGGTGTTTGAAGAATTAAAGAGCAGAGGTTAAGAGCAGAGGAAGACTAAAAAGCCAAACTCCTTTATATTATTCTCGGCCTTACTTTGCTATGCATGCCTTGCTTCAGGTCAAACAATGTCAGTTTAAGGCTATAATGATGCCATGCCTCAGTTTACCCATTTATGAACTATTTTAAGATAAACATCCAGTTTTAATGACTTGAAGAGATCAAATCCAAAGTTAAAACAGAATGGATTATTGTGTCTGAGGGAAAAACACAATTTGGTATTAATCAAAACATTGTACCAATACAGAGTATTTTTCTAATTTCCATTGAGGCATTTCTAACACCTCAGTATACACTGTGTAAAGGAGATTTTCTTTAATATGGAGAATTGGTATTGAACTGGGTGATTGGATATTAACCATTACAAATAGAAAACTGACCGTTCTCTGGCTGGTGTGAGCTCATGCAAAGCAGCAAAGAACATATAATGGATTTTAATAAAATATTAACCATAGTGAGGTAGAAATGCAAAAAAAAAATTTGAATCTTTGTAGAATGTCTAGGGAGGTGATCTTGGACAAGTCATTCATTCAGTCATTCAATCCTTTGTACTTGGGAGAGTACAATATAACAATAAACAGGCAGATTCCCTGACCACAGAGAGCTCACCGTCTAGAGGGGGAGACATTACTATACATACATGAATAAATAAATAAATAAGTAAATACAGACTACATGAATAAATAAGTAAATAACAGATAAATACATATGTGTTGTGGGGCTGGGAGGGGTATCAATGAAGGAAGCAAGTCAGGGCGATGCAGAAGGGAGTGGGAAAAGAGGAAAAGAGGGCTTTATCAGGGAAGGCTTCTTGGAGGAGATGTGCTTTGAAAGCTGGGAGAGCAAAAGTCATTTAACTTCCCTGTGCTTCAGTTTCTTGATCTGTGAAAATTGGGAGCAGATATACCTGTTCTCCCTTCCCCTTAGACTGGTGTAAGCTTGTAGTGGGAAGGGAATGTCACCATTTATTGTTGAATTGTACTTTTCCAAGTGCTTAGTACAATGCTCTGCACACAGTAATACGATTGAATGAATGAATGAATGAATGAATGAGACAGATCTGTATCTGACCAGATGATATTGTTTCTACCCCAGTGCTAAATGTAGGGCTTGGAACCTAGTAAGCGCTTAACAAATCACCAAACCTTTACTACTGGCAAACACACATTTCCACTGTTGGTCATTCAAGTGTCATTATTCCAGTTGGAATTCAGACAGGGTAGGGAAGGAGAAACCTAATACACCAATGATGGTTGCACAAACCCAATGAGTATGTTACTTTTCTCCTCATCAGATTTTTCAGTGCCTCCTTCAGAAGGAAAGCGGAATTGTTAGAATGGTGAGCCATTTCAAACAATGAATTGGTGCAGTGGACTTTTCCTCCAGCTCTGTACATCCTTTACTTCTCTCACCTGATAATAGGAAAGCTCATCATCTTTTTAAGAAGTGTGTTCTTAGTACAAGGACTTCTGCCCTTGCATTTTTAAGCAAGGGCCATGGGCCACTCTAGCTCCTTGCTTGAATTCCTGTGGACAGTGAACATTTCTATCAACTCTGTCAGATCGTACTCTCCCAAGCACTTAATACAATTCTATGCACCTAGTCGGTGATCAACAAATATAACTGATTGATTGATTCCTTCCATTTTTAACATGGAGAGCCTGTGGAAGGTAAAAGGGTTAAAGCACATGGAGGTCATAATAATAATAATAATAATGATGGCATTCGTTAAGTGCTTACTATGTGCAAAGCACTGTTCTAAGCGCTGGGGAGGTTACAAGGTGATCAGGTTGTCCCACGTGGGGCTCACAGTCTTCATCCCCATTTTATAGATGAGGTAACTGAGGCACAGAGAAGTTAAGTGACTTGCCCAAACTCACACAGCTGACAATTGGCAGAGCCAGGATTTGAACCCATGACCTCTGACTCCAAAGCCCGCACTCTTTTCCACTGTGCCACGCTGCTTCGCATTTGTAGAAATGAATCATACAACAATTCCTAGTAAGATGGTCCTTGCCAAAACTTTAAAAAAATAATTACTGCAGATCAGAGGAAAGAACCATTGAGATATGAGTTATGTATTTTGTAAACTATCAATTAACAATCATAAATCATATAGTAATAGCAATAGCAATAATTGTTAAGGTATTTGTAAGCACTTATTATGTGCCAGGCATTGTAATAAGTGCTGGAGGAGATGCAGGATAATAGGTCAAACATAGTCTCTATGGGGCTTAGTTGAAGGAGGAGAAAGAGCAGGTTTTGAAATCTCCACTTTACAGATGAGGAAACTGAAGCACAGAGAAGGTAAGTGACTTGCCCAAGGTCACAGAGCAGGTGAGCCCAAGTTAGAACCTAGTCCTTTGACTCCTAGGCCCAGGTTCTTTCCACTAGGCAACTCTGCCTCCTAAAACTTATGGTTTATTAATGAGAAAATAATTGCTATTTATAAAGTTGCCAACAATGTTTTTTATACGGGAGCCAAGGATTATGTGGGTATGTCTATCTTAAGGGTCAGGGAAACTGAATTATTTGGATATCTGTATAGAGAGGGACAAAACATGACCCTCAAATTCATAGTAATTATAGCCAAAATAATTATTGTGAAATTAATGTACTTATTTTTATAAATCACCCGAGATCTGTCAAAGCCAGGGGAAATGTCTGGATTTATTAAGGATGCTTTGTTTTGTCCCTTCAATACATTTAGAACAGCAAATGCATGACTACCCATGCATTTTAGCTTCATAGTTCCCCTTTAGGGTAAATTCATGATGTACCATAACTGCGATATCAGTGAATCAATGAATCAATGGCATTTATCGAGCACTTATGTCCAAAGAACTGCACTAAATGCTTGGGAAAGCACTATACAACAAAGTTGGTAGACTCATCCCCTTCCCACAAGGAGCTCTCAGTCCAGAGGGGGAAGCAGACATTAAAAAAAAATTAAGGATATGAACATAAGTGTTGTAGGGCTGAAGGTGTGATTAATATCAAGTGCTTAAAACAAATAGGTCTAAGTGCAAGGCAGTGCAGCAGCGAGAGGGAATAGAGAAAATACAGCTTAATCAAGGAAGGCTTCACGGAAACGAGATGATTTAGCTCACCGTGGGCAGGAAGGTGTCTACCAACTTTCTTATATTGTACTTTCCCAAACAATACAGTGCTCCGCACACAGTCAGGTTCAATAAATATGATTGATCGATTGAATGATTAAGCCTTCGAAGGTGGGGAGAGTGGTGGCCTGTTGTCTGTGAAGAGGGAGGGAGTTCCAGGCCAAAGTGAGGCCATGGGTAAGGGGTCAGCAGTGAGGTAAGTGAGAGTGAGGTACAGTGAGTAAATTGGAATTAGAGGAATGAAGTGTGCAGACAGGGTTGCAATAGTAAATGAACAAGTAATGTATGAGGGGGAGATCTGATTTATTGTATTAAAGCAGTTGAAAGGAGTTTCTGTTTGATGCAGAGGTGGAGAGGCAACAACTCGAGGTTCTTGAGGAGTGGGGACATGATGACTGAATTTTTTGTTAGAAAAATGATGAGGGCAGCAGAGTGAACCTGTTACTTATTGCACGAACATACATATATTGACTTCCCTAGATTATAAACACCTCAGATGGATTACAAACTCTTTGAGGGTAGAGACTGTATCTATTCAGTAGCATACTCTTTCAAGTGTTTAGTACAGTGCTCTGCACACAGCAAGCACCCCATAAATACGACAGATTAATTGAATGAGTCCCGTCTCACATTTCCATTGTCCTTCATTATCCTTATTCAAAAATCAAATCTCTATCATTTTGTGTTTAGAGACATTCATCTCTTTCAAAGACTTCAATGTTTAAAACGATACTATGAAAATGAAAATGCTTATTTTGGGTTTTTTTGTTTGTTTTTGGTTAATGGTATTTTTAACATATATGTAATGGATGGAGAGGAGATTGAAGTAGTTGACAATTTTTCTCTCCTGGGCTTGATAATCAATAATAAAGGAATTAGTAGTCAAGAAATACACCAAAGATTAACATCTGAAAGATTTGTTATGAAGAGCTTCTCAATCTGCACTCAGTGCCTTCGAGATGTCATCTGCTACTATGGTTTTAACTACCTCCTCTATGCAGTGACTTGCAAATTTACATCACTAAGCATGATCTACTATAGTAACAACAATAATAAAAATAATGGTGTTTGTTAAGCACTTAGCACCTACCAAACACTGTACTGAGCATTGGCATAGATGCAAAATAATCACATTGGACACAGTCCCTGTCCAACATAGAGCTAACAGTCTTAATCCCCAATTTAGAGATGAGGTAACTGAGGCCCAGGGAATTGAAGTGACCTGCCCAAGGTCACACAGCAGGCAAGTGGCAGAGATGGGATCAGAAGTCAGGTTCTCTGATTCCCAGGCACTAGGCCATGTTGCTTCTCAATATACCTTCATTCTCTGCCATGTCGCATATGCTCCTGCCTCTGGAGCATCTTTATATGTATATCCCACTGGCATCTCAGGAGGTCAGTTTGAACTCCTCATCTTTGCCCCAAAATTATTTCCCCAAGCCAAAAGCAGAATTTCTCATACTCTTTCTTACCTTCTTACGCAATGTTCCTCCCACAAAGGGAACTCAATGGCTACTGTTGATTGACTTCTTTGATTAATAAGTTCATTTCTTTGAAATGTTTTCAGCTTTTCTTGTGATTGGGAATGTATCACTTATCCACCCATTTTAAATCAAATGATTTGGTCATGACTAATCTATCATTCCTCCTTTTCCTTTTTATCTTTCAGTATGACTCTCCAGCTGCTCTGTCTTCATTCATTCAGTCAGTCAATCATATTTATTAAGCACTTACTGTTTGCAGGGTAAGGTACTAAGTGCTCAGATTAGAATATAAAAATGTAACAGACACATTCCTGCCCACAGTGAGCTTATAGCCTAGAGGGTGAGACAGAATTTAATATGAATACACAAAAATTACAGATATGTAAGTGCTATACGGCTGGTAGAGGGGATGAACAAAGGGAACAAGTTGGGATGGAGCAAAAAGGAGTGAGGAGGAAAGGAGGGCTTAGTCAGGGAAGGCCTCCTGGAGGAGATGTGCTGTCAGTAAGGCTTTGAAGGCAGGGAAGTAATTGTCTGTAGGGTTTGTGGAGGGAGGGTTTCCTGGCCAGATGCAGAATGTGGGTGAGAGATCAGTGGTGAGATAAACAAGACCAAGGTACAATGAGAAGGTCAGCATTAGAGAAGAGAAGTGAGTGGGCTGGGATGTAGTAGGGAGAGTAGTGGGGTGAGGTAAGAGGGAGAAAGGTGATTGACTGCTTTAAAGCCAGTGGTGAGGAGTTTCTGTTTGATGCAGAGGTAGTTGGGCGATGACTGGAGCTTCTTGAGGAGTGGGGAGAGATGGCCTGAACGTTTCTGTAGAAAAATGATCCAGGCAGCAGAGTGTAGTATGGACTGTAGTGGGGAGAGACAGAAGGCTGGGAGGTCAGTATTGAGGCTGATACAGTAATCAAGGAGGGATAGGATAAGTGATTGTATTAACGTGGTAGCAATTTGGATGGAGAGGAATGGGCAGATTTTAGCAGATTCCTAGGGGGCCTCTGTAGTAAGTTTTCATTTCCACCTGGAATCATCACTTTCCATTTCAGATGAAACCCTGAGATCCTCCTTCTGGTGACTTTCCAGTTCCCCTTTCCCAAATATTTATCCATCTCTTTACCATAACCATAGTATGTATTGTTTTCCAATGTTTTGGTGTCTAGGTGATGTTTAGGTGAAAGCAATGGGGTTAGAACAAAATAAACAGGAAACTTGTCTTCATTTTGTTGTCTGCTTATTGGGAAAACATAAACTAGACAAAATCCAAATCTTTCCTAAAATTGGGATGGTATTACGGAAAATTTGATCTAGCATTTCTCCACTGGCTTTTCAGCATGAAACTCGAGATCTTTTTTACTATAGGCATAAAAGGCAGAACAGGGCTGCCCTGCCTGTCCCAAAGGAAACAATTTCTGTCAGGGGAAAAACTTTTCATACTCATTCATTCATTCTATCTTATTTATTTAGCACTTCACTGTGTGCAGAGTACTGTACTAAATGCTTGAGAGAGTACAATACAACAATAAACAGACACATTCCCTGCCCACAGCGAGCTTATCACTCATGTGATGTTTATTGACAAGTATTTGTGAAGAGACAGGAATGTCTTTGGGATGCTATCTTTTGAGGCTGCCAAAGACCACTTACATGCATCCAGCTTGGTCCTCTTTATAAAAGGTAGTCACTGATGTGTATTATCTAAATCAGGCTCCCCGATCTCGTCACTCTCTCCACTAATAACACAGTATCCTTTTCGCAACCTTCACAATAATGGACACATTTTCAGCTTTCTCAGGTCGGGCAACTTATCAAAGAGACCTATAAGGTTCCATGCAGAGCTGCAAGTGATTCTTAGCAGCTTACTCTATGGTACATCATGCAGGGACTTGTGCTACATTCTCTTAGATTATGGACTTCATCATAGCCTTTGAAATGAAGTAGCTATCCAATTCATGTTGGGCTGTCCCAGGCAGCTACAACTTCCTATTGCCATCAGACAATCCTATTTTTTTTTTAATAGAAGTGCTTTGAAAAAAAATATGCCACCAAAGTAGCTGGAAATAAAGAAATCTACTACATTATCAACAAATGTAGAAGGACGGAGGGAGATGACTTCTATGTATTTTACTTCTTTTACCTCAGCTTTTCACTACATGGATCATCTTAGAGCTGTTCGTGTTAGCATTTAGAAAAAGAGAAGCATCAAATAACCTGCAGGGGAGCTATTATTGTTAAACTGAACTAGCATGATCTTGCTTATTGGAGGAGGAGGCATATTGTTTATGCAGACTATTAGCATAGGACTATGTCTACCAATACAGCAATATCTCTGCAGTCATTACATACAAGAAGAAAGGCATTTTCCTGAATAAATAGATCCTGTCTACAGCCTATACATCTGATATATTGAAGGATTACTTATCATTAAGATATGTTTTCTTTTTTTAAAAATCTGGTCTAGTTTTTCTTGCAGCAGAAATCATATTTAGCTCATAGGCTATTACATTTAACATCTATTTGCCAAATTTTCATTCCCCGATAACCTAATACAAATGAAGAAAATAAATCCAAGGCGATTTGTTGAGCTATCTCTTTTCCCTTCCTTGATTTAAATTCTCATAATAAAAGTCAAAGGCTATATTTTGCTTGTATCAGCTTCAATTAATGTCTGACTGCGTATGGAGTTTTTAATATAAAGTTAAACACAATGTCTTAAAAGTCATTTTTATTTATAAAAGACGGCTCACCCTATGCAAGGCAGGTACATGAGTAATGTGTCAGTTTGTCTTCATGATTCATTTTGACTTTCCTGGGTGAGATTTCTTTGTTTCCCCCTCATCTTCTTCCTGATCCTCTTGCACTGTTATTCTTGTACATTTTCATCGGGATAAGGCTATTTCTCCACATCATTAACTATTTTTTTTACCTCACCTTATTTTAAACTGTTTGTGCAAGTATTTATCATGAGCTACAGCCAGACTATTTAATAAGGAACACTTTTATCACTGGCTCCATCACAATAATCGTGTTACAGTAACTTGGAGGTTTTGCTATTTAACTTTAATGGCTTTAGCTCATGAACTTAATCTCTAGTTAAATATCTCTCCTGAGCTTTGACTCTCCTAATCTGCTGTTTACTCTCCAAATTGAGGGCATTTGGAAAAAAAAATGTATTTCTCTCCTCTTTTCTAAAACATTTTGTCTTGCTGAGTCGCGAAACCATTGATTTCTTTTTCTACCTTTACCACTTCAACGCTTAAAACTCCTTTCATCTACCTCTGAGGTGTATCTAAATCACAGTGTGAGTTTTTATTCATTGTATACAAAATGGTCTCTCATAGTCTTTTGAGATGTCCATATTGGAAAAGAGAATTATATTGGGACTGTATCCTTTCTGATTTGACTTATAGTAATTGCTTTCTTGTCTGTCCAATTTCTCATTGATTATAAAATTATTCAGCACCACAGCCTACAACCGTGCCTCAAGCACATAGAAATGACAAGAAGCATTAGAGCAGACCAGCTGCATGTTTTATTGAGAGCACATGGAGACCCAGGCTTGCAAGATAAACCCCTTCAGAATGAGGCAGCAGGGAGCTAACCCTACTGCAGGAAGTGGAACTCTGGGAGATTAATAGTGAAAGGAAGAGGAATTATAGTTTCTTGTCAGTACCGTACTAAGCAGGGAAAATGATGACATTTTAAGAAAGATTTTAGCGGCTTCATTTATAGGTGATAATCATGACCCTGATTTTAGGCATAGCCTTCAAAAATCCAGCAGGCCTCTACTAGTGCTTGTGAATGAATATCTTTACTGCAAAGTGAAGGTCACGTGACTCTGGTCAGATACAAGTGCTGTCCACTAATTGTGAGTGGAAACCTCCTCTCAAGTCTGTCAACCTATACTATTTATGGAGCTTCTACTGTGGGCTGAGCTCTGACCTAAGCACTTAGGTTAAAAAGATCATGATCACTGATTGATTAATCTTGAAATATTTACCCCTTTTAACCCATTACTCAAAGGCCTTGCTTTAATGGAAAGACCCCAGGCTCACGTTTGTGATGTCTGAACACAGTCACATTTTTTAAAAAAGATTAAATAGTGATGTGCTCTTTAAGCTGCTCTCTAAATAAATTAAAATGGTTTTCCTTGGGTTCAAAGATGACGCTGCTGATAGTTGAATTGTACCCAAGGCAGTAACTGTTATGTAGAAAAGCCCTGGCATGCTCGCACACTTTGTCCATGGAAAAATGGTACTCTTTTCTGGTCCCTGGACAGTTGTAATCAGAGCTGCTCAAATAATGATAGTTTGTAGTGGAAAGGTATGTTCCAGTGCCATGGGGGACCTGTTGTGAAATCAGCTTTGAATTTATTTATTTATATCGAATGAATTTATATTAATGTCTGTCTCCCCTCTTGAGTGTAAACTCATTGTGGGCAGGGAATGTGTCTGTTTATTGTTATATTATACTCTCCGAAGCACTTAGTGTGGTGTTCTGAACACAGTAAGCACTCAATAAAAATACAACAGACTGACTGAACTTCCCCTGTAGCCAGCCACCTATTAATAATAATCATAATGATGGTATTGCTTAAGCGCTTACTATGAGCAAAGCACTGTTCTTAGCGCTGGGAGGTTAAAAGGTGATCAGATTGTCCCACGGAAGGCTCACAGTCTTAATCCCCATTTTACAGATGAGGTAACTGTGGCACAGAGAAGTTAAGTGACTTGTCCAAAGTCACACAGCTAAGTGGCAGAGCTGGGATTTGAACCCATGACCTCTGACTCCAAAGCCTGTGCTCTTTCCACTGAACCACACTTCTTCTCTCAACACTAAAGATCATGTGGAACGAAGATGAGGCCATTTCTAGGTATCCTTAGTTTTCTGGTTCTGAGGGGATTTGGGGAGCTTTCATTATGTCTGGTGTGCTATTTTTTCAATCATATTTATTGAGCACTTACTGTGTGCAGAGCACTGTACCAAGCGCTTATGTTGTTGGCCTCCTCTGAGCAAGAAGGAGCAGCTTGTATCACATTAGGAAACCCCTTTCCTCTCCTTCCCCTAACCCCTGCACCTTCCTGCTCTTCCCAAATTTTTCCTTGGAAGAATTCTGGAGCCAGTCCAGGCCCTACTTCTACTAGAGATGGCAGAGTGACTTATTTGATGATTTATTTTGTCTTCAAATACCCCCTAGCCCGATTGTTTAGAATAGTGCATCAAGTGCTTAGTACAGTGCTCTGAACACAAGAAGCACTCTATAAATACCATTGATTGTGATGAAGGTGTTTTGGAAATGGTTAGGTGTTTTTCTTCACCTATATGATTCTCCTTGCCTTGTTATCACCATGCTTGCTGACTGATTGAGTGATTACTGGACAGGTTCACTCTAAGGGTTCAGGCAGTAAGGACTCAAGTGCACAGGTGACATAGTAGGGAGGGAAAAAGGATGGGGAGAGGAGAGATTAGTCAGGAAGGCTTCCTTGAGGAGGCATGATTTCAATAGGCTTTTAAAGAAGGGATAGTGATGAGCAGCATGGCTCAGTGGAAAGAGCATGGGCTTTGGAGTCAGAGGTCATGGGTTCAAATCCCGGCTCCGCCAATTGTCAGCTGTGTGACTTTGGGGAAGTCACTTAACTTCTCTGTGCCTCAGTTACCTCATCTGTAAAATGGGGATTAAGATTGTGAGCCCCAGGTGGGACAACCTGATCGCCTTGTATCCCCCCAGCGCTTAGAACAGTGCTTTGCACATAGTAAGCATTTAATAAATACTATCATTATTATTATTATTATCTTCCACATGTGAAGAAGAAATCTCCCTCTGCAAATTATATAATGACAAGAAGAGCATGGCCTAGTGGAAAGAGTACAGCCTTCATAGTCCGAGGCCCCGGGTGCTAATCCTGTATCCACCACTTGTCTTGTTCTGTGACCTTGGGCAATTCATTTAACTTTTCTGTGTCTCAGTTCCCTTATCTGCAAAATGGGGATTCCATACCTGTTCTCTGTCTTAGTTAGACTGTGGGCCTCCTGTGGGACCCGATTATCTTGTATCTGCCCCAACACAGTGCTGGGCATAACAAATATGATTATTATTATAGCTACTGAAAAGAGCCAGTTATATACATGGCTTATGCTTCCAGGAAGGGCTCCTGGGAAGAACTAGTCAATCAATCAAAATGGTATCTACCGAGCACTTACTGTATGCAGAGCACTGTACTAAGCACTTAGGAGAATAAAATGCATTAGAATTGGAAAATTTGGGAAACTGAAGACTCAGATGTCTCAGGACTTTCAGTTCAAGGTTTCCAGCAATGTTTTATTAATTTTTTCTCGTGCTCAATTTGATTTTTTTTTAAATGGCATTTGTTAAGTGCTTACCATGTGCCAGGTACTGTACTAAGTGCTGGGGTAGATACAAGATGATTAGGTTGGACACAGTCCATGTCATCCATTCATTCATTCATTCAATTGTATTTATTGAGCACTTACTGCATGCAGATCACTGTACTAAGCACTTGGAAAATACAATTCAGCAACAGAGACAATCCCTACTGAACAACGGGCTGTTCTAAATGAGGTTCAAAGCCTTAATCCCCAATTTACAGATGGGGCAACTGAGGTACTGAGAGTGAAATGACTTACCCAAGGTCACACAGAAGATAGTGGCAGAGACAGAATTAGAACTCAGATCCTACTGACTCCCAGGTTCATGCTCTATCCACTAGTCAGCACCAGAGGCACCATTAGAACTTGGTTAATGTTCTATCTTCTGCCTAAATGAGATAGTTTCCTGTTTTTAATCCCTGTTCTCCCTAATGGACACATTTTTATACCAAGTGGGGACTGGGGTAAGGAGTGGGGGTGGGGAGAACAGAAGGAAATAGGAATTTCAAGAAGGATGGGACTGGGAAGGAGTAAGTTTTAAAGAAGCAGTGTGACTTCCTGGTTAGAGCATGAGCCTGGAATCAGAAGGACCTGAGTTTTAATCCTGACTCTGCCACCTTTTTGCTGGTGACCTTGGGCATGTCACTTCACTTCTCTGTGCTCAGTTACCTCAACTATAAAATGGTGATTAAGACTGTGAGCCCCTTGTGGGACATGGACTGTGTCCAACCTAATTAGCTTGAATCTACCTCGGAACTTGGTGCTGTGCCTATCACGTAGTAAGCACTTAAGAAACACCACAAAAAAAATCTAGTAGACAAGAAAACCACCATTTTGTTCCAACAATAACTGGAAACTGTCAGGCCTCTTCAGAAGATGTGCCAGGCTGAGAGCCTAGATTAAAGTTGTGTTGGAACTGTAGCCCCCAAGGGTTGACAAACACATACTCCAAATCTGCACCAGAAATTTCTAGATAGCGGTCTCCAGTCCTTCTCCATTTCATTTTTTCAGTTTTATTTTATCTTTTATAATGGTATTTGTTTAGTCATGAAATGTGCTGATGTAACGATTGCCACAAAAATACAAATTGTCAACTCTATGGTGTTTCCAGTGACAATGTATAGATCTGAAAGCTGGACAGTGAAAAAAACAGGATAGAAAGAAAATCAATTCTTTTGAAATGTGGTGTTGGACAAGGCTTTTGCAAATATCATGGACTGCCCAAAAGACAAACAAATGGACTTTAGAGCAAATTAAACCAAAGCAGTCTTTGGAAGGCCAAATGATTCGGCTTAGATTAGCATATTTTGGACACATAATCAGGAGGACTAATTCTCTGGAGAAGACACTAATGCTAGGAAAAGTCCAGTGAAAAAGTGGAAGAGGCAGACCAGTAGCTAGATGGATAGAGACCCTTACAACGATAACAAAAGAATCATTGGAAAACTTGCGGAGTATGGCAGAGGACAGGACATTCTGGAGAAAGTATATCCATGGAGTCATTATGAATCGGAAACGACTTGATGGCACTTAATCAATCAATCAATCGTACTTATTGAGCGCTTACTGTGTGCAGAGCACTGTACTAAGCGCTTGGGAAGTACAAGTTGGCAACATATAGAGACAGTCCCTACCCAACAGTGGGCTTATAATAATAATAATTTGTGAGGTGCTTATTATGTGTCATGCACTGTTTAAAGAACTGGAGTAAATACAAGATAAACAGGTTGGACACAGTCCTTGACCTACATAGGGTTTACAGTCCAAGTTGGATGGAAGAGGATTCAATCTCCACTTTACAGCAGAGATAACTGAGTCACGTTGAAGTTAAGTGACTTGCCCAAGGTCAAACAACAGACAAGTAAGAAATAGCAGGGCCTAGGAGAAAGACCATGGGACTGCTAGAAGACCTTGTGTGCTCTAATCCCAGATCTGCCAGGTACCTGCTGTTTGAATTTCAGCAAGTAACTTAACTTCTCTGTGCCTCAATTCCCTCACCTGCAAAATGGAAATTCAATGTCTTCAATGTCTATTCTCCCACCTACTTATACTGTGAGCTCCATGTGGGAATTGATTACTGTGAATCTTGCCACCATTTAGTACAGTAGCTTGGCACATAATAAGCACTTGACAAACGTCATTATTGTCATTAACATTGTTGTTATATTTTTTATCATATATTAGAAGCCAGGTCCTATTGTACAATTAATAATAATAATAATAATAATGGTATTTGTTAAGAGCTTACTATGTGCCAGGCACTGTACTAAGCACTGAGGTAGATATAAGTAAATTGGATTGGACACAGTCCTTGTCCCATGTGGGGCTCACAGTCTCGATCCCCATTTTTACAGATGAGGTAACTGAGGTATAGAGAAGTTAAGTGGCTTGCCCAAGGTCGCACAGCAGACAGGTGGTGAAGCCGGAATTAGAACACCTTCTGACTCAAGTAATGGTGTATATTGAGTACTAGCTGTACTTACAGCACTGTACTAAACAGAGAACTCTACTAAGTGCTGGGATAGATACAAGATAATCAAGTTGGACACAGTCAGTCACATATGGGGCTCACAGTCTAAGTAGGTGGGAGTAAAATTTAATCCCTATTTAACATATGAGGTGAACCGAGTAACAGAGAAATTAAGTGACTTGCCAAAGACCACACAGCAGAAAAGTACAGAGCTGGGATGAGAACCCAGGTACTCTGATTCCCAGGACCATGCTCTATTCACTAGGCCACTCTGCTTTCCCAAGTCTATGAAGGTCTCCTGTTTTTCTTATTAGGCTCCCAAGAGTAGAAATGCACATATGCATCACATTTTTTGTTGATGAATAATTTGACTTCTGTAATGCCCTTTATTCATTCTGACGGTTTGAACCGGACCTATTGTGTAAGTAAAGAAAGGTTTGGAAATGTCATCGCCGCACCAACCCCATCATGCTCATCCTTATCGTTGACTGCGTTTGCTTCCAAGCCCCACTCTGGCTTGTTTATGGCCCATCCGCACATAATAAACCATCCAAACAACTTTTTCACGTCATCTTCAATGAATTCAGAGAATGCAACCGTTTGCACACTCTTCTTCACACATTTTATTACTCCCACGTTCATTCTACAAGGCTGAAGAGAATCACGTAATAAATATCTGTCTTACTCGGGTGAGCTTGATATACTATTTCCTGCTGAGATCCACTCTCCTCTCATAACTTATAGAGCTAGGGAGAATAATTTGTTCTCTCATTCTCTTTCTCAATGAAATTTAGCAAGTTTCCCAATTTCCTAACAAATGAATTTCACACATTGAATTTCAAGTTGCAATGCAATACCTGCTTTGTTGGAATATTGGTCCTCTCAGGCCACTATCAGTCTCTGAGCTTATTGGGGTAACTAAGGAGGAAGAAATGGAAAGCAAAGAAAATAAAAATAGGAACAATGTATAAAAATAAGATCACCATGAAAAGAGAGGTACGGATCACCAATTTGCTTCTCTAAGATGATCTTTCCTAGAGAGCAGGACCGGGTTTATGGTTTGTAAGAGATCTCATATGCTGTGTCCCTGTTATAAGAATTTAGGAAGAGTAACTTTTAGATATGTGATCCACAGGCTATCTCCTCCAAATCTATTTTTACCATAATTACA
This sequence comes from Tachyglossus aculeatus, assembly GCF_015852505.1. Taxonomy (NCBI): domain Eukaryota; kingdom Metazoa; phylum Chordata; class Mammalia; order Monotremata; family Tachyglossidae; genus Tachyglossus; species Tachyglossus aculeatus. The sequence continues at coordinate 151,436,692 of NC_052066.1, read as the reverse complement.
CTGGCTGTGGGTACAGTGGGAATGCCTGGTAAATTATGAATTTCAGCTTTAAAAACCACACCAGCCACTGGCTCTGCCTCCATGCCTGTCAATTCTTGTCGCAGTTGCTAACTCATCCATTCCCTTGAATTAAATAAGTGCTAAAGAGAAACCAAGAAGCATGAGTCAAATTACACTTCCAATCCACTAGGATGCTCTTTCAGCTCAAAAGGAGCATTTAAAGTCAATATGGAGCTAGTCACCATGGAGCTAGGGAAGCAGCGTGGCTCAGTGGAAAGAGCCCAGGCTTGGGAGTCAGAGGTCATGGGTTTGAATCCCAGCTCCACCACTTGTCAGCTGTGTGACTAGGCAAGTCACTTAACTTCTCTGTGCCTCAGTTCCCTCATCTGTAAAATGGGGATGAAGACTGTGAGCCCCACGTGGGACAACATTGATTAACTTGTATCCCCCCAGCACTTACAACAGTGCTTGGCACATAGTAAGTGCTTAACAAATACCAACATTATTATTAGTAGTAGTAGTATGCATTGATAACCCTGCTATGGAGGCACATTCTCAAGAAGACAGGCAGGTGATCATGAACTAAAAATGATGGGTTAACACATAATATGAATTGGCCATAAGATTGAAGAAAACTGAGCCATTTCTCACACACCCCTGGGAAACGCTGCACACAACCAAAGGCTTCTTTCACCTTAGTGTTATGCAATTTAGTGTGTGCTTTGACTCAATCGATCAGTCAATCATATTTATTGAGTGATTATTGTGTGCTGAGCACTGTACTAAGCCCATGGAAGAGTAATAATAATTAATAATTGTGTTATATGTTAAACGCTTGCTATGTGCCAAGGACTATACTAAGCACTGGGGTGGGTACAAACAAATTGGGTTGGACACAGTCCCTGTCTCATGTGGGGCTCACAGTCTTAATCCCCAGTTTATAGAAGAGGCATCTGAGGCACAGAGAATTTACGTGACTTGCCTAAGGTCTCAGAGCAGACAAGTAGAGAAGCCTGGATTAGAACCCAGGTCTTCTGATGCCCATGCTCATGCCTTATACAGTAGGCCACGCTTCTTCTCTACAATACAGCACAGTATAAAATAACTGTTATTATTTATTATTATTAATCTTATTTATCCAGCACTTACTGTGTGCAAAGCACTGCATTAAGCTCTTGGGAGAGTAAAATGTAACATCAGACACATTCCCTGCCCACAGGGAGCTCGCAGTCTTGAAGGGGGAGACAAACATTAATATAAATAAATATATTACAGATATATACATAATTGCAGTAGGACTGAGGGAGGGGTGAATAAAGGATATAAATCCAGATGCAAGGGTGATGAGAAGGAAGTGGGAGAAGAAGAAAAGAGGGCCTAGCAGGGAAAGGCCTCTTCGAGGAGATGTGCTCTTAATAAGGCTTTGATGATGATGGTGGTATTTGTTAAGCACTTACTATGTACCAAGCACTGTTCTAAGCGCTCGGGTAGACTGTGAACTCACAGTCTTAATCCCCATTTTTCAGATGAGGTAACTGAGGGCACAGAGAAGTTAAGTGACTTGCCCAAAGTCACACAGCTGACAAGTGGAAGAGCCAGGATCAGAAGCCACAACCTCCGACTCCCAAGCCCATGGTTTTTCCACTAAGCCACGCTGGTGGCCACGTAGGCATCAGTTAACAGTTAGCCTGATACTAATTAAACAGCCCCATAGGGCTTGAGATTCATTTTAAAGCAGAGATTCAGTCCTTGCCTTCAAGAAACTTACTGTCTAACAAGGGATGCAAAAACAGCAAGGCACATTAAGCAATATAAGTATCTCTGGGTAAAAAACCACAAACAACAATAAAAAACCCAACTATAATTTGGAATTGAGAGACAGAAGTATCTGACAGATTTGTGGCCTTGCTTTAGAGTGTTGTTAAGAGAAATCAGGGAAGGCTTCCTACTGGAAAACTGGGGCTGCCAGAAGTGATTTAAGACAGGGTCAATTTACAGGCTTAGTTTAACAAGTTTACTAAATGGTGCTTGCCCTGGACTTGTAGCAGGAAGCAGGATCTGGAGTGAGTAGTCTGAGCACCTGAAGTATGGTAGTGGGGAACTAGGGAGAGAATCTGAGCCCGCGACCATCATGGAAGAGGGATGGTAGGATTGGAAGGCAAGACCTATTGCCCTTTTGAATCATCTCCCAGGGGGTACGGGTGATCCGCACTCTATGCAATCCTGCTTTGGTCACACATTAATGAGATTTCCGCCCCTCACATTTGGCCTGATTCACCTGTTAGAGACTCCTGGGATATAGAACCATCTCCAGCCCACCAGGAGCCTAGTGGGAAATGCAGCAGCCTCCTCACATCTTTAACTTTGTTGGGGGTTCGTTTCCACATGGCTTCTGCTGGACAGCCTAGTACAGGGATCATTGTGGTGACCAATTCTGCCTACCCTGTGAATATGGAGAGAACAATATATTCACTGCAAGGATCCTCACAGATCCAGTCTCCCCCTTTACAGGGCTCCTGATTTTTTTTTTTTTTTTTTTACACCATCCTTACAGTGCTTAGTGATCCTCAGCTGAAATTTGCCTTAAGGGTAAAATGGTGTAATTATTTTTTCAAGGGATGGAAAGAGAGTAAAATGAAAAACTCGCTGGACAATTCAAGACAGAAAAGGAAACAAGAAAAGAAAATTATATATTACTATTATATGTGACTATGATAGATACAGAACATAACATTTCAGTTGTGTCAATGAAGTGTGAAAGTAGTTTCCAAGTGTGAAGACTATAGAGAACATTTCTATCGGGTGCCTTGACTTTTCCTATATTACAGTGTTATTATAAGTAACCAGCAGTGTTAACCTGCTATATTATTAACATGTTACATTAGCCTTAATACTTAATCTAGAATTCATACTGTGGGTTCTTTTCCTGAAAGAGAATAACACCTTTCCAAATGCCTTCAAAACTTCCAGGAATAAAATTAAGTCATTAAGCACTAGTTGGAAGCCAACATTTAAAATTATGAATTCACTGAATATCTCCATGCCTTTAAACTGACTTTAAAAAAATGGTAAAGACATCTGGATAAGATACTGAGACACAGAACTCTTCAGAAATGTTCATGCCTATATGAATTTACATAGACACACAAACACAAACACATGCATGCGCTTAAATCATGAAAGATCAACATTCCTAGAGTTAAAATCTCGAGACTCTGAAACTGTTGGAACTGTTCAAAAATTTGTCTAAAGGGAAAAAATATATACATCTGTACATGAGCCTTTGTGCTATTTCTTTGGCCTTTTATTTGGCCAAAATTGTTTTTTTTTTCTTCACTTGTTTATTTTTAAGTGGGTTTTTGAGGCTATAAATCAAAACAAATCCACTTGTTACTCTATTATTTCACTATTTCAGACAAAAGCATTTATTTCCCTCATCTGATCAACAACTGTGGCAACTCTCCATTGATTAATATAAACCTTCAGAAAAGTAAATCAGCTCTACCTTGATACATTCTTCTTCTTTCCCCACCAGCCCGTTTGGTTCTTCTGGGCTGAACAGTGTAGATTATGAGCAGCAGTAGCTACTGCCTACTTATAGGAAATGCTCTTTCAAATGGCGTGTGGGGTGGGGGGTGCGGGTAACTTGCAGGCATTCCTAAACAGATAATTTGGGTGAACAAAAGACAGTAATACCTACCCATAATATCTCCCATTTTTCCCCAAGCTGGGAAATGTGTGTTTCAGGAGAACACAGGTGGAGCTCACCGGATTCCACAAAATAAAAATAGAATAAATCATGATGAAGTTACCTGAGGGTTTGGATCAAGTTCCTACACAAATGGTGATTAACTGAATACCTGCTCTGGAATGTTGGCTTGGCAAAAGGTTAACTGCACATGAATGAATCTGTCTGCGTACTTAGAAACCACTCTTAAACTTCTTTTCCATTAAAAAAAAATTGTTGGATCTTCTAACTCACCGACCTTATTTGGAGAATTTTTTTCTCCCCTTTTCTTTCTTGGTTGTCCTCATTCATGACCAGTGTGGAAATGCCTTCCAAGAACAAGAGGCCATGGTCTCCCATCAGCTCTGTCTCCTTGCCTCTTCTCCAATCCATTAATGCTTTGGACAGCCTGGGGGGAGAGATGGCTGACAATTGAAACATAAGTGGATTGCATTTTTCCATTTCATGTCCATGCTGCAGGACATGGTTCTCAAGTGTGGGAAAGGCCTTAAAGTAACATTTCAAATCCTCCCTTCTCCATCATTGCTACCCTAACCGTAAATATTTCATGTCAGCAATCTATGGAGACTAGAGATGATATGGAAACAGAAGACCCTCCCCACTTCATAAAAATTCTGGTGATAAACTAGATTTCCTTCTCACCATTATTTTCAATTTTCATACTTATAGAAATCCATTAAATTTCACAGCAATTTAGAGCATTAACAAATTGATCTTCAAAATGACACAGGGAGGTAAGATTATTTCCACTTTTTAGGGATGAGAGATTGAGTCCAAGTGGTAAAATGTCTCTCCAAGTCTTTATGGAAATTCAAAATTAGAACTGAATTTAGAGTGCAGGTATGTCTTGTTCTCTTCTCGAGACCAAGGCTTCAACCCATTTTGTCCAGTTACTTTCTGCTTTCTTAAAAATCCTCTTATAATTCTCAGTTAAATTTTGATTAACTTTCCTGTCCCTATTCCCCAGTCCACCTTAGTTAGCACTGGGATATTGCCCTAAGCGTGATCTGAGTGTAGTCAATGCAGGTCACTGTTGTTCATGTTCGGGGATGGTGAAATCTTCTTTCTATTTTTAGTGATTCCTAAACTCTTCCATTTCAGGGCCTCCTGTTTACTGCTTGCTACTTGGACATTCCTCCTCCTAGATATTCACCTGTTATGTGGTAAGAAAGGTGACTTTCACTTAAAATTGAGTTGAGGAAGAAAAAATGGTTTGTTATTTCTCTTCTTACTCTGAGAAAGGCCACTCTTTTCTTCATATAAATAGGCAAAATTGACATGAAAAAGTACTTCAAGAGATGAACTCTACCACTGAACACAAATCCAGTGAATTTCTGTATATCTTTAAATGTTTTATATGTCCCAGTCATATATAATTTATTGTGTTGTGAAGCTGAGCCCTTCTTTGAATGAAAATTTTACTGTCAGAGCCTGAGGTACTTTTAGTTTGATGATTTAAAACTCCCAAGGCACTCACAGCAAATAGCACTTTTTATTACAGTCTGTTTGTCCAAGAGGTCAACTTTCAGCACAGTAAGATTTTATTCCACAGCAGAATTATTTCACCTAAAAAAGACATTCCCCAATTTAATCCACTGGGTGAGGAAGGCAGGCAATCCCCTTTCCACTGTACATCGACTGACCCGTGTGGGTGGGAAGAAAGTTTTCCAGGCAACCTAGCCTCTTCACCTCTTCTCCTGCAAACATGAAGTTGGGCATTACTAAATATGTGTTGAACTGGTCAGAACAGTTAAAGCTGCAAAGGAGGGTGAGTGAGGAACTAAGAAACAGGCAAGTCTTGATAATAGATTGCTGGGATCAGCATGGCATAGTGGATAGGGCATGATAGTAATAATAATGATGGCATTTGTTATGCACTTACTATGTGCAGAGCACTGTTCTAAGCGCTGGGGAGGTTACAAAGTGATCAGGTTGTCCCACGGGGGCTCACAGTCTTAATCCCCATTTTACAGATGAGGGAACTGAGGCACAGAGAAGTGAAGTGACTTGCCCAAAGTCACACAGCTGACAATTGGCAGAGCAGGGATGGGCCTGGGAGTCAGAAGGATCTGGGTTCTAATTCTGACTCTGCCATTTGTCTGCTGTCTGGACTTGGGCAAATCACTTCACTCCTTTGGGCCTCAGTTACCCCATCTGTAAAATGGGGATTAAGACTGTGAACCCCATGTGGGACATGGACTGTGTCTAACTTGAGTATATTGTTATATTGTACTCTCCCAAACACTTAGTACAGTGCTCTTAGTAATGCTTAGTAATTCTTAGTAATGCTGCTGCCCGGATTATCTTTGTCCAGAAACGCTCTGGGCATATTACTCCCCTCCTCAAAAATCTCCAGTGGCTACCAATCAATCTGCGCATCAGGCTGAAACTCCTCACCCTGGGCTTCAAGGCTGTCCATCACCTCGACCCCTCCTACCTCACCTCCCTTCTCTCCTTCTCCAGCCCAGCCCACACCCTCGGCTCCTCTGCCGCTATCCTCCTCACTGTGCCTCGTTCTCGCCTGTCCCGCCATCGACCCCCGGCCCACGTCCTCCCCCGGGCCTGGAATGCCCTCCCTCTGCCCATCCGCCAAGCTACCTCTCTTCCTCCCTTCAAGGCCCTACTGAGAGCTCACCTCCTTCAGGAGGCCTTCCCAGACTGAGCCCCTTTCTTCCTCTCCCCCGCATCCCCCTCTCCATCCCCCCCATCTTACCTCCTTCTCTTCCCCACAGCACCTGTATATATGTATATATATTTGTACATATTTATTACTCTATTGATTTATTTATTTATTTTACTTGTACATATCTATTCTATTTATTTTATTTTGTTAGTATGTTTGGTTTTGTTCTCTGTCTCCCCCTTTTAGACTGTGAGCCCACTGTTGGGTAGGGACTGTCTCCATGTGTTGCAAACTTGTACTTCCCAAGAGCTTAGTACAGTGCTCTGCACACAGTAAGCACTCAATAAATGCGATTGATGATGATGATGATGCTCTTCACAGAGTAAGCACGCAATAAATAATAATACTAATTGTGGTATTTGTTAAGCACTTACTACATTCCAGGCACTGTACTAAGCGCTGGGGTGGATAAAAGCAAATCAGGTTGGACACAGTCCCTGTCCCACGTGGGACTCACAAGCTCAGTCCTCATTTCAAGATGAGGAAACTGAGGCCCAGAGAAGTGAAGTGACTTGCCCCAGATCACATAGCAGACAAGTGGCAGAGCCAGAATTAAAACCCAGGTTCTTCTTACTCCTAGTCCCGTGCTCTACCCGCTACGTATACTGCTTCTCTAAATATGGTTGACTGACTGGCTGATAGATTATTTTATATCTACCCTATTGCTTATAACAGTGCTGGCACGTAGTAAGCCCTTAACAATTATCATTAAAAAGAAGAAAGTCTTGGAATCAGGTGGCTGGGATCTTGCCCCTTCTTGTTGAGGGGACTCGGCGCACACTGCCAGGTTTAGGGTCTTTGTTAGAAAATGAAACCTGGAGATTTCAAATTTGGAGTGCCTTTTAGACAAATCACAATTTGAGAAAATATTCAAAAGTTCGGGGCCTTCTCCCCATGCCTGACCTGGGTTAAAATAATGTTGGGTTTTCCCTGCCCCTTTACTGGAGGGGTAGAATCCCCTGAATTGGCACTGACTCTGGTATTGTTTGACTTGCAATGGTACGTGGCGTAATAAATGTATCTCTTTGGCTTCAGCATCCCGTTTCTCATTTTGCTTTAGTGCTGCATGTTCCTTAGAGATGATGTTGAGTTTAAGCTATCTTGTGATGATGCTAAATTCATTTCTGAGATCAGCAGGAAGGGAATAAAATTGTGTGCATGTTTCCTGCGAAATATGCAGTATTAAGCCGATCTTAGATTAAAAGACAAGCTTGGCTTTAAAGGTAAATGTGATTAGTTTCTTCTCCTGAGCTCTCGGGTACATTTTATACTTCCACTGATCCTGTATGGGTGCTCCATTATACCCATTTATAAGCTCCAGCCCCTTGTACTTAGCTCCTGTTGAGTCTATTAAGTTGGCATCAAGTCAACTTGTCCCTTAGTGATAGTACACAAACTCTCAGAGTGCTGCAGGATTCTGCATCTGTCCTCTTACCTGTCACTTCAGCCTCCTTTTACTGATGTTAAAAGAAATCTTTACTGTCAGTCATATAACCAATTCACTTTGTTCCCAGGCAGTGACAAGCTTGTTGTGTTTCTCTCACCATAGAACCGATGCCTGTGAATTAGCATTCTCAAAATTTATACTCGCTCATTAGTCTGAATAAATTTGAAAGCTGCTGTTCGGATTTTTAAAAAATGTAGCCCAGCTTTCCCTAGCTATAATTGAGGCATCTTTAGGAAAAGTAAATTAAAATCTGACTCCCAGGTATACACTTTATGATTTTAGAGCCAAAGGGCCTTTTTGTGGCATCATTGGAGCTATAAATACCTTTTTTAAAAAAATAATATAACTCCCAATCATTTTTTCCTCCTCCTATTTACTTTTTTTTTCCACTATGAATTAACCAAGAGCCCAGTTCCACTTCGGCAGAAGCTGAAGCATTTCGATGTGAGTAAGGGCAGCTATTCTTGGATTGTGAAGGCTTGAAAAGAAGAATAATTTCCACCCCAAAAAGGTCCTTTCTCCTCTACACATTTGCTTATTTGTGGGAGCACAACCTGAAGCCTACTCCAGATAAGCAGATAAGATACCTTCCTGCCTGGATGGACACACACACAAACACACACACACACCCCACTACAAGAACCCTGACATGAAAATGTGTTGGAAGAACAGTTGGTCCTTAGTTCATTCCAGGAGAGAAGCAGTGTGGCCTAGTGGAAAAGATCACAGGCCTTGGAGTCAGAGGACCTGGGTTCTAATCCTAGCTCTGCCATTTGCCTGCTGTGTGACCGTGGACAAGTCACTTTACCACTCGGTGCCTCAGTTATCTGCAAAATGAGGGTAAAATATCAGTTTCCTCTCTCTCCCTTAGATTGTAATCCCCAGGAGGGACAAGGATTGTGTCCCATCTGCTTAGATTGTATCGACCCCCGGTGCTTAGTACAGTGCTAGTTACTTGGAGATTTCAAATTTGAGGTGCCTTTAGACAAATCACAATTTGAGAAAATATTCAAAGGTTCTGAGCCGTCTCCCCATGCTTGACCTGTCTTAAAATATTGTTGGGTTGTAGAAGTACCACAGTTATCGTTATTAGTCCTGGACACAAATGGTGTCAGGACTGTGCCAGAAGTGTCAGAGTTTAGCCCAAACAAACCAAAGAAAAAGTGAAGTCCTGTGATTGGACAAGTGATGCATTTTGCAATGGTAAATCCAACCCCCAAGCAGCGTAGCTTAATGGATAGAGCCTTCGCCTGGGAGTCAGAAGGCGTGTGTATTTATCCACAGTGACGTCTATATTCCCATCTGGGCAGTAAACACTTGGGCAGGGAACATGTCTATGAGTTCAGTTGTATTGTACCCTTCCAAGCACTTAGTACAGTGCTCTGCACACAGTAAGTGCTCAACAAAGACTACTGATTGTTTCAATGATTGATAGACTGCAGTGCATACAAGAAATGCAGCAAAAATTTAGCCTTCCTTTCCTTTTCTTCCACTCCCTTCTGCATCTCCAACTTGCTGCCTTTATTCACCACACCCTCCCAGCCCCACAGTATTTATGTACGTCTGTAATTTATTCATTTATACTAATATCTGTCTCCTCCACTAGACTGAAAGCTCATTGTGGGCAGGGAATGTGTTTGTTTTTTATGTTGTACTCTCTCAAGTGCTTAGTACAGTACTCTGCACACAGAAAGTGCTCAATAAATACAATTGACTGACTGAGCACTTTCTTTCCAGCCCAATGTCAATCAATCAATTAATAAATAAAGGGTATTTATTTAGTGATTACTGTGTGCAGAGCCCTTTATAAGCACTTAGGAGAGTGGAATATAACGGAGTTGATAGACATGTTGCCTCCCCACAACAAGCTCACAGTCTAGGGGGGAGACAAACACTAATATAAATAAATAAATTATGGATATATTCATAAGTGCTGTGGAGCTAGGAGCTAGGAGGGGGGATAACTAGAGAAGTCATCCTAGTCATCTAGACTAGAGAAGAGGAATGATTAGAGAAGCGGCGAGGCTTAGTGGAAAGAGCACGGGTTTGGGAATCAGAGGTAGTGGGTTCTAATTCTACCTCTGCCACTTATCAGCTGTGTGACTTTGGGCAAGTCAATTAACTTCTCTGTGCCTCAGTTAACTCTTCTATAAAATGGAGATTAAGACTGTGAGCCCCACATAGGACAACATGATTACCTAGTATCTACCCCAGTGCTTAGAACAGTGCTTGGCATATAGTAAGCACTTAACAAATAATAATAATAATGATGGCATTTGTTAAGTGGTGGAGCCAGGATTAGAACCCATGACCTCTGACTCCCAAGCCCGGGCTCTTTCCACTGAGCCCTGCTGCTTTCATTATCATTATTATAACTATTATTATGACTAAAGGAAGGAAGTCAGGGTGATGAGGAAGGGAGTAAGAGAAGGGGAAATGAGGGCTTCCTGGAGGAGTCGTGCTTGGTCTTACCCTTGAACCAGACCCACGCCTACTTCTTGACTGGGGAGGGAACACATACTTATTCTCCACGGCATTAGCCTTCACAGCCTGCACAACACCCAACAACTGAAGTCTCATCACAGTACAATGAGCTACACTGCACAGCCGACAATCCACCCTGCGCAAACAATGCAGTTTGGAATTTAGAGTCAATTCCGTCTCGCTTCCTGTTGTCGAAAGATATTTTACACAATTTAGTCGCGGGTCATAATTAGATTTATTTCTCGCCTTCTAAGTCAGGGTCTCCAACATGCAGATGAATTGAATAATTCCCCCTTCTTGTGATCCCACCAGGACAATGCTCTCGGCATTCAGAACGCAGTGTTCTCAAAGCTTGTGTTCTCTGCCAGTAGAAACCACAATTCCCTATTCTCTGTTATGTTGTGTTTGACTGTAGAATAATATTTGGGTAGTAAAGTAGTGTTTGAGTAGTAGAAATCTATGAGGGTATCCTCAGTTTTCATAGGACATTAGTAAGAGTTTCCTAATTTGTGGTCTTCCATGAGGTGATATTTCAGCAATAAGAGAAGTCTACTAACACATTAGGAGTGAAGTGAAATTCAAGAATTAAACACTTAGGCAGGTCCCCTTGTCCCCTTGATGCAATAAACACTCCATTATATTGCCTTCAATGTTTAAGGAACACAAATAGGCAACCCTATGCTTACAGTTTTCCATTTCCCAAGCCCAAACCAGAGTGTGCAGTGGAAAAATTCCCACCCCATTCCTCAATTTCAGCCTAACATTTTACACATTTTAAAAACACTTTTTCTGTGTATAGCAATTCAGCTTTGCAGCCTCTGCTGTTCTATCTGGGTATGAATAGGGTGGACACCAACCAAAGAGATCTGGAGTAATTTCCATTGCTTATCCTAGTTAAATTATGTAGGTTTCATGGAATGATGTCATACAAAAATCCTCTGAACCGAGACACGTCCCCAAGAGGACCAAAGATCTCCCCCAACTTTGTTTTCCTGTTCTGTGTGCTTGTAAACATGGCCATCACTTACAGCGCAGACCTAGGAGTCAGAAGGACCTAGGTTTTAATCTTGGCTTTACCAAATGTCTGCTGTGTGACCTTAGGCAAGTCACTTAACTTCTCTGGGCCTCAGTCACTCATTTGTAAAATGGGGATTAGGAGTATAAGCCCTATGTAGAACAGGGACTGTGTCCAACCTGATTAGTTTGTACCTACACCAGAGTTTAAAACAGCACTTGTATATAGTAAGCACTAAACAAGTACTACAATTATTATTATTATTATTATTATTATTATTATTAATGGCATTTATTAAGTGCCTACTATGTGCAAAGCACTTTCTAAGCACTGGGGAGGATACAATTTGATCAGGTTGTCCCACGAGGGGCTCACAGTTTTAATCCCCATTTTACAGATGAGGTAACTGAGGCACAGAGAAGTTAAGTGACTTGCCCAGAGTCACACAGCTGACAAGCGGCGGAGCAGGGATTTGAACCCATGACAGCTGAATCTAAAGCCCATGCTTTTTCCACTGAGCTATGCTGCTTCTGGACTGAGGTGGAGGGAGATCCCATTCAAAATTAAAATTGAAATTTTAGATAGAAGGGCATTCAGTTCTATATTCACACCAGACAGAGACAGAGCAGCTGAAAACTGGAAGGACTCCTTAGGTAAAAACCCCACAGATGCGCAATCTACATGCTGCAGACACGATCACAGCCCCTGATTCAGGTCAGGGCTGAGAAAAGCTGAGAAAGGTTGAGCAAGCCAAAGTTCAGCAGTCTGATTCCAGTCAGTGCTATTTCAGCTATCCACTTGCCACATTTTTTCTACCTTGGCTCTTCACAAGTTTAAGCCATAATGTAAATTGCCCTTCAACTCTCTCTTCTTCCTTTCATCTCTTCAGATGTGGAAGACAAACCGGCAGCAGAGCTGTTACCCAACTGTTCAATTCACTTTGTGAACTAGGCTGATATAACCTGGGGAGAAGGCTTTTAGTTTGGGTTACAACTGGGTGGTCCTGTAATTCCATGGGGGATTCTCCTCCTGTTTCATGCCTGGTAATGCAGAATAATAATAATAACGATGGTATTTGTTAAGCACTTGCTACCTGCCAAGTAGTGAACTAAGCGCTGGGGTGAATACAATCAAATAGGGTCGGACACAGTCCCTGTCCCACGTGGGGCTCACAGTCTCAATCCCCATTTTACAGATAAAGATGAGTTAAGTGAGGCACAGAGAAGTGAAGTGACTTGCCCACGGTCACACTGCAGACATGCGGCAGAACTCAATCAAAACCTCATGATTGGAGGAAATGAGGGACTCCCAGACAAACTGGCTTTTACAGGATTGTCAGGTCCCAAGACTTCTCTGGATCTGGATCTCTGGAGAATCAGCGTGGCTCAGTGGAAAGAGCCCAGGCTTTGGAGTCAGAGCTCATGAGTTCAAATCCCAGCTCCACAACTTGTCAGCTGTGTGACTTTGGGCAAGTCACTTAACTTCTCTGTGCCTCAGTTACCTCATCTGAAAAATGGGGATTAAGACTGTGAGCCCCCCATGGGACAACCTGATCACTTTATAACCTCCCCAGTGCTTAGAACAGTGCTTTGCACATAGTAAGCATTTAATAAATGCCATCATCATCATCATCATCATCTCCTAGTGCGATTGAAGTGGTGCTTGTAAGTCCAACCATATAGTGGATGAGGAATATCGAGGACACTATATTTGGGACAAAGGTCAGGTCAATGCCAGTAAAGTGAAATGGAGAAATGAGGCACTTATGTGATGATTCAAGAAAAAAAAAAAACCTTTTGTCTCCCCTTTCTGGAGTTTTTAATGGTAAATTATGTAGCTATTTGCCTAGTATAGACTTTGGTCTGGGAAAGTTATTCTGTGTAAGGTTTTGGAATATAAGTTTCAATTAGCAAAAAGTGCTATGCTTGGCACTGCTTAGATTCCCCCACAGCACTTAAATACATATCTGTAATTTATTTATTTATATTAATATCTCTCTCCCCTTCGAGACTATAAGCTTGTTGTGGGCAGGGAATGTGTCTGTTTATTGTTGGACTGTACTCTCTCAAGCACTTAATACAGAGCTCTGCACACAGTAAGCACTCCATAAATATGATTGAATGAATGAAGATTCAGGCACAGAAATTCAGAGCAAGGGATTGGACTCTGGGTCAGTCCGGGGCATGATTTTCTTTTTTTTTTTTTTGCAGAAAGGATGGGTTCACTTCATTGGGTTTTACAGAGGAAAAGCAGGAAGGAATACTTATTCCAAGTGAAGGAACTCCAATTTAGGAATGAGAAGCAGATTGCTAGCTAAGAAAATTAATAGGGCTTGGTATAATTCTTTAACTTAGGGGTTGAGAGAAAACCTGGCAGGTGCTGGGAAAACTCAGGTCAGACCACAAATGCTCCATGTGGCTGCACATACTCTGAGGACCTAAAAGGAAAGAATTGTGCAGAAATATTGAATTTCTAGTGGTGAGGACAATAAGGGCTTTTCTATTAATGAGCTAATCGTATGGACAGGGGATTTAACAATGGGAACAGAGGAAGGGTTGGCTTTTAGACTTGCTAACGAGGAAGAAGTGACCAGATTTGGTAATGGCTTGTGTGTGAAACAAATATCTGAGGGAAGAAACCAAAACATGGTCTTGCTATTGTTACCTATGAGACCAGGGAGTTAGCAGGAAGTCCAAAAATGAAGCAATGGAAAAGTACATTATATGATAATGTTGACAAGCAACTGGAATCTCTTCTATGGAGAAACTAGTTCAGTGGAGGATCTCTGTATGGGTTCCCAGAGGTAAATACTTGTAGACGGACATTTTACACATTCTGGAAATGCCCTGAGAAATCTACACTACTCCAAATGGTCTTTCATAAGTAATACGATTTTGTCTGAATGCAAGGAACATGAGCAAGTATTAAACAACAAGGTGCTTGGAAAAATCCCATTGTCTTAGGCCTCCTAGACTGTGAGACTCGAGTAGGAACTGTTCCTGATCTGATCATCCTTTACTGTGGAGTTTGGGTCACAGTAAACACTTAATAAGCACCATCATTATTGTCCATCCTTATTGTTAGGAATGTCCTATCAAATCTCCGCACCATGGCCCTCTACGACTCTACTTTTCCTTCCCTTAATCCACTAAGAAAACACCATTCTTGAGTTTATCCAAAATCTTCTTGAATCTATTGATACTTAAGGGCTGCAAAACTTCCTGTGGTAATGAATCCCATCTGTGTACCACCCACTATGTGAAAAAATGTTTCCTTTTATGTGTTTTGAACCCACGTTATCCATGTTACATATATTAAAACAGGGCCAGTCCACCCCACACATATTTCAAGTGGTCAAATAAGAAAATTATTAGGATAAAAATAGAGGTAAAAATGTACTAGTTGGAAAGTTACTTAAGTAGGACCATAAAATGTGAAAATCTCTTTGGTGCATTTTGGGGCAGTAATTGTGCATACAATATATGAAAATCACACATTAAAACCTAGGGTCCTGAAGAGCTTGTTGCAATATGTTCCCATTAATATAATGTCTACCATATCACAGGTGCTCAATACCTATTAGATGATAATAACAGTTAAAAGTGATTACAAAGAAAGCCATTCAAAGAGTATTCACAGAAATTGACCCCATAGGATAAAGCAACAGATGGGAGGTCTTTCCAACCGCAAGACTCTGAAGATATTTGATAACCGGAGATAATTTGGACACAAACAATATGGAATTTTATGGATGCAAGTGATCACCTTGGTTTTTACTTGATGGAAAATACAGTTGTGATGATGGTGATGATGACTGTGGTATTTGTTAAACACTTACTATGAGCCAGGCTGGGGGAAATACAAGCAAATTGAGTTGGACACAGTCCCTGTCCCACATGTGGCTCACGGTCTCAATCCCCATTTTACGGGTGAGGTAACTGAGGCACAGAGAAGTTAAGTGGGTTGCCCAAGGTCACACAGCAGACATGGGGAAGAGCCGGAATTAGAAACCAGGTCTTTCTGACTCCCAGGCCTATGGCTGTTAGACTGTGAGCCCACTGTTGGGTAGGGACTGTCTCTAGATGTTATCAATTTGTACTTCCCAAGCGCTTAGTACAGTGCTCTGCACATAGTAAGCGCTCAATAAATACGATTGATGATGATGATGTTATCCACTAGGACATGCTGTTTCTCTTGGTTGTGGAACCAAGGGGTGTTCTGCAATGCTCCAAATGAATGTTACAAACTGCATTTGGCTCCAACTTCTAGAGTATCTTTTTGAGGAGCTATACATGTGATAATAATGATTATTAATCAATCAATGGTATTGACTGAGCACTTACCACATATGGAGTACTGCATTAAGCCCTTATGATGTGCCAAGCATGGGGATAGAGCCAAGATGATCACTTCAGGCACAATACCTGCCCTACATGGGGCTCACAGTCTGAGAAGAATGGAGCATGAAGAGTACATCCCTATTTTCCAGATGAGGAAAGTGAGGCCCAGAGAGGTTAAGTGACCTGTCTGATGTCATACTGCAGGCAAAGTGGTGTAGCCAGAGCTAGAACTCACTCCTAGCCCTTTGTCTTTTCCTCTATGCCTCTCTGCTTCCCTTCAAAGAAGGCAGAGTGGCCTATCAATCAAAGTCATTGATTGAGCACTTACTGTGTGCAGAGCACTGTACCAACCACTTGGGAGAATACAATGTAATAGAGTTGGTAGACACATTCCCTGGACTAGAAAGAACACAGGCTTGGGAGGCAGCGGACCTGTGTTTTAATCCTGGCTCTGCCACCTGCCTGCCGTGCAACCTAGGATAAATCATCTAACTTCGCTGTGTCTCAGTGGTCCATATAGGCTCAGATAAAATATAGGAGGTGGTGTGAGTTTACAACCTGGAAATCCAGGCACTCCCTAAATCTAGATTCCTCTGAGTTGAGAAAGACAAAATTACCTCTGACATTGGGTCCCCAGGTCTGCCCTGCCTCCTTACCTTGTTATATTTTCTTATCTAAGAAGAGCTGGAGTAATTGTGATTATGTATAATTTAGATAGAGTATCTGAAAAGGTGGAAATGATGGTCTCCCCTAGAGGTAACCTAACGATCTTCAAAAGGGAACACTTAGAAGTTGTAAAGAAAATGGTACTGAGCCATCTGAAGGGCAAAGTAAACTATATATACATATATAAATAAAGTATATATATATATATATATATATATATATATATATATATACTTTAAAAAGCCCTTTGGCTACTGAAGAACACTTTTCTCAAAGCACAGATTATTTGTGTACCTAGGAGAAGAGAAAAAAGAGGAAATATAAACTTTAAATGGTTAAGAGAATTGTATCTCCTTTAGTAAGAGAAACTCTGCTGGAACAAAAAAATATACTAACCTTAACAGGTAACAAGAAATAACAGAGTAAAGGAATGAGGATCAGTCACAGACTCACACCAATGGAAAAAAGTAGCAAAACATAAATGAAGGGGAAGTAAGAATCCTTTTCGTTTTTAGAGCATCAATAAGATCTATGAAAAGTGAGATAATTCATGGTGAAAAATCCCGATTGTAAAATGTATCTTGCTCATGAAATAGGTGATAACTTTTCATTCTGAGTGCAGGATAGAAAATGGGTGGCACCTCTTACTAGCTGAATTACTATATAGGAAGATTTTGTGATTTTGGTAAGGTTTTTTACCTTAGGTCTAAAAGTAAATTTCCTTAGTGGGATGGTTTGGTATTCTAGGAGAGGGATCATGAAAGTAGGATCCAGAAGAATTGGGTCCTATGCCTGACATTGGACGTTGTGAACTTGGGCAGATCAGTCAATCTCTGTGGTTTCAGCTTAACAATCTGCAATACCTACCCCTACCAGTTTAACAGGGCTTAGTGTGAGCAACTTCAAACTTTTTGGAAGAAAGTTCCCATGGAAAATGTTGAGAAGCCTGATTTTTCTAGGGTTAAACCCTTTGGAAACTGCATTTAGACCTCAAAATGCCCTGGGCTGTCCCGTTTGAGGATGCAATGAAAACTGATGTCTGGCTATCAATCAATCAATCATATTTGTTGAGCACTTCTGTATGCAGAGTACTGTACCAAGTCCTTAGGAGAGTACCGTATAACAGAGTTGGTAGAAATATTCCCTGTCCACAGTGAGCTCTCAGTCTAGAAGGGGAGACAGACACTGGTATAAATTATGGATAAATTATGGATATATGCGTAAGCGCTGTTGGGCTGAGAGAGGGGTGTTATAGAGAGCAAATCAGAGTGACATCGAAGGGAGAGGGAAAAGAGGAAATGAGGGCTTAATTGGGGAAGGCCTGTTGGAGATGATGTGCCAGAATCTCAGCAAAAGCAACGTGGCCTAATGCAGAGAGCTTAGGCCTGGGAGGCAAAAGATCTGTGTTCTAATCCTGACTCTGCCACCTGCCTGCTTTGTTGACTTAGTTCACTTCACTACTCTGTACCTCAGTTTCCCCATCTGTAAAATAGGGATTAAATATTGGTTCCCCACCTACTTAGACTATGAGTCTCATGTGGTAAAGGGACAGCATCTGACCTGATTATTCTTATATCTAGCCCAGTGCTTAAAACTGTTCTTGGCACATACTAAGTACTTAACAAATGCTATTATTATTATTATTAGCATCATCATTATCATTATAATAACTGAAGCTCTTCCAACTCAATAGGCTCTGAGCATTTTGAAAGACATCCAGGAACCTCTGTGTGCTAATTACTGGGCCCTGGAGGCAAATGCCCAAGAAGTCCGTTAGTGCTATGGACCAACATCCTGAGTACATTCATGTTTCAGTTGGCACCCGAGAAACGTTTCATGCAATCAAAGAATTTCAATGGCAACACCATGATGAATAGTGTCAGCAAATTCTGCTAACTAGGCAGGACAATATCCAACAAGTCTGATCCTGACTCTTCCAATAGGTCTGCTACTCAAATCTGAAATTTTGGGAGATTTGTTTTTGTTTATTTTTGTTTTTATAGTATTTATTGTTTGCTATGTGCTAGGCACTGTACTAAGTGCTGGATGGATACAAGGTAATCAGGTTAGACAAAGCCCACTATCCTAATAATAATAATGATAATGTTGGTATTTGTTAAGCACTTACTATGTGCCAAGCACTGTTCTAACCACTGGGGTACTTGTACTTCCCAACTTGTACTTCCCAAGTGCTTAGTACAGTGCTCTGCACACAGTAAGTGCTAACTAAATACGATTGAATGAATGAATGGGGTAGATACAAGGTAATCAGGTTGTCCCACATGGGGCTCACAGTCTTCATCCCCATTTTACAGATGAGGTAAGTGATGCACAGAGAAGTTAAGTGACTTGCCCAAGGTCACATAGCTGACAAGTGGCAGAGCCAGGATTAGAACCCACGACTTCTGACGCCCAAGCCCGTGTTCTTTCCACTAAGCCACGGTGCTTCTCAATCAGGTTGTCCCACGTGGGGGCTCACAGTCTTAATCCCCATTTTTGAGATGAGGTAACTGCAGAACAGAGAAGTTAAGTGACTGGCCCAAAGTCAAACAGCTGAGCCAGGATAAGAAATCTATGTCTGACTTCCATCCCCTGTCCAGTAGGTCATGCTACTTCTCCTCTATGATCTGGGAGAGCCAGAGGTTCAGGTAGATTTGGATCTCACCACTGCACGTTCCCAGGGCTGACATGCCTATATACATAAATACAAGATGGAAGTGCTCTCCCTGCAGATTCAGGGAAACTATCAGGGCTGGCATTGTGCCACAAGCTCTTTTTTTTTCTTTTGGTTCCAAAACTGGGGATAGTAGGATCCCTTTGGGTACGCCAACTATTTAGTTTTCATATCCTACATAACAAAAAGGATACCCCACAATCCTCAGCAGAGAGGTTATCTTGTTCTAGTTAGGGAAATGACAGGGAGTTTGAAATCTTAATTGCTAGCCTTAGTGGTTCTAAGAATACTAATTGGGAGGAAAGAATTTGGGGGCTTTGGGGGAAAATATTTCTTTACTGTATCATGTTATTATAATAGATCAAAGGTAAAATGATTATCTTCCTCTTCATGTAGTCAGCTAAGATTTTTCTTTCTTTGGAATAAAAAGGGAAACATAGTCACAGTAATTAGTCATGGCCCATGCACACATGTACAGCCTTTTATGTGAATACTCTAAACCTACTTTATAAAAATCTAATCCCTTCAGTTTGATTAACACATTGATGATGTACATTTTCCTTGAAGAAGAAAACAAGGCTTAAAGGGTTAAAAAAAATTGAAAATGAAGGCGCTCTGGGAATGTTAAATATAAACAAAGTAGTACAAATTTCGGTGAAAATACCAATACAATGTACTAAAAATTGGCCTCATGAGGAATTAAAAAAGAGGAGGTTGATACTAGGCATGTGTATCCATTGAAAATAAATCAACTCTGCGTTATCACAGTATCTAAAGAGCCCCTGTATATCTTTATTTAAGATACGCAGGATGCCAAGTAGAAAAAAAAATGAAATACATATTGTTTTTCAAACTGGTACATGAATATGGTTGTAATTTTAATGTTCCTTGCTGGAAAAAGGTCATCTTTGGCGAGGTCGGGTTTTTCTTAAGGTCATTTCACATTGAGATATCTGCCTGCTTCTGACATTTCATCTAGAAGAGGCGCAAGTATTCTGACACATGAAATGGGTTCTTTACAAACCCAATGGCTATTTCTATCAACATCTGTTATTCTTACACAAAAGGGAAATATGCATTGATTGCAAACAAGACTTTAACTTCTTTTGGAGTCTATGAATACAGCCAAGTGTATAGATTTCTCAATACTTAAAGGGGCAGTATTCTCCACACAAAATATAAAAGTCACCCTGGCTTGTCGGGAATGAATGTGAAAATAATACAATAGGTATGCCTTTAATCCTAAAAAAGGTTGTAAAATATTATAAAGATACATTCTTTATTTTACATGGAAACATAACAAACCATCCTCGTTTGCCTAATCTTCCTACCAGGTGAAGGTGAAATCTAATGAGTTCAAGACATTTTCTGAGTGTTCATCCTTTCACCAGATGTGCTCACCAGCAAATTCCTTTGTATTTCTCTACAGATTGTCCCCTGCTTACATGCTAAACTAAATCCCTAATAGCTCAATCACCAAACACTACAATTTTTCACTTGATAATAATAATCATTATAGTGTTTATTAAGCAATTTTTCTATGCCAAGTGCTGGAGTAGATACAAGATAATTACATCCGACACATTCCCAGTCCCACACAGAGTTCAAAGTCCAACAGGAAGAACAGGTATTTTATGCCCATTTTACAGATAATGAAACTCAGGAATAGAGAAGTTATGGTGATTTGACACAAGTCACACAGCAAGTAATTGGCAGAGCTGGAAGCTGAACCAGGATTTCCTGACTCCTAGTCCCTCATTCTTTCCACTAGGAATTCCAAAGGAATTCCAGTAAAGGAGGGTTTTTTTCCTTTTTAGCTGTGATCTTCTAGTCTATATTTTTCATTTTCTTATTATTACATCTATATTTGACCTAGAAAAGTCAACATGAGTAAAGCTAATCTAGACTTACCCCAGGATCTGACCAGGATTTTTAATTTTAGTTTCATTTAGCAATTTTTTCTGATTCATGTTTGGGCAACTTGTCTATCCTAAAAGATCTCCATTTTTCAATGTCTCTAGAGTGCAAGCTCACTGTGGGAAGGAAATGCAACTCGAATTGTGCTCTCCCATGCACTTAGCGCTCTGCACACAATAAGTGCTCAATAAATACCACTGATCAATTTGAATACTCCATAATCAACCAATCAATCAATTCTAGACTGTGAGCCCGTTGTTGAGTAGGGATTGTCTCTATCTGTTGCAGAATTGTACTTTCCAAGTGCTTAATACAGTGCTCTGCACACAGTAAGCGCTCAATAAATACAGTTGAATGAATGAATGAATGAATGAATCACATTTATTGAGCACTTGCTATGTGCAGAGCACTGTACTAAGAGAGTAGAGCCCAAAAGACCCCGGGCTTGGGAGTCAGAGGTCATGGGTTCTAATCCCGGCTCCACCACGTGTCAGCTGTGTGACTTTGGGCAAGTCACTTAACTTCTCTGTGCCTCGGTTACCTTATCTATAAAATGGGGATTAAGACTGTGAGCCCCACGTGGGACAACCTGATAACCTTGTATCTATCCCAGTGCTTAGAACAGTGTTCGGCACATAGTAAGCGCTTAACAAATACCATCATTATTATTATTATTACTAAGCACTTGGGAGAGTACAACACAACAGACTTGGTAGACACATTCCCTGCCCATAAGGAGTTCACAGTCTGGCCCAAATTGTTTTCATAATAGTACTGTATGAGGAAGAAATCTTTAAAGCCCCATTGGAGACACATCTCCTGCAAGTGGACTTCCCTGAATAAACCCTCATTTCCTCTTCTCTCACTCCCTTCTGCATGGCTCTTGCACTTGGATTTAGACCCTTTATTCATCTCTCCCTCAGCCACACAGCACTTATGGACATATCCCTAATTTATTTATTGATATTAATGTCTATCTACCATTCTAGATTGTAAGCACATTGTGGGTAGGGAATAAAATCTACCAACTCCATACCAGTGCTTAGTAGTTTTACATAGAGTAAGCACTCAATAAATATAATTGAATAAAACATCCTGTCTTGGGAAATCAGTGATCATTTAAAAACAATGGTCAAAATTCTATAAACTGTTTTTTGAGGGGTTTCAGAAGCTATTTCAACCCCTGTATGCCATTTACACTCTGAGATCACAGTATTTTTCACAATGCTTATTATTCCACCCAGTATTTTAGTGCAGAGGGAAGATATATGGCAGGGGTCCAGACCATAGAGTTATACAGGTGCTACTTATTTGGATTGGAGCCACATGTCCAAAGGTCACAGAAGAGGTTAATATCCAGGTGTCACTGTGGCACAGTCAAAACATGTTCTATAATGCCTCCAGACTCAGTCTTCCTTATATTGTCCTGGTATAGTTTTAAAAAACTCCTTCAAGTATTATAATTTAATTTTTTTAATACGCAACAAACTAGAGGATGCCAGCTTTATCGGTGGGAAATCTAAGCATTATAAAATGACATTGACAATTACAGTGCCTGACAAATAGTAAGCGCCAAACAAATACCATTATTATTATTATTATGAGGCTGGAGTGTTTGGCTTAATGGGTCCTCTGATGAATCTACCAACACTGCTTTCTGAAAACAGGTCATGGGGATGGAAAGTAAAATGGATTAGAATAGTGCTTGGCACATAGTAAGTGTTTAACAAATACCATAATTATTATTATTGTTATTATTAACTCCTCTCACTAGTAAATTTTACAAAAGAAGTTTCTAAATATGTTCTTTATTCAGTAGTGGTTTGCAAAGTTCAGAGTAATGAAGAGATATGTTCCCTCCCCACAAGAAGTCTTCACTTTAAGAGAAGATACAAGCATAAAAATATTTACAACATGAGTGGTCAAAATAAATGAATTGGATGACAAATATACATGAATGCTGCGGGGGTTATAAATAAATCCATAAGTGCTTGGAATGTCAGAAGGAAAGACATGGCTCATGGTCCTGGGAAATTGATAGGGGCTGTCTGTTGGAAGAGGTGATATTAGAAGGAATTTGAATGTGGGGAGAGTAACGGTCTGCCTGAGATGGGAAAAGAGGATGTTTGAGTCGAATAAGCAGCATGAACTACTGGTGGAGGGTCAAGAGTGAGGTTCAGCTAGAAGGCTGCTTTGGAATCAGTGAAAGCAGGTTGGGTAATAGTAAGGAGAGCAATATGGCCCTCAATAGTGAAAAGAGCCCAGGCCTAGGAGTCAGAATAACTGGGTTCAAATCCTGGCTCCATCACTTGTCTGCTGTCTGACCTTGGGAAAGTCACAACTTCTCCGTGCCTTGGTTTCCTGTAAAATGGGGTTAAGACTGTGAAGACCCATATGGGATGGACCCTGTGTCCAATCTGATTATCTTGTATCTACCCCAGAGCTTAGAGAAGCAACGTGGCTCAGTGGAAAGAGCACGGGCTTGGAAGTCAGAGGTCATGGGTTCTAATCCCGGCTCCGCCACTTGTCAGCTGTGTGACTTTGGGCAAGTCACTTAAATTCTCTGGGCCTCAGTTACCTCATTTGTAAAATGGGGATTAAGCCTGTGAGCCCCATGTGGGACAACCTGATTACCTTGTATCCCCCCTTAGTGCTTAGAACAGTGCTTGGAACATAGTAAGCGCTTACCATCATCATTATTGCCATCATCATTATTATCATTATTATTACAGTGCCTGGTACATAGTAAATGCTTAATAAATATCACAATTATTATTGTTTACTGAGTGAAGAGAGAAGACTGGTAAGGGGAAATCAGAGAGTGGATAACTTTGAAGCCCAGTGTGAGGAGAGTTTGCTGGGTGCTAACTAGTTACATGTCCCCAGAGGTCTTCTCCATCTAAGCCTTCATTTCCTCCTCTCCCACTCCCTCTGTGTTGCCCTTGCATTTGGATTTTCACCCTTTATTCACTCCAACCTCAACCCCACAACACTTTTGACTATATTTGTTATTTATTTATTTATATTAATGTCTGTTTCCCCCCTAGACTGTAAGCTCATTGTGGGCAGGGAATGTTATATCTGTTATATTGTACTCTCCCAATTGTTTAGAACAGTGCTCTGCACACAGTAAGCACTCAACAAGTACTACAACTGATTGATTGATTGATTGATTGGTGTGGAGACACAAGGAGACAGAGGGAGATTTTAAGGCGAAGAGAGATATTGGGTGAATGATATTTCAGGAAGATGATCCATGATACGTAGTATAGATTGGTAAGGGGAGAGATTGGAGGCTGGAGGGCAGTAAAGAGGCTGAGGCAATAATCTAGCCCAAGGCAAGACCAGAACTCGTGCCAGGGTCATATCAGTTTGGGTGTGAAGAAAGGGGCAGATCCAGAAGAAGATGTGTGAGAAAAACTGGCGGGATTCAGAAGCAGACTGCATGTGAGAAGTCAAGATTGACACTAAGGTTAACTTCTGGGATGGGGAGGATGGCGGTGATGTGGACCTTGATGGGCAAGTTTGGGTGGTGGGGGGAGTGGGCATAAGGGAAAGATGAGGAGTTTTATTTTTAGTCACATTGGCCTTAGTGCATTTGGAGCTGAGAGCCTCTGTTTCATTTTGCTGGAACAGGATGCATCAACCCGTGGCTTGCTAGCCAAATCGGACTCTTTTTTGATGGCTCTCACACATAGTCATCCAGGCTGTGAATAAGCTCAGTCCTGTGAGGGGGGGGATGTCATTAGCTTTGCCCTGTTAGCTTTCTGGGCAGGAAGACTTAAGTGCTGGTTGGGCTTTGCCATGAGCCATGTCCTTGGTTAGGGGCATAGTAGAACATTTGGTGAAGCACTTAATTCTATTGTATCCCCCCTTCAACCATTTAGTGAGCACTGGGAGAAGGCTGCAGCAGAGAAAAGAGTTGAAGGACATTTGACTATAAAATAGTCATTGCAGCCATTTTGCAGGGAAAACCATTGAATTTATTTTGCAGCAGGAATTAATCTTCTGCCTCTTTTAGTTTATTTTACCACTAAAATAAATTGTTATAGTCAAATACACACCCCATGCCCACAACACTTAGGTTTATATTCCCCCTCGAGACTTTCAGCTCACTGTGGTCAGGGAACATGTCTACCAACTCTGTTGCACTGCCCTCCCTCAAGCCCTAAGTACTGTGCTCTGCACAGAGTAAGCACTGAATAAATACCATTAATGATGAAGTAGCTTGCCCACCCACACTTCTTTGTTGGAGAAAGGGGCAGAGGGGGAGTCAAGAGGGCAGCTCCAATCTTTGCCCTCTGCTGTCAGGAAATAGCCCTACCTGGATCCCATTATGTTCACCAACTGGCAGGGCAAGAATTAGCATTATCTAGGGGGTTCAGGCAATCTAGGAAGGGATGAAGCCTGGCCTCTTGGCCTCGTTTGGGTGGCAGCAGTGAGCTGCATCCCATACAGCACAGCCTGGGGCAAAGGACAGGCTCTATGATGGGTGCCAAACTACTCACATGCCCTGCTCTGGAGCATAGTAATGGAGGAACAGAAGGAGGAAAGACAGGAGGAGAAAGACAGGGTGAGAGAGATTTAACAACACTTTGTAGCTCTGGACCCCATCTTTACCACTCCCAAATGAATCAGGAATCTTTCCCTCTCTATGTCTCTGTCTCTCTTTGTCTCTCTTTATATCATCTCCCCGATTTTTTCTCCTCTCTGTTTCTCTCCTCTTCTGCACATACAAAAATGTAGGCTGCGGACAGAGAAGAACAGAATTCAGGCACAGTGATATTTCCATTTCCCCAAACACAATATTTCCTTCATAAAAGACAAATGGATGAACTGTGTGATGCTACCTTCTCCCAAGCTACACTATTTAAGGAGCTAAAAACTCAAGTTGGCAGCGGATAATCCCTACAAATGCATCTGGATTGACTCTGGATTCAGGTGTTTCCTTATATCCATGAAGGACAGGAGTGGCTTATCCTGCTGGCCTTCCTTAAGCCTGAAAAAAGCAGGAGTGATGACACATGACACATTCAATTGAATGGTCATTCTTGTTTCTGCAGTGCAGAGCACGAGAAAACTTTACAAAGACATCAATTTTTTTCCTAAGCACTTATATTACAATGACTATTCTCCTCACAGTAAGGCCTCAATAATTACCATTGATTGACTGATTGCTTTTAGGGTGGGAATGAAAAGAGTAAAACAACATCCAGAGTCAAAGTAGGCCTCACTACCAGCATTTAAAACAAGTGTAAGGCAAGGAAGAGCAAAACTTGGACTTGATAATAATTGTGGAATAGAATAAATCCTTAGTATGCGTCAAGCACTGGGGTGGATATAACCAAAGCTGATATAGTCCCTGTCCCACATGACATTCATAATCTAAAGAGAAGAGAGATCAGACATTTAATCTCCATTTTACAGATGAGGAAACAGAGTCAGAGAAGTGGAGTTATTTTTCCAAGAGATATTGCAGGTAAGTAGTAGAGCTGGGTTTAGAACTCTTGTCTCCCAGTGCTGGGCTCTATCCACTAGGTCACTCTCTTTCTCTAAAGGTGAACTGAGAATTGAGTTGGGGTAATCCTGAACCCCCAAAATTGTTCAAAATGTATTGCTTAGTTGGCTACAAGAAGGAGGGAGGGTTCAAGGAAGCAGGGGAGGGGAGAGAGAGAGAGAGAGAGAGAGAGAGAGAGAGAGAGAATTTTTTGTAGTGACAAACGATGTATGTATCCGGATGTAGCTGAAAAGACTGATGATTGACAGAATCTCCATTTCACATTTGATTTTTAAAGATTGTCTTTTGCGCTCCTCTTCAATCATATTTATTAAGTGTTTAATGTGTGCAGATCACTGTACTAAGCACTTGGGAGAGTACAATATAACAATCTAACAAAGTTAGTATACACATTCCCTGTCCACAATGAGCTTACACTCCCAGGGGACTCCTTGAGTGTTCATTTATTGAGTGTTTAATGTGTGCAGAGCACTGTACTAAACACATGGAGGAATACCTAAGGGTACCTTAAAAAGGGAAAAAGTAATTTCCGGCAAAATTGTTTGAGCCAATTTATCAGTACAATGTCCATCACAATGCATGTTGCTTGACTTAATTAGATGATGCTTAAAAGTGGACAGAAATACTTATTTTCACAAACCTATTGTTTCATAGCACAACTGCTCTGATTGAAGTGGAAAACTGAGAAACAACGTGGCGTAGCAGATAAAGCTTGAACCAGGGAGTCAGAAGGATCTGGGTTTTTGGGCAGGCTCTGCCACTTTGCTGCATGACCTTGGGTAAATCCTGGTTCCTCCGATATCATATCTGCAAAATGGATATTAAGAGTGTGAGCCCCATGTGGGACATGGACTGTGTGATCTTGTATCTACACCAGTGCTTAGTACAGAGCCTGGCACATAGTAAGGACTTAATACCATCCAAGGAAAAAAAAAAGATTCCTCAAACCTCAGGGTTTGGGCCACTTCTGAGGTAACTTTCCATATGATAAGACAGCTAGTTGTACAGTTTACGTACTCTCACCAACCTCATCTGTTTTCATGAGTCACATAAAGATATTAATCCTGCACTTTAGGGCACACATATCTTACACAATTTTACCTAGACTGTATTTCTGTAAGCAATCAAAATCCAGAATTTTTTTGGCAAGATACAGACTACCTAGCTTACTTCTAAGGTCAATCACCTCTTTTTCATTAATGCATTCTGGTCGCTGCTCGTACTAATGTATATATATTTTTATCTCTCTCTTTCACTACTGCGATGAGAGAGCACCATCACAAACCACCTCTGGCACCTCATCTTCAATCAAAAGAGGAATGGTTGTATTCTCCTGAGTCCACAGCTTCACATGATTAACATTGCATCTCTGCCAATCTCCACAGAACTTTCCCTTATTTCTTGTTTATGTGAAAGAATCTTTTCTTCTTCCCACTCTTTTTTTTTATGAAGGAAAAGGAAAAATGAAATTGCAATGTAGATTTAGTATTATTTTTCATATCAGTACAGAAAGTGCTTTGGTTTTTGTTGTTGTTGTTGTTGTTTTTCATCTAGATGCAGGGGATAGGTAATTAAAATGTAATTCAAATGACAATGATTGTGTTTACCTGTTAAGTGATTGTAACCCATACATCCCTGCTCCCTGTTTGGAGACACAAAAGAATGTACCTTCTGTGAGGAAAAACAAAAGTTTTCTTTTCCTAAACTAGAATGAGTGATTGCTGAGGGAAATTTCCCCTACCTATTATTTGAGCTCTCTCATATCTTGATCACACAGTCATTGTTGGTTAGAGTTGTAAATAATCTGCTGGTGTTTTTCATTTAGGTATCACTGTTCTTATGAGACCATATTTTATAGATGCCATCAGTGTGTGGAAATAAGAAATGAGCTCATGAACTGAGCTCCCTAGGAATAGCAGTTAGCTCTGAGAGAGAGAGACAGAGAGAGAAAGAAAGAGGGAAAGTCAGAGAGACAAAGAGAGAGAAGTAGGCAGAGAGAAAGTGAATTTGAAAATCTGAATCTCCCTTTGAAAAGTTAAGGACTGATCACTTGGTTTTGTGAGTTTGTTTCAGGCAGCTCTAAGGGGTTTTCTTAGCAACCCATTTGGTTTAGATTAAAATGATGATTGTGTAATGTCCCTGCTCAGCTTTCATTGCTTCAAAGACCAATGCCACCAGTCAAAATGGCCAACCCCAAATAATCTGAACCAAAGGAACTGGATTTAGATAATTATAGATACTCCCTCAATTTCTTCAGCCAATGAGAAACCAAACGGTGTTGTAAAGATACCTCCTGTACTCCCAGGATGCCCCACTACACGAGGGGGATTTTTAAATCAAAACTGCCATGGAAGTATATTTTTAATTGTTCCAAAGCACTGAGAGAGAGAAACATTGGCCGAAGCAGGATAACTACGTACAGGATGAATTGAAGCATGAGGTGCTTCAAATAGTTTAAATTTCTAGTGGATTAAATGCTTATTGAAGTGATGGTCATTCACAAAACTAGGAGCAATGCATTCTGGACCTAATAATCTGGGAACAAATAATACTTGCGGAAGTGGCTGTTCTCCTTGACATCTGCTA
This sequence comes from Tachyglossus aculeatus, assembly GCF_015852505.1. Classification (NCBI taxonomy): domain Eukaryota; kingdom Metazoa; phylum Chordata; class Mammalia; order Monotremata; family Tachyglossidae; genus Tachyglossus; species Tachyglossus aculeatus. The sequence goes on along the minus strand of NC_052066.1, from coordinate 151,407,614 downwards.
CTGGGAAACTATGTATAAAAATACATGTGAAAAGTATTATTTCCTCCTTTTTTGACCAATTTCTGTGCAATATAAATACTCAAAGCCAATAAATTGACTGGTAGCAATGATATTGTGTGATATAGACTTTGATATGAGGATTTCAGAGCCCTTAAATAGAGACAAGTCCTCAACTAAATAGAAGTGATGTGACAGCATGAAATAGGAAGGAAAGTTTCTCCCCTCACCATATTAAATTTGGATTTCTTCAATATGTTGAGCCCACCTAAGATAAAATATCCACATACGACATTCAGGATGACCTTCTCATGTGGTGAAGAGACAGACATAGACATGCTTTATAGGACAATAAAACAAACAAAAATGTTTTCATGTTTCATGTGATTCTGGTGTTGGGAGGTGAGGAGGAAAAAGATGAGAAATACCGACGGGTCTGCTTGATGTTTGCTGCTATGAGCTGGCTGATTTATTATCCAGTCATAAAGGCTTATTTGTGGTAACTGAATCATAGGGGACAAAGTGAAATTTTTGTCATTTTTACCGTGTTGTTTTGCATTCACAGCATAACTACTGAATGACATAAAACATATTAGTGAATCATCATAAAAAGGATGCTGCCTTGTTTTGGCCTTACCAAGGCATATTGTTCCACTCTAAAATGGTGTTGTAAATGTTCACGGATCTACTCCCGAGCAGAATGAGACCTGTGAGCATTCCAGAAATAAAGACTCCATTTTTTTCAGTTTATTAAATCATTTGGGTACTGAATCAATCTGATGTCACTGGTACTATTCCACAGAGCCTTTTATATCTAGGGATACTATTCTTCCCACAATATCAGCATCCATATCAAAGCAGCTATATTCTACCTAACAGATCAAAGGGCTTCCATCCTGTAAAACACAGAAGTTATTTGAGTGGCAGCAGGATTTCCAGCCATTATGGCATTCCTCAATCAGCCATAAGCTCTGCACCCCAAATTTATCTTTTTTTAAAAAAACAGATGCTTTAACTACAGTTAATTCAGCACAAAATGAACCAGGCAGTAATTATCTATCAACTCCTTGGATAGAAACACCCATCCCAGACAACTCAGGCAAGAAATCAACTTTGGGACCTCAATGATCATATTTGGGTGACTGAGTAGCTAGCTCATGTTTCCCAGTTACCTTACCTACTCTTTCTGTATCTCTTTGCAGTGTTGTGGCTCAAGCATTGATCCTTAACAAAAGTTTATGAAAGTGATTAATGGAGCAAAATTGCTGTCCAGTGCTACTAACTTCAATTTCACCTGTTCTGATGGTGTGTTGGTGATTGATAAGAAATAAACTATTTGTACTACTACTACTACTACTAATAATAATAATGGCACTTATTAAGTTCTTACTATGTGCAAAGCACTGTTCTAAGCACTGGTGAGGTTACAAGGTGATCGGGTTGTCCCATGGGGGGCTCACAGTCTTAATCCCCATTTTACAGATGAGGTAACTGAGGCACAGAGAAGTTAAGTGACTTGCCCAAAGTCACACAGCTGACAATTTGTGCAGATGGGATTTGAACCCCTGACCTCTGACTCCGAAGCCTGTGCTCTTTCCACTGAGCCACGCTGCTTCCTATATTGAGTACCTAAATTGTGCTACATACCTACTCACACAACTTATATGGCCTCTAAATTTCAGTGAAATAATGTGAAGTGTCGCAGTCTGGCTTCATATTATGTTACTAGTAGTATCCATCAATCACTCAATCAATGGTATTTATTGAGCACTTATTTGTGCAGAGCACTAAACTAAATGCATGGGAAAGTACAACAGAGCTGGTAGATGTGATCAGTCCTTGGCACATAGTAAGTGCTTAACAAATCCCATTTTTATTACCCACTAAAAGCTTACAATCTATAGGGGCAGACAGGCATTAAAATAAATTAGAGATAAGGGAAATAGTAGAATATAAGTAGTAATATTTGTATTAGTATTTCCTGAGCACCCACTGAATGTGATGTACTGTACTAAGCTCCACCAATTATACAAGTTGAATAGAAGCATCAGATGCCTTAGGCTTTAAATTGTAAACTCCTTTTGGTCAGAGATCCTGTTTACCAATTCTATTACATTATCCTCCCCCAAGCACTGAGTACAGTGCGCTACACCAAGTACTCAATAAAGAACATTGGTTGACTAATTAAGATCATCTGCTTTCAGAGACTTCCTCTGACTATAAATAGTATAAAACCACCCAAGGGCAAAAAGTCATTTAGGGGAGGAAAGCCAAGTTCATCTGAGTGTAGTTTGTAGTTTAATGGCAAAATTGGATCCCCTGGGTGACATATTTCAGCATAATTTCCTGTTTCCACCTGCAAGTTGCATTGAAATAAGGGGCCATTTTCATCTGAAACGATCTCTCAGAGGTTTTCGCGAGGCAGCCACCAGGGCCAATTGGAATAGGCTCACATCCTGTCTTCAGGAGGGCCATGGGATTGGTGAGCAGCCCCGAGGAGATGTGCCCAACTGACAGCTGTCGACTGTCAACAGGCCTTATGTAATGAGGAGAAAAGTTTCAGACTGAAGATTGCTCAGAACCATGGACAAAACCCTCACTCCCCTGGTCTATAATCAACTCTGGTTTTGAGGAATAGGACCTCATGAAGAGTAGTCTTTGAATTCCATCCAAATCTCTCTTCAGATTTTATTTCTCAAATTGTACAGGAAAGACTTCAAGAGAAGCTACTACTAGACTGTGAGCTCATTGTGGGCAGGGAACATGTCTGTTTATTGTTATATTGTACTCTCCCAAGTGCTTAGTACAGTGCTCTGCACACAGTAAGTGCTCAATAAATATAATTGAATGAATGAACACCCTACCACTCTCCAAACCTTCAAAGTCTTAATAAAATCACTACTCTTCTAGAGGCCTTCCCCGACAAATTGCCTGACACCTGTCCTCATTTCCACTTCTCCCTTTTCCTCCTGCTTGTTCCTTTTATTCACCCCACCCTAAGTCCCACAACATTTACATCCACATCCAAAATTTATTTTAATGTCTACCTTCCACTCTAGGCTATAAACTCCTTTTGGATAGGGAACGTGTCTACCAACTCTGTTATACTGTATTATCCATGTGCTTAGTACAATGCTTTGTACAGTTCAGGCTCAATAAATTTAACTTATTGATTGACTACTCTCATCTATCATGATTACTCTGCCTCATCATTTGGTGTACCTGGAAATTCTAAATCATCTCCTCATAATGTGCGCTCATTGCGTGGAGCCTACTGTCAATTTTTGGGTGTGAGTAGATGGGACCAATGGGGTGTAGTAGTATCAAGTCTACACACATCTCTAGTCTCTTTACTTCATTCAGTGTTGCTTAGTTGCTTAGTCTGCTGGTAATACTATTAGTAATACCAATACTTACTAGTATTCATTAAGCAGATATTGTGTGCAGAACACTGAACTGAGCAATTGGAGAGAATGCACATGTAGAAATAAGACATGGTACCTGTCCCTCAGGGGCCTCACAATGTTAGAGTATAACTGGGGAGAAGAGACTGGAGTCACACACACCAGGAATGACATAACATTGAAGCACAACACAAGCAAATACACAAAATAAAAGCAAAATGAGTAGGTTGCTGTGTCTAAAGGAGCAGAATGTCAGGCTCCTAATGGCTCAGAGTTCAGATCACACCCCTAGCTACAACAACCATTACAGCAGTCATCATGAACTCGAGGTTTGTGGAGGCCTCATGCCGCAAGTGCTATTCTTTGTTCCACTAAGGTGATGGAAGGCAAAACAGGATGGAGTCTCCCTGATAGGGCAGAAGAGAGCCAGTGCCTAATTATCCCATTTACATTTTTTTAAATGATTTCCTTTCTAGGTATTGGCAGACTAATTAAATTCACTGTTTGGATAACTGTACTTAAATGAAGTAAATGTTCCTATCTATAAGCACCTTATTATCATTATTAAGATTATTATTATTATTTTATGCACTTATTTGGACCAAGCATCTGTTAGACTTTTTAAACCATTGGATTTTAAGATCCTCTTTTTTTTTTTGTCTTGTAATTCTCCTCAGCATTTAGTTGAGTGCATAGCCAAAGAAAGGTCTCGATAGCTACAGATGATGAGAAAGGACAAAATATTCAAAGGCCTCCCACAAATATAGTTATGCAACCATATGCATGAATTTACTTGCCTCTTATGAACACACCTGAGAGGAAGGTCAGCTAAATCTAATGACAGTGACTGTCATCTGTTCTCGCTCACTTGTCAAAATTAAAATGGGGGTTAAGGATGAATAGCTTGCTTCTGTTTAGCTTTCAACACTTCCTCTGGTGAATACTTGGCTCTCCTTTACCAAAGAGATTCTTCAGGAGGATTAGACATTCCAAGAAGAGCCTTTCTATTAAATTAGTGAAAACAACAAAATAAACCACTCTCCTTTCTAAGTTGGCTTGGTGTGGGGGCTCTTGGTACAGGTCTCAGTAATTTAGGAGCCACTGTATCTCCACATCCATTCCAAAATGTTTCCCTTTCTAGAAAGTTTTCCTATTCCTTCGATGGAAATATATTTGATTGATGGTACAACAGAGGACATTTGGAAAGAATAAAAATAAAATTTCCATTGAATTGATGCTGGTTGAGAGGGAACTCCCTCATTAACGAAATAATTGAGCTGTTAGTTAATTTTACTTGTTATCTGCAGAAAAGGGCAAAAAATCTTCCAAGCAATTAATATTCTTCCAACAAGTGATTAAAAGAACAACACAAAGGGTCTGCATCTTAGATGTATTTAGTAATTATAGGCCTGACACCTTTTTCATATCTTTCACGACAGATGCATTTTAAAAACTCTTGGCAATTTTCACTATGGTATGAAAGGATGCACTATTCCTGATCAGAAAGCTTCCACTCCTCCCCCTACCTTATTAGCAGTGCTTTCTACTAATTGATAATTATTACCTTTTTCTTACTTAAATTTAGTTAGTGGTATAAACAACACTTTCCGTTTGGCTAAGATCAATACATTACACGATTACCATAAATAATGCATAAAGTGAATACTAAGAATATTCTTATTAGACTGCAAGCTCCATATGGGGCAAGGACTGTGTCCACCCAGATTATTTTCTACCTTACCCCATCTTGGAATGTAGTAAGCACACAACAAATGCTATCATTATTATTACTCTCTCTGGAAAAATGGGATCTCTCATTTGTTTCTGATCTGCTTTACTCTGCAGACTCTTCCCTGCTCATAACCAGAGGCTGATAAGTCACTCCTAAATTCATAAAACAGAAAAGTATAATCTTTAAACATCATTAGGCATGGCTTATGCCTAAACCCATTTGACATAAACTAACCCAACAGCCCACACCCGGAAGATGCCGTGATGCAATAAATTCCACCTCCTTCTTCAAATAAACTGAAATAAATCTTAATTGATCTATACAAGCAGAGCATCCTTCTTTACCTTTTCCAAGTAGCTACTTCCCTGAAATATGAATGATCCCTCATTTGTTTATTTAAGTTAATTTAAATGAAATTGATGATGTCTTTAAGGCAATAAGCGGTGAGAACAGCAGACCTTGGAGTTTCAGTCCAATATGACGAACTAATAAACCACACTGGCAAATTGCCCTGAAAAGTACTGTATAAAAGGTAACACAGTAATCACATTACTCTGGCGTGCACAGACACCCACCCCCTTCCTATGCTTAATTAAATCAGAAACACTCCAATATCGCAAAGACAAAGGCTGCAGATTTATTTACATAACACAACCGTATAACAATACCCTAACATTCGACTTGATGATTACCGCGGCTCATAGAAATAATGCCATCTTCTGACCTCGCAACCAGACAGCCTTCCCTTCTGGAAATGATATTCCCCTGCAAGAACGAATCCCCCAAATTCCAATCAACACATCCTGGCCTCTCCCTCCTGCTAGCAACCAGCATAAGTTAATTTTACACATTCCACAATATACTGCACGTTGGTTTGTGTTGATTGCATGGTAACTCTATTGGAAACAAGACTAATAGTCATTTCTGTACCGCATTCTCTCTTGAGAGCTAATCCCTTCTATCACTGTGGTATGTAGAGGAAAGTCTATAATCCCCACCTGCATTGGTAATGCACAAGGAAAAAGCAAAGAAAACAGACACAGACGATGTTTGTGTTTTTTTCTGATTCATTGAATTTACTTGGCTAAAGGGATAGGCCATTTAAATGCATGCAGTGCTGAACATGGCATCTTTTAAAATTATGGTACCGGTTAAGTCCTTCCTATAAGTTAAGCACTGTTCTAAGTGCTGGGGTAGATATAAATTAATCAGATTGGACATCAGGATGGTCTCGCACAAGGTTCTCAGTCTAATCAGGAGGGAGAAAAGGTATTTAATCCCCATTTTACAGCTGCAGAACCCAAGGCAGACTACTACTACTAATAATAATAATAGTGGAATTCTTTAAATTCTGATTATGTGCCAGGCACTAAAGAACTTAGAACAGTCCTTGGCACATAGTAAGCACTTAACAAATACCACCATTATTATTACTATACAAGGTTGGACACAGTCCATGCCCCCCATGAGACTCACAGTCTTAATCCTCATTTTACTGATGACATAACTGAGGCATAAAGAAGTTAAGTGACTTGCCCCAGGTCACACAGCAGACAAGTGGCAGAGTCTGAATTAGAACTCAGGTCCTGTTACTTCTAGGCCCATTCTCTTTCCATTAGATAGTGCTGCTTCCCATTCAGTCATTCAAAAGGAATGCTCATTCTTTATAATATGGTACATATTAAGCACTTACTGTTTGCTAAATGCTGGAATGGATACAACATAATCAGATTGGACCCCGTGCTTGGCCCACATGCTGCTTGTAGTCTGAGGAAGAACAGGTATGCAATCCCTATTTTTCAGGTGAGGAAACAGAAACAAAGAGTGGTTAAGTGACTTTCCCAAGTTAGCACAGCAGGAAAATTGCAGAACTGGGACCAGAACCCAGATTCCCAACTGACAGTCCAAAGTTCTTTGCATTAGGCCACACTGCCTTCTTCAGGTACCTCCTTCATTACCCTGGCCCATCTTTGCTTGCAATTCCAAAACCAAGCCTTGGCACACCCGTGAAAGGGTACAGTCGCTTTGATAAGTCCCCTTGAAAAAGGTCAATCTTTGAGAAATTTGCTAGTAAGGAGGATTCCTATCCATTAAAGTCGGATTGGTTTCACGGTATCCTAGAATCATTTAAACAATACAGTGTTGGACCTTCATCAGATATTGGTATCACACAATGGTAGAACTCTGGACATGTCTCACTTTTGTATTGGGACCAAGAGAGCATTTTATGAATGTTATTTATTTCCAAGTGGAGGCTGATTGAATGGATGGCACAATATATAGTAGAAATTAGCTTTTTTATTCAGCCATTTTTACCGTTCCACACACGGGCCTGGGCCTCTAACCTCTTGTTTATTTCTACCCATGTTGACCTTTCCCTAAAGCACAAGGCTAATTTTGTGCTCCAGTGACCAGGATGGGAATTTGTCACTTTATTCAAAAAGGAAAGAATACAGGTATGTGCGGTAATCTCAGCAACCATTTAACCCATTCATAGAGAAATCGGACAAGAAATAGACGGAGTCTATAGAAAAGACATCTCATTTCAATTAAAAAAAAACAGAAATAATTTGAATCATAAAGAAATGGCGGTGGTTCACCTGCCGTTAAATGCTATGTTGTTCATTGCAGGTTTCAGTGACAGAGATGGAAGAATATGACTAAAAAATCCTATAAAACTTACAGAATGTCTAAGGGAAAACATATATTAGTTGACTCCATTTTGATTGCTGAACAAACAAAGTTTTATACATTAGCTTTGGTGGAGAAAGAACTAATTTGATCCATAAGATAGCAGTAATGAATTCATACGGAATACTATTAAAAAGCATAAGCAAATCAATATGCGCTTTTCATGTCGAGTGATTAAAAAAAAAGAACTCTGCCTTGTGCAAATACCTCTGCTTGCCTACTTATGCAAATGTTATAGGAAGTAGAGCTTCCTTTCCAACTGACATTTATAATAATAACAATGATGGCATTTATTAAGCGCTTACTATGTGCAAAGCACTGTTCTAAGCACTGGGGGGATACAACGTGATCAGGTTGTCCCACATGGGGCTCACAATCTTCATCCCCATTTTCCAGATGAGGTAACTGAGGCCCAGAGAAGTTGAGTTGCCCAAAGTCACACAGCTGACAAGTGGTGGAGCGGGATTTGAACCCATGACCTCTGACTCCAAAGTCCATGCTCTTTCCACTGAGCCACGTTCCTTCTTTATACTACTTATATTAGTTATATTGCTATTCGGTGTGAAAGAAGAATATGCGAAGATAAAATATAACCCTGTCCCTGATAATAATGATAATAATGATGATGGCATTGTTAAGCACTTACTACGTACCAAGCACTGTTCTAAGCGCTGGAGTAGATACAAGGTAATCAGGTTGTCCCAAGTGGAGCTCACAGTCTTAATCCCCATTTTACAGATGAGGGAACTGAGGCCCAGAGAAGTTGTGAAGTCACAAAGTCACACAGCTGACAAGTGGCAGAACCTGGATTACAATCCACGACCTCTGACTCCCAAGCCTGTGCTCTTTCCACTAAGTCACATTGCTTCTGCACTGTTCATAAATCTGAGGTCACCCTTGACTGTTGGCATCTTGACCTGATTCCTCAAGCCCAGCCGAATCCAGCAGCCATGATGATTGGAGTGGGAAAAGGGAATGCACCCCAGCCCTTGAAAGCAAATCTCCTAACCATCCCTGACCCTCAACCCTCTCAACTTTGATGACTACTCACACCTTAACTGGATTACCTTGTATCTATGGCTCAGTGGAAACAGCACGGGCTTTGGAGTCAGAGTTCGTGGGTTCAAATCCCGGCTCTGCCAACTGTCAGCTGTGTGACTTTGGGCAAGTCACTTAACTTTGCTGTGCCTCAGTTACCTCATCTGTAAAATGGGATTAAAACGGTGAGCCCCCCCGTGGGACAAACTGATCACTTGTAACCTCCCCAGTGCTTAGAACAGTGCTTTGCACATAGTAAGCACTTAACAAATACCATCATTATTATTATTATCATTATTACCCCAGTACTTAGAACAATGCTCGGCTCATAGTAAGCTCTTAAACAAATACCATTATTATTATTATTATAATTATTACTACTCTCTAGCCTGACATGCCCTCCTTTCTCATATTTGCCAATCCTCAACCCACTCCCTCCACTCCTTTATAATCCTTCTCTAAAACTATCTCTTATATGAGGAATTCCCTAAGTAATCCTTCCCACCCTTCCAATCATTCTAGGTTCTTGGAACTCAATCAATTAATGGAATTTACTGAGTGCTAACTGCGTGTAGAGCATTGCACTAAACTCAACACTTTGCTGTTGTATGACTATTTATTAATTTCTTAATCCCCTTGTGTTTGTTATTTGCATCAACTCATGCTCTTTTAACCATTGCTTTTTTCATCCATTTTCGATTTATCTTTCCCTCCAGATTCAAGGCCCCTTGGGGGCTTCTTCTAAATATCCCCTGGACAATCTGGTAGTGACACAAACTAGGAGGAAGTGTGGGGGAGAATCTAGAAGCTGATAGAGGAGGAAGAAACTCACCCCTAAGGCACCCGTCCCTAAGGGAAGATTAAATTGATTAGGAAGTAGGGATTTATGAATATCTACCTGGAGCACAGCCAATCACAGGGGAGGGTTGGGAAAAGAGGAAGTGAGGCCAGGTAGTTGCAGAAGAAACCTCTCCATCATCTTGGGGACAAAGAACTGGGCCATGTCTCTGGAAGAACATGGTACAGAGAGAGATCTGAGTTGCAACCCTAGAGAACTAGGATACAGAGAAGGTTCAGGATTCAGAGGACACTACATAATATAGTACCCTACATAATATTCAGAGCACACGACATAATATAGTAACACAATACGCTTCTTTCCTGAAAAAGTCTTTCCAAGATCATCTAAGACTAGATGGTTTCTCGGGGAAAATTCCTGCCCCCTCTCCCACACACATTCCTACCACTTGCTCCAGAGGTTTGTGTTCCACTTCCAAACCATGGAACTTCATGGCAGGAGCCAGAGTAGAGGGATACTTGATGATTCAAATGAAAATAGTCAACATAAAGGCATCCATAAAGGAACAGCGAAATGGTTGTGAATCTAGACAAATGTCCAAACTCACAGACAAGGAGGAGCAGGTTGAGCCCTCCCTATTTGCCCTAGCAACCTGGACCCTCTTCCCTTTCCCTGCCCAAGCTGGACGCTTTAAGAATTGCCCAAGACTACCAATAGCTTTGCAAAACAGGCCTGGGTGGCTCTCATTAGTATGGTTATTAGAAACAGAGCCCTGGGCTTTCAGAAGTCAGATGGAGTGATTTCAAGGTTTTGGAAACTTTTGTAACCCAGTTGGAATCTCACAGAAGCGTGAGTGGTTTCAGGTTTCACAGCCAACCCCAAACTAGTTGATCTGGTTCTGGGCAAAGCCTTTGGAAAAGCAGGGTCTGCACTCAGGCCTGGTCGGGTCCTGGGTTGATTGAGGCTCCCAGCTTTGGAGGAGACTTCACACAGGGGCCTCCATCTCACTGTTCTGCAGATTTCCAGCAGAATTGGTCTGTGTGGGCTACAAGAAAGGAGAGTAGTCAGGTTTGAATGAAGGATGGTGGGAGTAACTCTCCAGCAGCTCGTTCAGAACCAAGCTCAGCTGTCAGAAACAGACCATTTCAAGTGCCCTCTGACCTCCGACCCACCCCTCCCCCCCCAAAAAAATGATGCCCCATCTAAATCAAAGTAGGTGGGCGGCTCAAATCCCCACCCTGTTGGCCCTGGGATTCATCTGGGGCTGGTTCTCACGTTGATTCTCTTTCATCTAAGAGAAACATTGAAATTTCCAGTTTTTCTAAGGGGAGCTTAAATCTATTTATGCTGGCTGTTCCATCTGTATGCCCAGCCAAATTAGCATGAATTCAAGATCTGGTTAAAGTCTTATTTATTTGCAGTTATGTGTTGGCCTTTCCGTCATGAAATAGGTCCAAAGTTATTTTACAGTGTAGAAAACATACCCTGGAATCAATTAATTTCCTTAGCCCAGTGAAATGTGTTTCCATATCAGCACATGCAGAGCTCCTCGGAGGAATCCCCTTTCTGTCAGTGATATTTGCTGGCCATAACCATTTGGGTCCCATTGTAAGGTACTAGTTCAGAAAGCAGCCACCCACCATAGCCAGAATTCACCCTAGACTGCTTTGTTCAGGAGATTCCAACAGTCAAAAATCCAGCCAAGTGGAGGGTTAAAATGTGCCCCGCGTGGGGAGTGTTCCTGTGTTGGCATTTTGTGCTTCCATTTGGATCTTTCAGCTTCTCAGACTGCCTTAGGTGGCCTTTGTTCACTCCAGGAGAGCTAAATGTGGTGGTAGATGACCTGGAACGAGTAGGAGTTTCCTCACCATCCTGGCCACCTGCCCTGGGTTGAGTCTTGAAGCCGGACAGTGAAATGGAAGGACGCACAAAGTCCAGTTCCTCTTTATCCTCCTCCGCCCCAGACAGGCTGACCTGAGTAAGTAATACCAGGGAGCTCAGCTGAGATCTGAAAAAAGACAGGGACATCCCCCTCCTCCCCAAATCTCCAGTGGCTACTAATAAACCTACGCATCAGGCAAAAACTCCTCACCCTCGGCTTCAAGGCTCTCCATCACCTCGCCCCCTGCTACCTCACCTCCCTTCTCTCCTTCTACAGCCCAGCCTGCAGCCTCCGCTCCTCTGCCGCTAATCTCCTCACCGTGCCTCGTTCTCACCTGTCCTGCCATCGACCCCCGGCCCACATCATCCCCCTGGCCTGGAATACCCTCCCTCCGCACATCCGCCAAGCTAGCTCTTTTCCTCCCTTCAAAGCCCTACTGAGAGCTCATCTCCTCCAGGAGGCCTTCCCAGACTGAGCCCCCTCCTTCCTCTCCCCCTCCTTCCCCTCCCCATCCCCCCCGCCTTACCTCCTTCCACTCCCCACAGCACCTGTATATATGTGCATGAGTTTGTACACATTTATTACTCTATTTATTTTATTTGTACATATTTATTCTATTTATTTTATTTTGTTAATATGTTTGGTTTTGTTCCCTGTCTCCCCCTTCTAGACTGTGAGCCCACTGTTGGGTAGGGACCATCTCTATATGTTGCCAACTTGTACTTCCCAAGCGCTTAATACAGTGTTCTGCACACAGTAAGCGCTCAATAAATACGATTGAATGAATGAATGAAAATCTCTGGACCTCCACCAGGGAAATCATCAGACTGGAAACCATAACATCATTTGCCCAAAGTTGTCTTAAAAGCCTCTGCCTCAGTCAACAGCTTCAGTGGACTAACCAGTCCTCAGATATACCGTAATTTGTAAAACAGCTAAGCGTGTATGTGTGTGTGGCGGGGGGGGGGGGGGGGAGCACGGACATCCACTATCTCTGCATATGGAATTCATTCAATCGTATTTATTGAGTGCTTACTGTGTGCAGGGCACTGTACTAAGCGCTTGAAAAGTACATTTCAGCAACAAAGATAGACAATCCCTGCCTACAACGGGCTCACAGTCTAGAAGGAGGGAGACAGACATCAAAACAAGTAAACAGGCATCAACAGCATCATTATAAATAAATAGAATTATAGATATAAATACACATCAAAACAGGTAAGCAGGCATTAATATGAATAAAACCATATTATTTATAAAGCATTATATAATGCAATTAGGTGAATATACAAGTACTCAATCAAGGAATTAGAAAAACTTTGCACCTTCTTGGATTAAGTATTGAAATCAAATACTTTTTATGTGGTTGACCTTTGTCAGTTCCTTGTGAGTCACTGAGCTAGCAAATTAACTTCTTTGAATTGTTGACGGGTTCAGTAAAAAATGAAACTCCCGTTTTTTGTTCTTTTTTACAAAAATGAACTGGTCTCTGAGGGATATTTCTCACTGGGTGCTTTGCAGTCTTCAAGCTTAATGATGTTTGGAAACACTTGAAAATCAAAAAAAAGGAAGTAGTGAATTTTATAATTCTCATTTTAACTCCTTCCTTCTTCCAGAGTGAGGAAAGAAATATACATAAACCATAGACAATTTAGGCTCACAATCTGGTGACCATGATGGTGGTTGCAATTCTATTTGACCTCAACTTTGAAAATAAATAAATAATATCCACTATTGGTTCCTTTTTATCTTTTTAACATCAATGAAATTAGACTTCACATGATCACACTTTTGCCCAGTTAAATCTTCAGCAATGATGAGGACAGTTAATTCACTGTAGGGAAAGCAGTGTGGCTTAGTGGGAAGACCATGGGCTTGGGAATCAGAGGTCATGGGTTCTAATCCCGATCCTCCCATCTATCAGATTAATGACTTTGGGTAAGTCACTTAACTTCTCTGAGCCTCAGTTACTTCATCTGTAAAATGGGAATTTAGTCTGTGAGCCCCATGTGGGACAGTCTGATTACCTTGGATCTACCCCAGAACTTAGAATAGTACTTGGCACATAGTAAATGCTTAACAAATACCACCATCATTATTATTATATTATTATTATTAGAACACTGGGCTGGTAATTTACTCTTATGACTGCATTAGACTTTGGACCTAGCTTATCAGCGTGGTGTTGTAGGAAGGAGAGCAGCCTAGCAGTTAATCACTTTCACAAATGTTGACAAACAGCATTACAATGTCAGAATGAGCTGCTGAGGGTTGTGTTTAGCAGATTCTTCACTCATAAAAACAAACGTATAATTGGCCTATGGTCTGCTCCTGAATGGCTGTCCAATGGACCACAGTTGATCATGAATTCACTGGACTGAGGTCATTATTGGCATTTAGATGAAATACATGATTAAAATGCATCCTGTCACACCCAATTCTGCCTGATCTTCCAGACAGAATGTCCACTTGCAGCTTGACTGCAGAACTCACAGTTTTTGAGCTGCCTTGACAAGCACGGACACTAACAACTCACATTAGGGAAACCCCATCTGACAATCAGGATGGTAAATAAAATGCCACTGAGCCTAAACAGAAATACATGAATTCTTTTCAGCTTCATCAAATTGTCTCCCCTATTCTGAAACCCACCCTGAGTAGCCTTAGGGTGATGGAGAAGAAGCTCACTACAATTGTGCTCATCCCCTGAATGTATTTTTGCTTCTCTGCAAGTATGTTGTCCAACTCTGCTCTTCCTTCTAGTACAGTACTTGGCATTTGCTTTCAAATTATGTTTGTCCATCTGTTATTTGTCCTTCTGGTGATGTATCCTGCCCAATTCCATTTATTCCTCAGCTTTTTCAGATATTTCTGTGACAACTCTATTGTTGTACCCTTTGATTCTATTTCTCAGTTAGTAAGGGCATTTTATAAGAAAGCTGCAAGCAGAAATGAAGTCCTTCTCTTTAATAACAATAATAATAATAATAATAATAATAATAATGATAGCATTTGTTAAGCGCATACTATGTGTGAAGCACTGCTCTAAGCCCTAGGGGGATCAGGTTGTCCCACGTGGGGCTCACAGTCTTCATCCCCATTTTCCAGATGAGGGAACTGAGGCACAGGGAAGTGAAGCGACTTGCCCAAAGTCACACAGCTGACAAGTGGTGGAGGCAGTATTAGAAGAACCCGTGACCTCTGACTCCCAAGCCCGGGCTCCTTCCACTGAGCCTCAATGCTTCTCTTCGTTTTCTCAACCATAAACCATCCATTGATTATGCACTGGTTGATGTGGCCTGCCTCTGTTCCTGTAGCTGAAGCTATTTCTGTTGGTTTCATGGTTGAATTTAAAGTTCTCAAGTCTTTGTGCATCTAGTTTTTTTATAAAGATGCTACGGGCCTTGTTACTGATGTTTTAACAAGGGATATCGGTGATTACAGTTGATGTTCTCATTGTCTACTTCCATTGCTCACCTCCATCAAGTATTTCAATTTGTCAGGAAGACCCAAACTCAAGCAAATCTCTCTTAAGATTTTCCATCATTTGGGGCTGTTACCTCAAATGACTTCTTTACAACCCATCCCTGATCATTTTCATGGTAAAGTATGATCTCTGTCTTGGTGGTTTGTTGACATAAATTAAATAAAATAACATCAGTAATGGGAAAGACCTTCGAGAAAACAGAAGGGCCATACAAATTAAGGGTATAATCGCCCTGGTTATTAGCATTGAATGTGCCTACCATAAACCTTAGCTTCATATTCAAACTCAGGTCTGGATTTTCAAAGTGTCTCAGTTTGGAAGACATCAGGAATATAGTTGTAACATGACCTAACCTACCTGTTTAAGGTTAATTCTTTTTCTTAACAAGCAAATACCTGAAAAATATGTTCAAAATAAAAATTTAAAATTCAGAAGAGCAGTTTATTATCTGAATTGTAGTTTAAATACCAGAGATCTTACTGCATCTTCTTTTTCATCATCATCATTATCGTTATTTAGTATATTCAGAACAATGTTTTAGGTGCTTGGGAACATTCAATAGATATAAAAGCCAAATTTCATGTCCCTGGCCTTGAGGAGCTTAGAATCTAATAAATGGTTTTTCAGTGAGCACTTTTACCCACACACGATTCTATTTCACTTATCTCCCACCCTGATTGAATGACATTTCGGGCACCTTCCTTAAATTTCTCTGGCTGAAATCACTGAAAATTATTGAGGCTTCTAATATTTGGCACTCCGTGGGCTCATTTATCCCCAAGATTGAAAATGTTTCCCATCAAATTTTCCTACAGATGCATGTTGTCGAGGTTCATTGGGGAGACTATAAAAAAGCAAAAAATGCCCTTAATCTCTAATTTCTTCCTCTTTAGGATTCAGCACAACGGTTAGTGAGAATAGCATGGCAGAATGGAAAAAGGAAAATTAGGGATATTAAGGAGAATGATTCCTTAATCCTCAAACTGGGACTTCAGATTTTATAAAAGTAAACCAAATGACATCCAGTGCATGATAGAGCACAGGATAAAATCCCTCTCCATCACCCTCTCTCTCACTCTTCTTACTCCACACTGCCAGATACACCCTTCATGGTGAATTAGAGATAGGGTTGAAGAGGAAATAGTAGTAGTAGCATCAGTGAGGGTGTTCATGAAGTGGTTATTATTGGCAATGGCCACCCTAAGTGGTGGGGTAATTTTAAGGTAAACAGAGCAGACGATATCCCCGTTCCACACAGGGGTCACATTCTAAATGATAGAAAATTAATGAAGAGAATCGATGTCCTCTAACATTGTTCCTCTAAGTTTCCTGGTGCCACTATTGAAGATAAAATGCTCGGCTGGATGGATCATTGGCATTTCCGATAGACTTATAATATTGTTAGTATGTGCTAAGCACTTATCATGGGCCAAGCTTTGTGCTAAGCTCTGGTGCAGATACAAAGTAATCAGATCAAACACATGGTGCTCACAGGCTTAGAGGGATGGCCAACAGGTGTTTAATCCCCATTTGACTGAGGAGGAAACTAAAGCTCAGAGAGGTTAAGTGACTTACCCAAGGTCACATCATGGGCTAGTGGCAGAGCCAGGATTAGAAGCCAGGTCTTCTGATTTCCAGTCCTGTGTTTAATCTTCTGGACACACTACTTCTCACAATTACAACTCTTCTATCATTAAACCATAAACCATTAAAACACACTTTAAACACGAAAAAATGTATCTCTCCATGTAGAAGGCTGCTTTAAATTCCTACTTGTACACTGTAACAGCCACCAGAAGTGCTCAAGCATTTTTGGATCAAAAGCCCTGGATACCCAGGGAACCCAATTAAAACACAATAGAACTGGGCAGTTCATTATATAAAGCACACTCATAAAGGCTACAAGTCAACACTGAATGTAGGGGAGTTTTTAAAAAGAGGAAAAAATGAAACGAGTGAAAAAAACATTTAAATTGTAGGAGAGGATCAGAAGTATGAAAATAGCAAACTGTATATAGCTAATTACAATTTAAATATTGATCATAATTTGAGTTAATGAGTTGAGTTAATGAATGAATTCCAAATAGAAGGCCTGAAGTAATAGGATAAAGATTGATCATTGGTTGGCATATGATTAAGGATGACTGTGAGCCCACTGTTGGGTAGGGTCTGTCTCTATATGTTGCCAATTTGTACTTCCCAAGTGTTTAGTACAGTGCTCTGCACATAGTAAACATCCAATAAATACGATTAATGATGAC